>NC_064616.1:509979743-510296886 GCF_023898315.1 Schistocerca nitens | reverse complement strand
ATTTATTGGTTATTTAGCCGGAACAGATTAGGGCCTTAAGGCCATCACTTCCATCTGACCAGAAGGAACATATACCAAAAGTATTAGAAACCATAACAGTGATATTAATAATAATAACAGTAATAATAGTAATGATAATGAACCCCGTGGAGGCCCGGGAAAAGAATAGGCCTCCGGTATGTTCTGCCAATCGTAAAAGGCGACGAAAAGAACAAACCACTAATAGGGCTAACCCCCCTTTTAGTGTGATTAGTTGGTTCAGGACAGAACTAATGAAACCTCGGACAAGCGTTGTCATGGTCGGGGACGACGCTTGAACCCTATGCACGTCCGCAATGGTAACGACACTGCTAGCCACACGGAAAATGATTTAAATCCAAATAGAGGTGTTTTGCAGGATATGCCTCCTGCAACCACTCTAGAAGGAAAACAAAGACAGAGGATGAGATGGTCAGACGAAGTAAACCAACAGCTCATGTTCTGTTATTACCAAGCAAAAAACTTAGGAACCATCACAACTAGATACAGATCACAAATATACACAACATTTATTACCAGATACCCAGAATTAAAATTTTTATCAGAACAACGACTAGCTGATCAGATCCGTGTAATAATCAAAAACAACAGTCAGAATTAGAAAACATCAAACAACAAGTACAACAAATACTGGAACAAAATAAATTGCAATCAGAAGAAGAAGAAAATACAGTAATCGAATCAAACATCCCAGAACAAACAAACAAAGAACAACACGCATCAATTAAACAATCAAAGGAAAACGAAATCTTAAGACAGCCACCAGAAAAAGCACAAATAGAACACGAAGTGACACACATGTTAGATATAGAAGAAAAAATTCAGCTGACATATATAGAATACAATGACACGAATACAGACATTAGACCATTCTTGCATAGTCCACCAAATAACCCACTAGTCGAATCAACAATAACTACTATCAATACAATCATACACAACAAAATAAATGAGAATACAACTATGGAAGAGTTACAACTACTGGTTTATATAGGAGCACTCACTGCACTAAATATACACACTAGGCAGAGATAAGAACGAATTAACACACAGAAGAAATCTACAAAACCAGCATGGCAACACAGGCTACAGATCAGAATAGAAAAACTGAGAAAAGACATCGGACAGCTAACACAATTTATAAGAAATGAAATATCAGACAAAAAACGAAAAACGTTATATAAAATCTCACAACAAGAAGTGATAGAGATATTAGATGAAAAGAAGCAGAAATTACAAGCATTGGCCAAACGACTTAGAAGATACAAAAAAAGTGAAAATAGAAGGAAACAAAACCAAACATTCAACACAAACCAAAAGAAATTTTACCAGACAATAGATAACACACACTTTAAAATAGACAATCCAGCAAACATAACAGACATGGAACACTTCTGGAGCAACATATGTTCAAACCTGGTACAACATAACAGGCATGCACCGCGGATACAAGCAGAAACACACACATACAAGATGATACCACAAATGCCTGAAGTGATAATTTTGCAACATGAAGTCACCCGAGCAATTAATTCTACTCACAATTGTAAAGCCCCTGGAAAAGATAAAATAGCAAATTTCTGGGTAAAGTAGTTCACCTCACCACATTCACATCTAACTAAATTATTTAACAGTTACATTGCAGACCCATACACATTCCCTGATACACTTACACCTGGAATAACTTATCTGAAACCTAAAGATCAAGCAGACACAGCAAACTCAGCTAAATGTCGCCCCATAACATGCCTACCAGCAATATACAAAATATTAACTTCAGTCATTACACAGAAATTAATGACACTTACAACACAGAACAAAATTATAAATGAAGAACAAAAAGGCTGTTGCAAAGGAGCACGAGGATGTAAAGAGCAACTGATAATAGATGTAGAGGTGACATATCAAGCTAAAACTAAACAAAGATCGCTACACTACGCATACATTGATTACCAAATAGCTTTTGATAGTGCACCCCACTCATGGTTACTACAAATATTGGAAATATACAAAGTAGATCCTAAATTGATACAGTTCCTAAACATAGTAATGAAAAATAGGAAAACCACACTTAATATCCAAACAAATTCAAATAATATCACATAACAGCCAGTAGAGATTAAGTGAGGAATCTACCAAGGAGAATCATTAAGTCCTTTTTGTTTCTGCCTTGCTCTGAACCCACTGTCCAACATGCCAAATAATACAAATTATGGATACAATATTACTGGAACATACCCACACAAAATCACACATTTGCTATACATGGATGATCTAAAACTACTGGTAGCAACCAATCAACAACTCAACCAATTATTAAAGATAACAGAAGTATTCAGCAATGATATAAATATGGCTTTTTGAACAGACAAATGTAAGAAAAATAGCATAGTCAAGGGAAAACACACTAAACAAGAAGATTACATATTGGATAACCACAGCGAGTGCATAGAAGCGATGGAAAAAACATATGCCTATAAATATCTAGGATACAGACAAAAATTAGGAATAGATAATAAAAATATTAAAGAAAAACTGAAAGATAAATGTAGACAAAGACTAACAAAAATACTGAAAACAGAATTGACAGCAAGAAACAAGACAAAAGCTATAAATACTTATGCTATACCAATATTGACCTACTCATTTGGAGTAGTGAAATGGAGTAACACAGATCTAGAAGCACTCAATACACTTACACGATCACAATGCCACAAATATAGAATACATCACATACATTAAGCAGAAAGGGAGGAGGAAGAGGATTTATCGACATAAAAAACTTACATTATGGACAGGTAGACAATTTATGAAAATTCTTTATATAACGAGCAGAAACTAGCAAAATACACAAAGCAATCACTCATATAAATACATCGGCTACACCACTGCAATTTCATAACCGCTTCTACAACCCTTTAGATCACATAACATCAACAGATACGAAGAAAGTAAATTGGAAAAAGAAAACACTACATGGCAAGCACCCGTATCATCTAACACAGTCACACATCGATCAAGACTCATCCAACACTTGGCTAAGAAAAGGCAATATATACAATGAGACAGAAGGATTCATGATTGCAATACAGGGTCAAACAATAAACACCAGATATTACAGCAAGCATATTATTAAAGATCCCAATACCAAAACAGATAAATGCAGACTTTGCAAACAACAAATAGAAACAGTAGATCACATCACAAGCGGATGTACAATACTAGCAAATACAGAATACCCCAGAAGACATGACAATGTAGCAAAAATAATACATCATCAACTTGCCATACAACATAAGCTAATAAAACAACACGTCCCCACATACAAGTATGCACCACAAAATGTACTAGAGAATGATGAATACAAATTATACTGGAACAGAACCATTATAATAGGTAAAACAACACCACATAACAAACCTGACATCATACTCACCAATAAAAAGAAGAAATTAACACAACTAATCGAAATATCCATACCCAATACAACAAACATACAAAAAAAACAGGAGAAAAAATTGAAAAATACATCCAGATGGCTGAGGAAGTCAAGGACATGTGGCATCACGATAAAGTTGACATTATACCAATTATACTATCAACTACAGGAGTCATACCCCACAATATCCACCAGTACATCAACGCAATACAGCTACATCCAAACGTATATACACAACTACAGAAATCTGTAATTATTGATACAGTTTCAATTACCCGAAAGTTCCTAAATGCAATGTAACAAATACCGTACAGTTAAAAGGAAGTCACGCTTGATCAAGGTCCGCGTCACTTTCCATTTTTAACCAGACATAACGTCTGAGAAAGGAAGGAAATAATAATGATAATAATTATAATAATATAAAAATAATCATAGTAATTATAACTGACAATAGTAACAATAACAAGAACAATAACATTAAAGGGCATTTACAATCACATAGATTAGCTTAGAACATTTGAAGCCATATTTAGTATCATCAGAAATGGAGTAGATAAATAAAGGGGAGAAGATTGAAATGACAGTGACAGAGGCTGTTATGAAAGAACAGAATATAATTAGAGGATAATGCCGCCAAGGGGTCGGGAAAGGTTCTTTTGGAGGGAGACTGACGAGAGTGAGCTGCGCAGAACGTTGGAGAGTTAACTACTGTGACATAAAATGGACAATGAACAGCCTTTTGGAGTTTGGAACAAGTTTAATTTACTTAATACTTTGAGAAAGATTGTTCCAAAGTCGACTTCAGCACACAAAAATGATTTAGAGAATATGGTATGCTATGTGATGGTACAAGAGGAATTTTTCTTTGTAGGGAACGTGTATTTCTGGTGTGCTGTAGAGATAGTGGAGTAAGAGTTGAAGATGAATATGAGGGAGTGCAATGATTAAGAAGACAATAGAGCAATTACGGAGTATGATAGTCTCCACCCTTATCGACACGTAATCATGAAAATTGTTAATAAGTTGGTGTGATATGATCGAAATAGTGTACGTCACAAATGTATCGTACCCAAGCATCATCGCAAGTTCCAGCCTATGTGGCCTTTCGTACGAAAATCCTTGGACAATAGCATCACCATAGTCAAGTGTGGGGAATACTAGCGTCTCTACGATCTTCTTTTTAAGCGTTAAAGGAAATAATTTTTTTTATACTTCTGTAGTGAGTGAACTGACGCTGACACGTTCTTACCGAATACAGTTGTGTGTTCCGCCAGTCTAACTGATGGTCCAAAATTATCCCCAAATTCTTTGTGGAGACAGACTGGGTAATTTCTGAAACGTTTAGGATAAATAGTGGAAGAAATTCTCTGAGCTGAGGGCTAACAAGTCTTTGGTGAACGACAGAGGATGCTTTTGTTTTAGATGGGTTAAGTTTCACATCTATGCTCTCTGCTCCCACTTACGTGGTAACTACATCGGCATTAGGTACAACCGAATGTCGTCAGGATGTAGGTGATATCTGCAATAGGAGATAATAGCTGATTCATGATTAACATACACTGAAGCGTCAAATAAACTGGTGTCGGCATGAGTATTCACATACAGAGATATGTAAACAGGCATGATACGGTGCTGCTGTCGGCAACGCCCTTATGAGACATCAAGTGTCTGGCGTAGTTGTTAGATCGGTTACTGCTGCTACAGTGTCAGGTTATCAAGATTTAAGTGAGTTTGAACGTGGTGTTATAGTCGGCGCTCGAGCGAGGGGCGCTGCGTCTCCGAGGTAGCGATGTAGAGGGGATTTTTCCCTTACGACCATTTCACGGGTGTACCGTCGTGAAAATCAGGAATCCGGTAAAACATCAAATCTCCGACATCGCTGCGGCAGGAAAAAGATGCTGCAACAACGGGACCAACGACGACTAAAGAGATTCGTTCAACGTGATAGAAGTGCAACCCTTCCGAAAATTGCTGCAGATTTCAGTGCTGGGCCATCAACAAGTGTCAGCGTGCAAACCATTCAACGAAACATCATCGATATGGGCTTTCTAAACGGAAGGCCCACTCTTGTACCCTTGATGACTGCATGACACAAAGCTTTACGCCTCGCCTGGGACCATCAACACCGACCTTCGACTGTTGATGACTGAAAACATGTTGGCTGTCGGACGAGTCTCGTTTCAAATTGTATGGAACGAATGGACGTGTACGGGTATGGAGACAACCACATGAATCCACGGACCCTGCATGTCAGTAGGGAGTGTTGAAGCTGGTTGTGGCTTATGCTGGTATGGGGCGTGTGCCGTGGAAGTGAAATGGGACCCCTGATACGTCTAGATACGACTTTGACAGGTGACACGTACGTAAGTATCCTGTCTGATCACTTGCATCCATTCATGTCCACTGTGCATTCCGACGGACATGGGCAATTGCAGCAGAACAATGGGACACCCCACTCGTCCAGAATTGCTACAGAGTGGCTAAAGGAACACTCTTCTGAGTTTAAACACTTCCGCTGGCCACTACTCTCCAGACATGAACATTATTGAGCATGCCTTGCAACGTGCTGTTCAGAAGAGATGTCCATCCTCTCGTACTCCTATGTATTTATGTACAGCCCTGCCGGATACATGTTATCAATTCCCCCCCAGCACTAGTCATTAGTTGAGTCCATGCCATGTCGTGTTGCGGCTCATCTGCGTGCTCGTGGGGGCCCTACACGATATCAGGCAGGTATAACACTTTCTTTGGCTCTTCAGTGTATAATGAGAAGAGTATAGGTCCCAGTACTGTTCCTTGTGAGATCCGTGATAACACATCCCTCCATTGTGACAATTTGGTTCCAATCATTACTGAATGTTGGGGATATGTGAGATATGAGTGGAGTGGTATGGCAAAGGGTGTTCAAGTGCATTTTGTTTGTATGGATTGCATACATTTATGGCAAGTTGAAAAGCATGAGAGGGAGAAATATACTAGCGTATTCTAAACTCTTTACCTCGAAAATTTCTCTCTTTCATACCTCCTCTGTGTTACCACAAATGACACGTCAGTGATTTCATTTGTATTAAGACTGCAGTAAATGTGAGGTATCTATTTGCTTTCACCGCCCTGAGTGGAATGCATAAGTTCTATGAATGTTCACCAATATTCTAAAGTTGTTGTCCCCTACACAGAAAACAGCACGTATGTCGTGAATCCATTGTTTTGAGGCGGTAATAAATTCTTAGTGAGGAAATAATACTGTATGAATAATAAAATTTTCAATTAGTTTGTTTATGTGGTATGCCACTCACTTTTTATTAGCAGAATAGGAGAAACTGCACAATTATATTCCACTTTATGAAACACAAATCATTTCAATTCTTCACACATCCACAAAACTGAACAAAACAATGAATTGCCTATTTGCATAGTTACCATGAATTTATTTTCAGTTACATGTCCAAACAAACAGACATTGTTAATTAAGTCTGAGCTGATACCGATCACAGCAGACAACATGTCTGTCCTCAGAGACTGCTAAACTACCTCTGATCTTATAGTCGAACCATTTCACCAGCCATCCAAGTTAAGAGCAATCTGAAGATCTCCAGAGTTCTTCGTGTGCCTTTTTGTTTAGCAGTTGTCTATTATACTGCCAGTAATTAACACTTTGGAAATAATAGAATGATAGCCTTCTGCTGAGAGATGTTTTTATATGAAATGCAATTAAATTTAGTGTTAAATTTTTCTAATACTAGTAACAGGAGATTATCATTTTGGCACACAACTTCTGAACACCAATCACAGAGAAGGTCCAGAATTTAGGTGGTCTCACTCAAGGTACATGAACTGAACAAACCCAATGTCATCCGTGCTTTACATCACATTATGTGATCTTCCTACTGCTGCATTCTCAGCTGGTCTGAGAAGAGATTCTAGTAGCTGAATATGATGGCTACAAAGCCAGAAATAATATACACATCCATCCTTCTGAGGTTTTCAAACATGGGAGGCTCTTGCAGACAACAATCTTTTTTGAAACAAGCAAATTTTTATAAATTTTTCAGTTATCGTCTCTCAAGAGCAGTACCATTCCGCTACTCTTGTGATTATTGTTTTTTAAAACTTGAATGTGCTTTGTATTTTTCATTCTCAAATTATAAATTAATGTATATAATCATAGGTTTAATTATTTTGTGATTAGAAAAACCTGACAGTTACCCTCAATGTATTCCTTTAAAACGTTATCCCAAAATCACTCAACTTTAGTTACACTTTCTCCACTACTTACATTACTCTTTTAATAGTAAAGGTTTTCAAAGTATCATTATTCTGCACTTAAGTTGCTGGCAGCCTTTTGATAACTTACCATATATCATTTGTGCCACAGTGCTCTACAGTCGTCCGCTATCTCCCAGCCAAATTTCAATCACAACAATTCATACTGTTGCTAAACTGCTATCAGTGGCATTGCCATCCATTAAAATCAATGAACTACTTCTCACAAAATTTACGTTGCTAACCCACTACTATCGGCGAACTGCCTTCCTTTAGCTTCAACGAAAATGAAGAATTAACACTTATACACACTTTTGGCACATGCCGTTCTTTTAAACTGATCGATTATTTGTCATAAAATGTTACACTGCTATACAACTGCGCATTGCCATCCTTTCAGTTCAATGAGACACTCTCTACTTTACACTTTTCCTCATTGTTATGTCAGCATCATGCTCTTCTGCATTTATTTATATTTGAACGCGTCATAGAGACGTCCATTTTGCATGGTTAAAAATAGAACAAACACAGCACCTAAACTTTTCTCAAATACTTGAACACAGAAGAACTTCACACTCACACATTTTACCAGAACATACGCAAAAAGCCCACAACAGCAACCCATCTTGATGCTTCTCTTGTCCATGATATGGTCTTGCATTGTGAGATTCCACTTTCCCAACTGGTGCTGATATCAACAACAGCCAGTCCATTCTTCCATCTCCAACCTCAACACACAGCTCTAGTACAATTCCATGAAAGAATTCAAAATGCCTTAAATTAGTTTCCTAATAATGTTAAACAAATTTTAAATACACATATTGTCATACACTATAACAATATAAATACACTCCTGGAAATTGAAATAAGAACACCGTGAATTCATTGTCCCAGGAAGGGGAAACTTTATTGACACATTCCTGGGGTCAGATACATCACATGATCACACTGACAGAACCACAGGCACATAGACACAGGCAACAGAGCATGCACAATGTCGGCACTAGTACAGTGTATATCCACCTTTCGCAGCAATGCAGGCTGCTATTCTCCCATGGAGACGATCGTAGAGATGCTGGATGTAGTCCTGTGGAACGGCTTGCCATGCCATTTCCACCTGGCGCCTCAGTTGTGTGGTGGCGGTGCAGTCCCCTACGGCACTGCGTAGGATCCTACGGTCTTGGCGTGCATCCGTGCGTCGCTGCGGTCCGGTCCCAGGTCGACGGGCACGTGCACCTTCCGCCGACCACTGGCGACAACATCGATGTACTGTGGAGACCTCACGCCCCACGTGTTGAGCAATTCGGCGGTACGTCCACCCGGCCTCCCGCATGCCCACTATACGCCCTCGCTCAAAGTCCGTCAACTGCACATACGGTTCACGTCCACGCTGTCGCGGCATGCTACCAGTGTTAAAGACTGCGATGGAGCTCCGTATGCCACGGCAAACTGGCTGACACTGACGGCGGCGGTGCACAAATGCTGCGCAGCTAGCGCCATTCGAGGGCCAACACCGCGGTTCCTGGTGTGTCCGCTGTGCCGTGCGTGTGATCATTGCTTGTACAGCCCTCTCGCAGTGTCCGGAGCAAGTATGGTGGGTCTGACACACCGGTGTCAATGTGTTCTTTTTTCCATTTCCAGGAGTGTACATAATACATAATGTTTTGTTTTGATTTTGGGTATTTACAAACAATGCCACTGTTTACATCGAATTACGACATTGGTCCCTCAGTGTTTCTGTTTTGGTCACAGCTGTAGCTACATACAGTGGGGCATTGCCCTTCGCAGTCTTTAAGTGCTCTGTGCATACTTGCACCGTCTGTTAACTACTGACAAGCTTCGGCAATGACTCACGACACTAGTAGCATCAGCTGCTTTGCTTTTTAACTCTTACTTATGGAGGTTCACAATTTCAAATCACACATACATCGAGAGAACGTTTTAGAATCTTGCTTCGAACATAATGCATAAATACTCATTTATCAAATCGCTGCTTCACTCCACAATATGAGGTATCATTCATTCTGCATTTGAGTGACATTGCTGCTAAAAGAAAATGTACTAGTGGAACTGTATTCATGTAATCACTGGGTATTTTCTACTGACTTTCACATAAGAGCCTTATGTGACTTTGTAATATGTAGGGGCTAATTACCTTATTCTTAGATAGGCCTTCATTCCAAATTCCTTTCATATTTAAAACCAGTGTGTAGCATTACCCTCTCTCTATCCTTCATATTACATGACCTTCTATTTAAACCTTATGTACTCCGTTTATGTCTTTTGTGAGATTTCTACGTCATGTTGTGTTCTATGTCAACATGTTTACTCCCTTGTACTTCATAAAATAGTTCACGGAAACCACTTTGTCTGTAAATACTAATTAACGGCTGACTTAAATGTCGCCTTTTGCCTTTCCTCTCTCAATCTTCATAAATGATTGGCCAACTTCCCTGTCGCCTAGTAATAATACTTCACCTTTCTCTATGTACATATTTTCTATCGTTCAATCTATAACTCCTCTATGTACATAATTTGCCGATTTTTCTATTGCCGAGTCTATAACTCTCCGTTTACCTATTTTCTCTCTTCGTAAATAATTGACCAACTTTTCTGTTACCTAATAACCATTACTCTCCATTTACCATGAACTACTTTGCTAGGACTACTCGAAGCCTATCAGTGTGTCATTACCATTAGAGAGGAAACCACTTCGCGGTTTCAATTCATACTAAGGAGTAACAGTATGTCCATGTTGACACAATCTGTACATCATCGAAAGACAACATTTATTCTATTATTTACGCCACTAGAATTTCTGCTGTTGTACGTTCTCATATTCATGTACCTGGTTTAGCCTCATCCTCTTCTTCTGCAGCCTTCAGCTTATTTTCATGGATTATCTCATCTGTGTTATATATAACAGCCCTCGTCCCGCTTTCCTATTATTAAAGTATTTTCAAACATGAGGGTTTGTTTATCGTTGATGTTAATATTTAAAAACTGTTCCACTACTTAGGTTATAATATGTTTTTGTAATGTGCATTAACATGGTGCTAATATCTTGTTGTAACTATATACTGTGTTCTATTGCTGGTGTATCTGTAATCATATACGTTGCATATATTGCCCTGTCCACATATATTAAGTTACATATTTGTTTTTGACCCATGCTGTGCACATGTTTAGGCTGCTGGGTTACTTTGTTTGTGTCATAGCTCCTTCTTTGCTGTCACATTCAGTGTAAGAAAATTTGCTCATCTTCACCTTAACAGTGAAGAATATTGAAGAAGGCAGATCATAGTTCTGAATGAAAGAAGAGGAAGAACTAACGGCAACAATAGAGAATGAAGTATGTTTTTGTTTAACTCTGACACCTGGTAAGTGTAAATTACCTAGAAACACAGAGAATATTATTGCCCCTTAGGTTGTATTGTATCGTATGTTAACCGGGGACCTAGAAACGACGGAGAGGCTCCGTCCCCGCCGCAGCCGTAGTGGTCCACAACCCCACGACGACTACCGCACTCCACTTCACCCCTCCGCCGCCCCACACCGAACCCAGGGTTATTGTGAAGTTCGGCCTCCGGTGGACCCCCCCCCCCCCCTCCCAGTGAACTTCTCACACCAGACGAGTGTAACCCCTATATTTGCGTGGTAGAGTAATGGTGGTGTACGCGTACGTGGAGAACTAGTTTGCGCAGCAATCGCCGACGTAGTGTAACTTTAGACCGCACGGCCAACCGGGCGGGCATCCCCTTAGGTTACCTGTCACTGACATTGATTTCATCTAGTAATTGTTGTAGCGGTATTTCTGTGGTAGAATGAGGCACTTCATTCACAACTTTCTAACATTCAACCCCGTAACCTACCCCATATGATGCTTCTTATAACTAAACTGATAACTTTGTCTGCCATAAACGGATAATGTATACATTTGGCCATTTTTTGCTAACGGCCTCTGCCAAGTTGGCTGTCAAATCTATGTTTATTGATATCTTGACGCCACTGAACTTCGGCACAAGACCTTAGTATCTTATTCTCATCCATTTATGGTATGATGGCATTTCCACCATCATACCTTCTGTTCACAGCTACTTCACCACTCGCTCTGTTTTGTGTGCTGCAAGACCAGTTTTTATTCATGAATGCTTCAACAAATTCTTTATATCTGTTACGTGTGTTACTAGGCATTGTTCCCTATGAAAATGCTTTGGCTTCTAACCAGCTGGCCACGAATTAGATTTTTTGTTATTCAGTCATGTTTGCTGTAATGACCCCCTCAAACTGCTTAATGACGACTACTGGCTAGTTGTTCGTTTACTAGAGAAATGATGGAATTTATACGCATTAGCGTGATTTTCTACGTCACTTACATGGACAATAGCTTTCTTTCTTGTATACACCCAATTCGGACATTCCGTTTAACTTCATTTCCTGCTTTGTCTTGCATCTCAGAGAGTATTTTTACTCGGTTTCTCTCAGTGTTCCCTGAATTGCACTTCTCTTGCCTTCACAAGAGGGTTCTACATGTGCAATACTACGACTAAGTACTTCAAGTTCACTTTTTGTACTCTGTAAATTACTGCATTGTACCTGATTTTTACTGCTACATGCTCTCATAGCTCTGCTTTGCTTGTCTTAGATTACTTATTTCATTAATTGTTGTTACTGTTGTGTCTAGCTCATAAAGCATAGACACAATGAGGTAGCTAGGTGCACGCTAAACTAACGCAGACGGGCTTGAAGTTCTGGAACATGAGACTTATTAATGAATAAGAAGAAAAGTACGTAGATGTTACTTAACTTTTATTCTCTTGTTGGAATACATCTCTTGAATAGTAGTAAGCTATAAGCACTGATACAAATGGCGCCTTGCTAGGTAGTAGCTATGGGCTAGCTGAAGGCTATTCAATCTGTCTCTCGGCAAATGAGAGGAAAGCTTCGTACGTCTGGTCGCAAGCTATGTCGTCCGTACAACTGGGGCGAGGTCTAGTCCGTGTCTTGTGACCTGCCATGTGGTGGCGCTAGGATTGCGATTACACAGTGGCGACACGCGGGTCCGACATGTACTACAGGACCGCGGCCGATTTAAGTTACCACCTAGCAAGTGTGGTGTCTAGCGGTGACACCACAGTTACTATCATCCCATTCTGATCCTGCAAATTCTTATTTAACTTTTTGATTTCATGGTGAACGTTTTGATTTATTTCTGAGTTACAAACTTCTAATTTTTTCACCGTTTTTTTTGTTTCATACTCCATTGTCCTGCAACATCCCTCAATTTTAGCTTCAAGATTTGCAACCTTTTGTTTTAAAGCATTGAACTTACTGTTAATTGAGCTGCTCCTACACTGACTTCCTATAACCACTTATATATTTTATTTTGAGTTTTTCTTAATTCCTCCTTATTTTCTTTTGGTGCTTTTCTTAACTCCTTATTTTCTTTTCGTTCTTCCAAAATTAACTTGGGCATAGACCTTATATCCTGATCATCATGTCGACATCAGAGCGTTTTTGTCTGGTATCATCATTCCAATCAATGGTTTCATTTTGACTGGGAACCACACATCCTACGTTTACATTATCATTGTTGGCCAGTAAATCTAATTTTTCGTTGTCTTCATTATTACCTATCTCTACATTTCTATGGAAATCATTCATGGCTGCTTCAGAATTCTCAATGAGATTATTGGTTATTGGACCTGCTGTTTCAGGTTCATCACCAAGTTTGATTTTACATTTTAACTTGTCTTATTTGTGACGAAATTTTACATGTCTTTAAACTCATTTGTGACTTCACTACCATTGATTTGTACCTGGCACACCGGATTGGCAAGACTACTACTGTGAGTCTGGATACCTCTACTTCTGAGAGCATATCTTACTTCCCTTTCTGCAGACATTTAATTCATACTAATGTTCTAATTACAGGGGTTAGACTGCTGTATGCAAGTGCAACGCTTGCACTACTCTTCTTCATCGACGTACTGCCGCTGATTCTCTGTAGTGGTGTGACGCGCCACTGGCTGCAGCTCCACTGTCGTGGGGTGCAGAAGTTGCACCCTGTACTACGAACTGCGCCGGTCGCTGCTCGCTAGCACCGTACCTGTCGTGTGTGGCTGCCTCACTTTGCTCTGCACCCTGCACCGTCTCGTAACACGAAGAATGTCGAAGTAATTATTTGTAATGTACTCCCGTGGACCACACACACAAAATTAACTTTTATTCTAGTTGCACTTCCGCACATCCAATTCCTAATGTACACCTATATTACGTTCATTGTAAAGGAAAATTTGATTTTGTGGCATTAATATTTATAGTTCAGCTAAACTTCAGGAAAACAGCTCAAACACAATTCCAAGCCTAATTTATATCGTAATAGTGTCTGAAAATATGCTTATTTAAAATTTGCCTAAACTTATTAGGAAACTAATTTGAGGCATTTTGTATTGTTACATGGAATTGTAATGGAGCTGCACTCTGATACTAGAGATGGGAGAATGGTCTGACTGTTGTCGAACTCAACACCAGTGGAGAGGTCTGGCGTTTCATGATGCAAGACCACATCTTGGACAACGAAATCATCAATATAGGCTGTTGTTGGGGGTTGTTTGCGTATGTTCTCGTAAAAGGTGAGAGTGTAATGTTCTTCCAGCTCCACGTATTTGTGAAATGCGTAGGTGTTTTGTATGTTTTATTTGTAACCATGTAAGTGGACGTCTTTATGATGCATTCAAACATAAATAAGTGCAGAACGGCATGATGTCGACAGAATGGCGAGGAAAACTGTGAAGGATAAAGAATGTTTCATTGAATTGAAAGGATGGCAATGCGCTGATATTAGTTGTATAGCGTTGTAACTACTTATGACAAATAACTGGTCATTTTAAAAAACAGCATTGCTCCAAAATTATATTGCCATTTCACTTCTTGTGAGGAATAATTTGTTGAATTTAATGGATGGCATTGCACCGATAGTAGTTAAAAGCAGTATAAAACGTTGTGACTGAATTTTGGCTAGGAGATAGTGGACTGCTATAGAGTATTCTAGCAGAGAATATATATTACAAATTAACTAAAGACTACCTACAACATAAACGTGCAGAATAATGAGTATAGAAAGTGTAACTAAAAATTTATGATTTTGCGATATAACGTTACAGATGATTTTCATTGAGGGTAACAATTAATTTTTTTTCCTAATCACACAATAATTAAGTCTATGATTATATAAATTAATTTTTAATTTGAGAATGAAAAATACACAGAGACGCGAATTTCAAAAACAATAACGAATCACAGCTATAGTGGAGTAGTGCTCCAGACTCCTTTGCTTGTTCCTGTTTCAGTGTTTGCTACTACCGTGAGGCTATAATAAATTCTTCGCGAGAACCTGTCCGTTGTCTCAGAGTGCCAAACCAGCCCTGAATTTACTGTTGAATCACTTCCCCTGCCATCCAAGCTAGGCATGTTACAAAAATCTCCGGAGTGCTTTGTCTGCCTTATCCCCTCCATCTCTGGGAAATAACCCAACTCTCCCTTCCTCCCCTTCCCCCCTCCCCTTCCCCCCTCCCCTTCCCCATCAGAAATTTGGTGGGATAAAACACATCGTCTGTGCTCAAGGGGAAGGATCTCATGACAGGAAATTCAAATCAATGTCAATAATAATACACTGGTGTGTATTCTTTATTTAATTAGTTTGTGGGAGATAGGGCCCCATCGCTTGGATAGAGCTCACGTCCCGACCCATCCCCCCCCCCTCCCATTTCCCTCCGCATAATAACTGTAAGCACTGAGCAATGGATGGAAGTGCAGTATATCAGCCACCGTTTGAGGTCACCTGCATGTGAGATTGTCATCCAGGCACCGTACGCACATCTACACACTGTGGATGTCGGCCAGGAATGTTGATATTTTTGAATAGATCAGGAATCAGATTTATCGATATTTAAAAAGATTTCAACATGGCCCTCAAGGTATCGAGGAAAATTATTGATATACCGATGGGAAAAGTATCGATGTACCAGCCCATATAAATATTAGCTTCAGATTGTAACTATACTGCTGGTTTTAGAGCTGTATATTTAACCATTGATTTATTAGAAGATATTCTATGCGTCAACAAACTAGCATCCTCGTTAGAATAAGAATTGAAAGGGAAAGGATGCATGTTCAGCCGGCCGAAGTGGCCGTGCAGTTAAAGGCGCTGCAGTCTGGAACCGCAAGACCGCTACGGTTGCAGGTTCGAATCCTGCCTCGGGCATGGATGTTTGTGATGTCCTTAGGTTAGTTAGGTTTAACTAGTTCTAAGTTCTAGGGGACTAATGACCTCAGCAGTTGAGTTCCATAGTGCTCAGAGCCATTTGAACCATTGTTTTTGATGCATGTTCACACTTGACCATAAACACTCTACTAACGGGGGTAATTGCATGTAAGTGGCGCAACAAAAGGACCGTCGCACGGTTTCGTCACATATCGGATTTATCTGGAACACTTCACATCGACTTCGCTATCTTTTTCTTTTCTTTTTTTTTTTTTTACGTTTCTGCCAACGACATCGACCAGGTAGTTGTAGTGTCAAAACTGTGTGGTGAAGCTATTTGTTGCCGTTTCTGTTGGTAGCGGAAAGCGCCGATTTCGTCAGTATTTCCCACCACATGTCTTTACTCACCACAAAGACCAATTTTGTCATTTAGGTTTCTCTTCATCATTTTCAGCTTCTGTTTTTGAAAAATGATGGTATGAATAAATGGCACACTAGTTGTATTAAAAATTCTTTTTTAACGTGACTGGTGTTTTATTTCTTCACATCAGGAATCTTATTATTCCATTCACACTGTCACTCCCCCTCCCCACACACACACCAGTGCTGCAGACTTCTTCTTTTGTGCCACATTTACTTGCTTCATACAGACAAAGAGAAAGTTGGCATTTGTTGAAAGTCCAAAAAGTAGAAAGACACCTTCATACAATGAAAGTAATATAATCTTGTATTACACTTTCAAAGGAACAGCTTCAAATATGTACCAAAAACAGTAGTTATATCATGCCGATTCTAACACGAAGAGCATTTCTCAGTCAAATTTTCAGGATGCCAACCAAGAATCCAATTTCCCAGTTTCCCCGAAACTAAGGAATCTTATTTCCCTATTCCAAAAAATTAAATTCTGCATAAATACACTGAAAAAATTTAGAACAAAGTTGAATCATTTAAAAACTTAGAAAATTGTATTAAAGGAAATCTTAATATCATTGAAAGAAAAATACACAATTTGTAAAAATCTCATTTGCCTATATTGAGAAACCAAATTCCCATTCACTCATTTAAAAACTTTCAAATCTAATAAATTTTATTCTTAATAAATAAGAACCTAAATATCCCATTTGCCTATATCAAAAAATCCAATTTCTCAATTTCTTATTTACAAATTTACAAATCTAAAAAATATCATTCTTTATAAATAAGAACCTAAAACCTAGAGCCTCAAAGGTACAATATAACACTAAATGATTTAATAAAAAAACGAAATTTCCTTCTTTGCAGATTTTAAATGTTTATTAAAATATATTCTAACTTGTACACCAAATCCTGAAAAATGTTCTATTCATAGTTTAACCAATTACAATATTAATTTGTTTAAGAATTTGCAACAGATAGGAAAGATACTGATGCAATTCCAAATAATGAACAAAAATTTATTACTTTTAGTAAACAGGTTGACGATAGATTAACATTAAGATTTCTAGACACATTTAAATTTATAGCTTCAAGTACTGATAAATTATCTTCTAATCTTACAACAGATCAGTTAAGAAAAACAGTAAATGAACAACTTGGAGAAACAGCAAAAGGTTTTATTAATGAAGAAATAGATTGATTAATGAAAATTGTGTTTCACCAAAGGAACTACTTCGAGACATAAAAGATGAAAATAAAGAGAAAAAAAACTGTTTAGAGAAATAACAAAACAACAGTTTAGAGAAACATCAAAATATTGTCAAGGTGGAAGATTAGATTCAATAACCAAGAATGGTGTTTACCCTTACGAATATATGAGTTCTGAAGAAAAATTAAAAGAAACAAAATTACCCAAAATGGAATATATTTATTCGAGACTTAATGAATCAGATATTTCTGATGAAGAATATAATTGTGTAAAATTAGTTTAGGTAAGATTTAATGTTAAAAACTTAGATGAATGTACAATATTATATAGTACATCTGATGTTTTTATTTTAGCAGATATTGCCGAAAATTTTAGAGATTCATGTATTTAATCTTGTAAATCTGATTGATTTTGGTATTTTACTGCACCAGGATTACCTTCAGATGTTATGTTAGAAATGACAAAAACTGAATTAGATTTATTGCAAGATACATATGTGATTTTATTTATTGGAGAATGAAATCAAGATGGAATTTCAGAAAATATTATAAGATATGCTAAATCAAACAGCTAATAAATGAAATATTTTGAACAAAAGAACAATCAATCTATATTGCATATTTAGTGCAAAAAATTTATATGGTTGGGAAATTTCTTAGTTTTTACCATTTAAAAATTGCAGTGGACAGATGATTACAAATATGGTTATATTTTCGAAGTTGATTTAGAATATTAAAGGAAATTACAGGATATACGTACAATTTACCTTTGGCATCACAATAGAGGAAAGAGAATATTAACAACATTAAATAATAAAAAAAATGCTTTACATATAGAAATCTTAACAAATGTTTAGATTGTAGATTAAAATTAATGAGAATTCATAGCATGTTATCATTTGAATAATCAGACTGGTTGAAGAAATACATTGATTTTAATACAGAAATGAGAAAAAAGGCAGATAACGATTTCTACAAAATGATCAAGAATTCAGTGTTAGGAAAAACAATAGAAAATATTAGAAATGGACAAAAAATAGTATCATAACAGATCCAGGTAAATGTACTTATTACATTTCAAAATAAGATTATGAACATACTACAGTATTTCACAAAATTTGGTAGCTGTTCATATGAAGAAAATTAATATAATGTTAAATAAACCAATTTATTTTGGAATGAGTGTTCTAGTTGTTTCGAAAATAAAAGTCTATTATTTTCATTACAATGTTATGAAACCAAAATATGGTAAAAATGTTGATTAATGTTATATGGATACTTACTCTTTCATGTATGATGGAAGAACAGAAGATGTCTATAAAAGATATGAAATCGAAGATTGATAAATTTGATACTAGTGATTATCCTGAAAATAATATTTATGGTTTTCATCAAGTAAATCAGAAGGTTTTAGGAAAAAATGAAACATGAAAACTGTGGAAAACCATGTTAGAGCACGGTGGTTTAAGAGCGAAAATTTATGCTTATAAAGTAGAAGATAAAGAAAATAAAAAAATCTAGAGGAGGGAACGCCGTTCATGTTCCAGGATTGCACCTTGTATCTTCTCCATAGTTGACTTCCAATGAAATGTAGCCATCTAGAGTGGAGGACGATCAGTTATGACTCCCAAGGATTTATGCCTATCGATCACCAGCGCCCACGAAATGACAGCATTACCAAAACCCCTCAGTTTCATCAACCGACATTTACCTTCGTTAATGCGGGCGCCAAATATAGGGTAAAAGGCATCCAACGTAGCCTTGAGCAGTGGAATCCTAGCAGAAGAACGGAGTAACATTATTCCCATATGCACTCACCGAGATCGTCTCGCCAATGTGTGTCCATCCTTGTAACTGAGACATGATCCTTCGAACAAGGGCCTCAAGTCATAGAACAAAGAATGACTCTGAAAGCAGACAGCCCTGAGGAAAATCCTTACGGATTGTAATCGGGGGTGTAAGTTGAACATTGACAGCCAACGAAGCTGTGATACACGTAAACAATTTATATAAGACCCTGTGCGCACTAATTGTGAATCCAACTGTTTTCACGAGCTGCAACAGGCAGCCATGGCTGACCCAGTGGAACGCCTTCTCAAAATTCCAATGTGCCAGAGCACCAGAAACTGAAATAACAGCGGCCACCAGCATGACGTAATGACATTCAGCCACTTAGGTCAGAATAGTAGGACCAAGAATATAACTTTGATGGTTAGCAACAACTTCCTCCAGCAAATCTAATAGCCGGCTTGTCACTGCCTTCGCCAGTCTTTTTTTTTGTAATCAATATTTAATAAGGTAATTGGGCGAAATTTATCAGTTGCTGCTTGACCAGAAGTTTTAGGAATTAACACAATTTTACCGACTTTAGATGAGTATTGCACGAACCTCCCTCTCAACACTTCTTTCAAAAAGCAGTGTGAAAGTAGTATCCAAGAACTTCAAAAAGGCACATAAAACACCTTAGGCAACCCATCCAACGCCGGCGCCTTACGAGAAGGCGATCTCACAATAAGGTTATAGACATAGTCACATTGAAAAGCATCTACAAATGCAGCATTATGAGCACGTACAACGATATAGAGCCCAAACAAACAAACCTGATTGCATATCGACAGGAACGGGTACCTCACACTGCCAAACATAGAACTGCTGCAGAGCATGGCATATGTCCTTCTGTGTCGTCACAGCTCCACCGTCATCTTGAGAGAAGTGATAACGCACGTCGACGAGTCTGATTTCAAAAAAGATGATATAGAGAAGTCAATTCATTGCTACCATGGAACGTGGTTTTGGTTACATCCTTGGCCCTTCCATTTGACGCTGCTTCAACTGTAACAACTGAGCTTTTACATACATGATGTCCGCAATCCGTATGCGTGGGATTGGGGGGGAGCTGATGAGCGCTTTCATAAAGGTTACATAAGAGAGAGTAGTAAAATTCTTGCGTCCTCCGAAATTTCGGCACCCTGTCAGCAGAGAATGGTATCAACGTTAGTCAAGGCTTCGTCTTTACCAGTTGAATGCACCATTCTAAAAAGGAAGCGTATCGCACAGTTGAACGGATAGACGGAGACTACGGTGCCACGCTTTCTGGTTCACCTCATCTAGTAAGGGAACGTCCACGAGCAACACATTCAGCATTGAAACCGATCGAAACAAATTCACCGACTGTCGCAAGTGATTTAAAATACGTAGCAGTCACTGCAGCCAATGAAACTGGCGGGAATGACATCAACAGCTAAAGTTCTATTATGCATAAATCCGTAAAGTTTACTGCTAGAAATAGTAGTAAGATAGGTAAATTTGACAAGTGTCGGATATTTACAGACGCAAAAGTCTTATAATTTCAAGGAAGAAATTAAATCTTGCAATTCCCAACAGAGATTAAAAAAAATGGCTCTGAGCATTATGGGACTCAACTGCTGAGGTCATTAGTCCCCTAGAACTTAGAACTAGTTAAACCTAACTAACCTAAGGACATCACAAACATCCATGCCCGAGGCAGGATTCGAACCTGCGACCGTAGCGGTCTTGCGGTTCCAGACTGCAGCGCCTTTAACCGCACGGCCACTTCGGCCGGCCAACAGAGATTAAAACTGGAAGACTGATTCACAGGACACAACACGTTCTAGGTGCTTCAGTCTGGAATTGCGATGCTGCTACGGTCGCAGGTTCGAATCCTGACTCGGGCATGGATGTGTGTGATGTCCTTAGGTTACTTAGGTTTAAGTAGTTCTAAGTCTAGGCAACTGATGTCGTCAGATGTTAAGTCCCATGGTGCTTAGAGCTATTTGAGCCATCAAAATACTCTGGTACTTTGCCGTTACAAATAAACCTTCTCTTTCTTATAAAGTGCAGAACGCCCAAAAGTGGCTTCTGAATCAGATAGGGAAAATAGGGTAGTTCCCTCGGTACATTCAGGAGGCACTTTAAACACAGTGCAAAAACCAGGGAGAGAAATACGAGTAAACTGAACATCTTGTAGAATAAACATCCGCGGCCGGCCGAAGTGGCCGCGCGGTTCTGGCGCTGCAGTCTGGAACCGCGAGACCGCTACGGTCGCAGGTTCGAATCCTGCCTCGGGCATGGATGTGTGTGATGTCCTTAGGTTAGTTAGGTTTAACTAGTTCTAAGTTCTAGGGGACTAATGACCTCAGCAGTTGAGTCCCATAGTGCTCAGAGCCATTTGAACCATTTTTGAATAAACATCCGCACAAGAATCATTGATAAACTGACGCAACGAAGCGGACCGCAGGTCCGATTCCACTGTATTAACATTCAAAGAAAGAAACGTATAAGCCTGCATACTTTAACAAGAAACAAAATTAAATCTGCTATACAACTTAATTATATCATCACTGTATGTCAAGATCCATTGCCGAGTCCACTGACGAGTCAGAACGTGGAGGGCTTGCACCCCTGCCTCTCAAATCTTTGTGTTAATTCTTTTAATGAGACACTGCGTGCTCAGGTTGGACGCGTGGTTTACAAAGACTACGAAGCAATACAGCATCAGCAAAAAAATGGCTCTGAGCACTATGGGACTCAACTGCTGTGGTCATAAGTCCCCTAGAACTTAGAACTACTTAAACCTAACTAACCTAAGGACATCACACACATCCATGCCCGAGGCAGGATTCGAACCTGCGACCGTAGCGGTCGTGCGGTTCCAGACTGAAGCGCCTTTAACCGCGCGGCCACTCCGGCCGGCTAAAGCATCAGCAGTCGAGGGCGTAGGCGGTTCTTGAAATTTAACGAAAGTAGGTAGCAAACAAGCAGCCTCAGAAGCACAGTGCGCAGGATGGGATCCTTGTAGTTCGTATCGAAGAACAAGAGAGGAACAATCTGCGTCAACAAGTAGTTTTTCCTGACCACTAATTGCCTCCACAGGAGTAAGAACGGTTTTCGTTCCGACTTCACCTGAATGGGTTACAGCAAGAGAACAGTTAATTTTAGAAGCGCCTCAATTTGCTGCTGTTGAATATCAAAAGACTTATCGACCTCCCCTCCCTTGGCTGATTCTGGAGGAATTACCTCATCCGACTGAGGATTACTAGGAGAAACACTAGAGACCTCAGCAGCTGTTTTCGCACCATTGACCCCATCATGGATGCAGGACTCATCACTACAAGATACATAAACAGACTAAGTTACTTCAGGAAGGGGTGGGTGAGTAGTAGACATATCAGACTCCTCAATTTCTCACCATATTGCGCAGTCTCTTATGTTGCACTGCAGACAATGCTGGCTTGAAAACAACCGTTTCAGGAACGTGCTACGAGGGTACAGGCGGAATGTCGGGAGCAGTAAGCTGTGCGTCCCTCTGTTGTGCCACTGCAGCCAGGGAAGTCATGGCACCAACCACGGGAACAGTAGAAACGAGATCAGCTAAATTCAGTTTCGACTCTGTTAAAATGAGGACTTCAATGTGAATACCCGCCGTGGGCAGTTAGGTCTAACGTGGCCACTTTCATTACAGAGAAAGCACGCCCCCACTTACTCACTGTACGGTATATTAATGTGTAACCACAGACTTGCAGATGAGAAGGAATGTTACGTCTGACTACCATATCCACTGAACGGATTCCGCTATTACACTGCAACCGGTGTAGAGAGAACCAACGGTTGCCTCGTATATCCTTCACATCGCCGTGTGGAAGTAAAACCCCCTTAAGTAAAATGTCATCAACTTCCGGCGGGAAACTGAACATCGAACATTGATACAATCCTGTTTCAGGTTAGTAAGAAGCACCATACTTATTGGACCATAACGATGCTTAAAGAGAAGTTGAGAAACATGATACCAAAGTACCCTTTCTACTTGTAATGGTCTAAAAACTTAACGAAAAAGACATAGTTATCACAGGCCAAATAGGCAGTATGAAACTGCTCAGATGTTACATGAACGGTGGTAACGAGTCAGTCAGAAATCTCCAAATATCCGGGCTACACGGATAACGTGGATTTGTTGAAACTAAAACTGTCTCTACCCTCACTTGGAACTTAGAACCCATGCGGAACATTACGAGCGGACACGCACAACAATTAACGTTGCGGACCAAACAACTATGTGACACTCACGAAGCCATAAAAAAGATTGACGAAAAGCCGTCCAGGAGTATGTGGTGAGGCAGTAAACTAACAACCTTCTGCTCGGCGCTCGAGGCGAAATATTCCACTTCGGCTATCCTAGCACGACCCAAAAAAAAAAAAATGGTTCAAATGGCTCTGAGCACTATGGGACTTAACTGCTGTGGTCATCAGTCCCCTAGAACTTAGAACTACTTAAACCTAACTAAACTAAGGACATAACACACATCCATGCCCGAGGCAGGATTCGAACCAGCGACTGTAGCTGTCGCTCGGTTTCAGACTGTAGCGCCTAGAACCGCACAGCCACTCCGGCCGGCAAACTTCCATATGTCGTCGTCCATGTGCAATACCTGTACTCGTACATCCCATTAATGTTATTCCTATACAGTGGAGCCGTTTTATGTGTAAGTCGCAGGCCCGTTTTTGGCCAGTAAGAATGAAAGTGCAGTGCCTGTGTTTGAAGAAGTACGATGCAATGTTCCTTCGGACATACAAACATGAACCTCTCACACTGGCTGCTGCAATTTTGCCAACGCAACTGATCTCGTAAGCGCGTTCCTCCCACAGGAGCTACAAAATAATTTGTCGCTGTTAAGTTTTATGGTAACGTCCATTTCTCATGAGGTATGTGGCTGACATCACCTTAGTCATCGCATAGTTTGAAGTGAAAGGCCTAGCTCCCTCTTCCTGCCCCAAGAGGCGAAGATTGCACGAAATTTCCCCAGTGCGCGACCAAGAGCTAAGAGCCGCCAATTTTGGTTGGTTGAAAAGTGGGGAAAGGGACCAAATTGCATGGTCATCGGTCCCCCGCCAAATGTACATTACATCGTTCCTCTGTTATCTTTCTTTTTAGCGTCATTCACTGTTTTAAAATTGTGGTGTGAGTACTGTAAGACCTTCGGTAGACACACCATCAGATTATTTGACTTGTCGCTCTAACGAAGTAGGCGAGTGTCAGCAATATGTCTCGTGGTCTTATCGTGGCGTGTTTATCTTCTGCCGTTAGGTCAGACGATAGAAATGCCACTCGCACGCTTAGAGTAGCAGATTGACGGTGACCAACTTTAAACAGAACTTGATTAATTTTCACACACATTTCTTAAAATAATAACAATCATAAACCTTACTGAACTTGACTCTGGATGCTATTTACAATTGACAATCTGAAGTTCCTTTGGTCTTGGAACAATCTTATTCTCACATATCTCTGATACTTGACAAAGTGTCTATACATTTATCTTCATGGCTATGTACAGGAATATGATAATCTTATTAGGCGCAGACTGAAACTTGATTATAGACTAATGCAGACTAATGCAGACTAAGGCAGACTAAGGCAGACTGACTCATCGGAGGTCTGTACACTCGTTATAATACCTCGCGCGTTCAGGTATCACTGCGCGAGTGTGATCCGCGAGGAGAAATGGTTCTACGTTAGCAGCAATCTCATTGGCTGCGTTACATATTAATACGCGGATCGGCGGAAGTAGAATTTGGTCCGTCTCTAAGACAGCGCCATCTCATAGTGCGGAGACGGACGAGCGCTGCGCCTGCGCTGTTGTGCTTAGCGGGGCGCGCTCTATTGGGAAAGTTGTGTACGCGCTGACTATGCGGAACTATGTACACAACAAAAATATATATCTGTAATGCATAATACTGCCTCATTATCACACGTTCATCTGCGCCATGGCAAATCCAAATATGCGAATCATTTCACGGTCAGGCCCATTTGTTGCTATTCGGTCTAACTTCCATCCCGAGGGTATTCCTGAAATATCTGTTCTGAACAGTTTTCAGAGAAGGCATTTAGTAATGTTTTGCTGCGTGTTCTTGACACATCCACCACTTACAAAACTGTGACTATCCCAATTTGGAATATCGAAAGATCGATGCTTACTATGTCAGTGCAGATTTTTACACAGAGTTTTCGAATTCCCAAAGGATATTAATACATGCGAACAACACATATAACATAATTGTAACACAATTTGTTGTCAGTGATAAAGTTCTCTAGCACAGCACATCTCTGCTGTCACTCTTCTTTGAACGACACTGTTCCTTTCCTCAGTCACATGGACGGCAGTTCCATCGCGTAATCCAGTGTGGATTTAAACATTGGCCAATCATGTCGAGTGACTTTACGTCTGACGCATGTCAGATACTCAGTAAGCTACAGCCGACGTCTGTTTCTGAGATACGTATATCTAATGAGATTTCTGCAAACACACATAAAAACAGGCCAAAGACTTGTCTCGATGTCTTAATTCTGCAAGTGAGTTATCTGAAGCTGCATGTCAGTGTACTTTCTTGCCTTGGTTCCTTTACGATCTGTTTCATCATGTATCCTTCCTCTTTGTGTAGTTTGTCCTAAATGTATATTTTCGCCGTATCATAGTGTCGCCATTCTGGCTGTAGTGTTCCTTACATATACATCTACACAGATACATCGCAAGTCACTGTATAAGAGATGACGGAAAATAAATCGTTCCTATATTGGCCATTACCTCTCCTACTCCACTGACGGGAGAAAGGAAAATCGTAGACCAATAAATAAATAATGTATAGCAATGAAATTTTAGGAATACATTTGTCCAGGTAACATATTTAACTGATTAACATTCCAAGATCAAAGGTTAATATAAGCGCGAGATAAAACATTGCAAATGTGAAATGCTGGTACATTAATATCTGGTCTAACCGTCGGAATGTTTAATGCAAGCATGCAAACGTGCATGCATTGTGTTGTACAGGTCCCAGATGTCAATTTGCGGTTGAAGTTCCACGCCTGTTGCACGTGGTCGGTCAGTACAGAGACGGTCAGTGCTGTTTGCGGATGACGCTGGAGTTGTCGTCCGATGATGTACGTTAAGCAAACGTAAAATATATGGTAAATTAGTGTTACACTACAATATCTGAGTAAATCAGTGTCAGAATACAACTTCTGAGCCCTTCTTACATACTGCTTAGTTAGCAGAAAGCTAAAACTCACCTCGCCGTGTGCTTAAATTACTTAGTTTGTTGTGGGCCTTAGTGATCGTGTACTGAAGCCCTATCAGTTCCCATAAAGTAGAGTTCATATTTGTGCTGTACAATGAACTCTTATTGTTAGCTAAAGGTTTTGTTTTGTACCTGCATCTGTCAGTGTACAATACTCAGTATTTACGTTTATTAACGTCTTTTGGACTCGGTGCATTTAAGGTAGCAGTTTTTATAGTTTTATTAGGTCATTTTCGCGTGTACGTAAACGCTTGTTTACATTATAAATACGAGGGATAATCGGTAGGTGTAGCTTACAGTATGTTACTGTTCAATTCGTTAATAACATTCACTAGATAGCCCCTAGAAGTTTACTGTAGGTCACAGTCTTATTCTTTAGTATTCATTAGGTAGCCCCTAGCAGGCAAATAAGCACCCCAGATCTAGCTTCTACCATATATCTTTATTGTTTTTCATTGTTGAGTGTTCTTTCTGCCAACTAGAGAGTAGCTGTTAACCTTGTGTGGTAGTAGGTTTCCTTAAGTTTCTTATAGTAAAACAGTTATTAGCTAGATGAATAGGGACTGTCAGTTGTTTGCGGATGCAGGAGGAGTTGGCCACAGTCCAAACGCAGCTGGAAGCTTTGTTGGCCACAGTAAACAATCTCCAGAGTACCAGCTTGAGGTGCAGTGGGGATGGGGTGCCTGGAGCAGCCTCTGCTGTATTTGATGTGCAGGGGGGGGGGGGGGGGGATGTCACAGCTCTCTGTCACTGAGCCGACCTCAGGTGCGACTGAGCTGGCCAGCCCACTCTCTCACCTCAGTGTGGGTGGCGGACTGTGTAGAGGTCTCGAGCCTCAAGGCGAATGCTGCATGGGAAACGCAGGCGCCTGCCAAATCCCATGCACTTTGCTAATAGGTTCAGTGTGCTATCTGATGCTGGGGAAGAGGCTGAGCCGGATCAGAATGCACCTTCTGCCAGGATAGTGGCCGCTCCTTCAGCATGGTCCGGACAGGCACGTGGAGGCAAGGGTTTGTTAGTTATTGGGAGCTCCAATGTTAGGCGGGTCATGGAGCCCCTCAGGAACATAGCGGCTAGGGCGGAGACAAAGTCCAACGTTAACTCGGTGTGCTGGCCGGGGGGGGGGGGGGCTTTTCCGGGATGTGGAAGAGGCTCTTCCGGCGGCTATCGAGCGTGAGCACATGTCGGCACAACGATGCCTGTCGTCGGGGTTCCGAGGGAATCCTTGGGTCCTTTCGATGGCTGGCTAAATTGGTGAAGGCCGCCTCCATCTTTCGATGAGTGGAAGCCAAGCTGACGATCTGCAGCATCGTACCCAGGGTGGACTGTGGTCCTCTGGTTTGGAGTCAAGTGGAGAATCTGAACCAGAGGCTACGTCGACTCTGTGACGAAAATGGTTGTAGATTTCTCGACCTACGCTATGGGGTGGAAGGTTGTAGGACGCCCCTCGATAGATCAGGGGTGCACTGCACACAGGAAGCACCTACATGGGTAGCACAGTACCTGTGGCGTGCACGTGGTTTTTTTTTTTTACATTGGGTTCCTCCCCATGGAAAACAAAACCGTTGACCTGAAAAATTACCAGTTCATGACACAGATGTGTGTGTGCCAACTGTGAAAATTGTTACTTCGCCTAAACAGGTCATTCCCAAGGATTTAAATATGCTTAATCTCATGTTAGTAAAATGTCGAAGTATCTGTAGCAAGATCCCCGAGTTACTCTCCGAAATAAACAGTAGCAATGCCAATATTGTATTAGGTACCGAAAGCTGGTTGAAACAAGACGTAAAGAGCAGTGAAATTTTGAACTCGGATTGGACAACGTTTAGGAAGGATAGGACTGGGACATGGTGTGCTCATTGCAGTTAAAACTGTTTACACGCAGTTGAAATCGATACTGGGTCGGACTGTGAAATAGTCTGGATAAAGCTGTCAGTCAGACAAGGATTGGCCATTGTATTAGGATGTTTTTATAGACCACCAACATCCTCAACAAACGTCGCAGAACGTTTCAGGGAATGTCTTGAGTACATAGGAAACAAATATCCAAATTATCCATTAGTTATAGGTGGAGACTTTAATCTGGCATCCATTGAGTGGGAAAATTACACGTTTATCACAGAGGCCAGAAACAAATACTCGTGTGAAGTTATTCTAGTAACATTCTTAACATACAACTTTCAGCAGTTGGTTGGAAAACCAACCCGAGATGGGAACATATTAGATAACTTGGCGACAAACAGACGTGATCTTTTTGAGGAAGTTAATCTAGAAGAAGGTATTAGCGACCATAATGTCATTGTGGTTTCTATGTCAGTGGGAGTTGCAAGAAAAAAAACGGAGAAACAGCGTAGAGTTTTCTTGTTTGGGAAAGCAAATAAAACTGTCATTGATAAATATCTTTATAGTCAGCTCCAAGTATTCACCGAAGGACAGAAAGATATTGAGCATCTTTGGCCGGAATTTAAAGTTATTGTCCACCACGTACTAGAGAAGTATGTGCCTAGCAAAAATATAGGGGAGGGAAAGGCTCCTCCTTGGTACAACAAACGTATTAGGAAGTTGCTGAGAAAGCAGAGAATTTTGTACAGTCGTTTTAAACTTAGTCACTACCCCGCTGACAAACAGAAATTATGCGAAATGAAAGCAGCTGTCAAAAGGCCAACGAGAGATTCCTTTAACGAATTTGAAAGCAATATTTTTTTCTGCAGATTCTAAAGATAACTCCAAAAAATTCTGGTCGTACGTAAAATCTATAAATGCTATAAATAATTCAATACCTTCTCTTGCTGATAGTATCGGTAATGTAACGGATGATGATAAACAAAAGGCCGAAATTTTAAACGTAGCTTTCAAAGACTCCTTTACGGTAGAGGACTGCAGCACCATTCGCCCTTTCATTTATCGAACAAACACAAGGATGGCTGACATAGTGTTTAGTCTATCTGGGATTGGAAAACAGTTAACATCCTTAGACGCTAGAAAGGCATCAGGCCCAGACGCTATCCCCATAAGATTATATGTTGACTACGCTACAAGTATAGCACCATTCTTATCTATCAGACATAATTGGAACAGCGGAAAGTTCCACGGGACTGGAAGAAGGCACAGGTCATAGCAATCTATAAAAAGGAGAGAATGCACATAATTACCGGCCAATTTCACTGACATCGATTTGTTTTAGAATCATGAAACATATTTCGTGCTCAGACATAATGACCTTTCTAGACTCTGAGAAGCTCATCTGCAGAAACCAGCACGGTTTTAGGAAACAGTGGTCATGCGAGACACAGCTGGCCCTCTTTGTGAATGATATACAACAGGCTCTAGATACCGGTTCCCAGGTTGATGCCATATTTCTCGACTTTCGAAAGGGATTCGACTCAGTTCCGCACTGTCGCTTGCTCCAAAAAGTGTGCGCTTACGGTCTGTCCGATGACATATGCGGTTGGATAGAAACTTTTCTAACAGACAGAGAGCAGTATGTCGTCCTGAAAGGAGTGACTTCAACAGAAACAAGCGTAACTTCAGGTGCGCCCCAGGGCAGCGTAATAGGTCCGTTACTTTTTACGATTTACATAAACGATCTGGTTGATAGTACTGACAGCGGCATTAGACTGTTTGCCGATGATGCTGTAGTCTACAGGAAAGTAGTATCACACGAAAGTTGTGAACAAATCAATGAAGATTTGCAGAAAATAAATGCGTGGTGTAATGACTGGCAGATATCTCTCAATATTAGTAAGTGCAACCTACTTTGTATAACAAGGCGAAAATCCCCATTAATGTACGAGTACAAAATAAATGCCCAGTCTTTGGAAGCGGTAACATCCGCCAAGTATCTGGGTGTGACTATTCGAAATGATCTCAAATGGAATGATCAGATTAAACAAGTAACGGACAAGGCGAACTCGAGATTGCGTTTTATTGGTAGAATCCTGAGGCGATGCAGTCCTTCAATAAAGGAAATTGCTTACAATACGTTAGTTCTTCCAGTCTTAGAGAATTGTTCGTCTGTATGAGACCCTTACCAGTTGAGTCTGATTCACGAGATTGAGAAGGTCCAAAGAATAGCGGCAAGATGCGTGACTGCTACATTTAGCCATCGCGAGAGCGCTACAAATCTCATAGAAAGTTTGAAGTGGTCCACACTTGTAGACAGACGACGCGCTAAACGGAAGGGGCTGCTCACTAAATTTCGAAATCCGATTTTGGCCGAGGATGTAGAGCATATATTATTACCACCAATGTTGAAATCGTGCAATGATCACCACTCAAAGATCGGGGAAATTAGAGCTCGTACTGAGGCGTTCAGACAGTCGTTTTTCCCTCGCAAGATCCGCGAGTGGAACAGAGGGGGGGAAATATGACTTTGGCGCGAAGTGTGCCCTCTACCAGACACCGCTTGGTGGCTAGGGGAGTATATATGTAGATGTAGATACGTGTTGGATTGGAGACAGATCTGATGATCAAGCCTCCCAAGCCAACATGTCGACATTCCGTAGGGCATGTTCGGTTACAACAGCGTTATGTGGGTGAGCGTTATCCTGTTGGAAAACACCCCCTAGAATGCTGTTCATGAAGACGCTACAATAGGTTGAATCACCAGAATGACGTACAGTTTTGCAGTCATGGTGAGTAGGATAACCACAAGAGTGCTCCTACTGTCATACGATATCTCATCCCATACCGTAGGTACAAGTGTAAGTCCAGTGCGTCTAGCACGCCGACAGGTTGGCTGCAGGCCGTCAACTGGCCTCCCTCGAATCAACTCACAGCCATCAATGGTTCCAATGCGGAGTCACCTTTGATCACAAAGCACATCAGACCTCCACCCTGCCCTTCAACGGGCTCTCGCTTGACTCCACTGAAATCACAAATGACGGTGGCTTGGGGTCAGTGGAATGCACGCTATATCACGTGTTGCTTGGAGCTTTCCTCGAAGTAACCGGTTTGTAACAGTTCGTTAGTGTCACTGCGGTGCCAACTGCTGCTCAAATAGCTGCTGCATATGCAGTACGATGCGCCAGAGTCATAAGCCGAACACGGTTGTCCTATCTCTTGGTAGTGCTACGTGGCCGTCCGGAGACCGGTTATCCTTGCGACCGTACATTCTTGTGATCCCCGCTGCGACCAATCAAGTACAGTGGCTGCAATCTTCTCAAATACTTTCTGCAATATTGTAGAGGGAGCATCCAGCTTCTCGCAGCCCTATTACATGACCTCGTTCAACTCAGTGAGGTGTTGATAATGGCGTCTTTGTCGGCTTAAAGGCGTTCTTGACTAACATCAACTCCGCACGTCCAATCTCAAAGGTATCTAAGCTCACGACCGTTACAGCGTATATTTAAAGGAAACCTGATCTGCATCATCATAGTGACGCTACTACCGCCACTCTCATGTGATTGGCACGAAATTTGAGCAGACATCATCTTTCAGATACAGAAACAGGCCTACCAACTTTCGTTTACGTCGCCACAACTTCTTCTTGGTGATGCGATTTTCTTATCTGCCATTGTATATTCGAAAAGGTAAATTAGAGTTTGACGTCCCGTCGACAGCGCTGTCGTTAGAGGCGGAGCACAAGTTCGGATAAGTAAAGGATGAGGAAGAATATTAGCAGTGCCCTGTTCGAAGAACCCATTCCGACATTTGTCTGGAGCGATTTAGGGAAGTTACGGAAAACCTACATCTTAAAGACTGAACAGGGCTTTGAACCGTTGTCCTCATGAATGCGGGCCCAGTTGCTAACCACTGCTCCACCTGGCTCAGCATTATTATATTCTAGTGTAGAACGAGGAAATATTGGCTGATTGTACACCTACATACAATCTTATAAACTCTCTATTCTTTTTGTCATGGACTGAGTGAGGTGATGCAGTGATTCTGGACTTGTATTCGAGAGTACGTTGGTTCCTTTGAAGTAGCTCTGCCAAACGTCTACAGTGTCTTACTCGTCGATGTAACGTCAGACTTTTATATTGCCTCCTTCTTTTTATTTTCAGAACAGTTGCGGGGTTATACGATGGAGGCCGAAGAATAGCATCACAGTTTATCTCGCATACCAGTTCTCTAAATTTATCGCCGGCCGGTGTGGCCGTGCAGTTCTAGGCGCTACAGTCTGGAACCGCGTGACCGCTACGGTCGCAGGTTCGAATCCTGCCTCGGGCATGGATGTGTGTGCTGTCCTTAGGTTAGTTAGGTTTAATTAGTTTTAGGTTCTAGGGGACTGATGACCACAGATGTTAAGTCCCATATTGCTCAGAGCCATTTGAACCATCTAAATTTATCCAATAGAGATTGGAGAAACCACCACCACCTGTCCTACAAAGATTCCTCTAGAAGTTCCCAGAATATCTCTGATACAATTTCATATTAGCTACGTTGGCCTATTCTGCTGTTATGATGCTACTCTGATTTCTCTTATGTCTTCTAACATGCTGACTTCACCTATAAGTCAGATTCACAAGTAATACTCTGTAACAAGTTGCACCAGTACAATTTTCCAAACTGCCTACAAATAAAAAATTTCTTCCTTTCACCTTCTTGATACTAATTTCAGGCCTTTCTTCCCTTTACTATCGATTCACAGTATAGGCAGAGGCACTGGGCGTTTATCAAAAAGCAGTAGGCAGATTACGGAATGGATTCGAATGTTCTGTATCTGGATTGACGTGAGCTGTTTTTGACACTTCAAAATTTGTGCCGGACCGGGATTCGAACCTGGATTTCCCCCTTATCGTGAGCGTTTGTGTTAACCACTTCGGTTATACGAGCATGCCTCCAGAACCTACACAAACTTCCATATGTTAAAGAGCCGACAGATCCTACGCTCGCACATTTCGTGATTCCCGCATGGGTAGATACAAATATTTTATCTTCATTTTAGCTCTTCGAGGCCTGCATATATAAGTGATGGTTGCAATGTCTGTGGTTACAGTGTCTGTATCTTCACATTAAAATGTTCTTCAGACATGCGTGCATGTCAATCCGGATTCGCAAAAGAGGAATGTACTTCGTAATGTTTGCCACATCTGTAGTCGTCAGGACGTTCTGTATGCAGTTTCTTCCTTTCTCATATTGAAGGACAGCTGTAGTAGAGTACACCAAGTGCAAATGCTGTCAAAGACCTCTTCATCTGCTTACTATGATCGATTTTCAGTTCTCATATTGACTGTCTCAGTATTACTTTCTTTAAAGACCTTTTTCTTATTGGCACCTGTCATTTTAAAAAGTATGCAGTGCAGTAAGTATTTTTAAGGGAGACATCCTATAATAGTGAGACGCTAGTGTTCAGAGACACGGAGCAGCAGTCGGATTTTTCGTCCGTCGCTCACGTTGTTCGTTGGACTACGTCACTGTGCGTGGTATACGCAGCAGACCAACGGCTTACTCGTCGTGTAGCTTCATCGATTACCCATAACGCTCACAGCCAGCCCATTCTGCTCATCGTCTGCCAGATCGTAAAGCACAGCTAATTTTCTGTTTCGCACTCTCCCTTGCTTGCGCTTCCACTTCCTTCCGCTTCGGCTCCCCCTTCTCTTCATCATACGGAGTTATGATTACATCTTGTCGACTATATTACACTTAGTACGGAGGAAAATTTACCTTGATTATTTCTTCAAAAGTGTGCTGCTAAATTCTCGCCAAACAAAAATCTTAAGATCTCAAGCAGAATATCGTACTGGAAAGCAAACGATAGTTCCTAGGGTGAAGAAACGTTTCGAAAAGGCGAGAAACATAGGATCGTGTTTAAGCTTACGAAAAATTACACCTACAAAATGTGTCCTGCCTGTTCTCGCGAGAGGCACAAAATCTTCGAAATACTACTAATTCAGATAACAATAAAATGGCGTGTGTTGTTCTTAAGTCACTACACTCGACCTAACTCTACAGAAAACACGTCATAGTACAACATATTTTCACTCATACCAGAATATCTTTCGTACACTAAAGGAAAATCCGCGAAGTAACAACAGATCTGCATCTAAATCTACATCTACGCACATATCCAGCAAGCCACCGTATGCTGCGTGGCGGGGGGTACTTTTTATCACTACCAGTCATTTCCTTTCCAGTTACACTCGCAAATACAGCAACAGCTAGACGCATTTCTATATCTTCCGTACGAGCCCTAATTTCTCCTTACTTACCTCTGTGGCTCAAATGGCTCTGAGCACTATGGAACTAAACATCTGAGGTCATCAGTCCCCTAGAACTTAGAACTACTTAAACCTAACCAACCTAAGGACATCACACACATCCATGCCCGAGGCAGGATTCGAACCTGCTACCGTAGCGGTCGAGCGGTTCCACACTGAAGCGCCTAGAACCGTTCGGTCACAGCGGCCGGCCTGTGGCCCTTACGTGAAATATACGATGGAAGAAGTAGAATCATTCTTCAGTCAGCTTGAAATCAAGATTCTCTAAGTTTTCTCAACAGTGTTCTTCGAAAAGAGCGTCGCCTTTCCTCCGAGGATGCTCATCTGAATTCCCAAGGAATCTCCGTAATACTTCGGTGTTGATCGAACCTACCGGTAACAAATCTAACAACCCGCCTCTCAGTTGCCTCGATGTTTTCCTTAAAATGACGACGTGGAAGTCACAACTCGAACAGTACTCAACAATGTGTCGTCCTAGTGTTCTAAACGCGGTCTCCTTTCTCAGATGATCCACACTTTCCTAAAATTCTCCCAGTAAACCGAAGTCAACCATTCACCTTCCGTGATACAGTCGTTCCATCTCATATCACTTTGCAATGTTTCGCCTAAATGTTTCATCGATGTGACTGTGCCAAGCAGCCCGTAAGTAAAGCTGTATTCGAACATACGGACTTGTTTCTCCTACTCATCTGCATTAACTTATATTTTTCTATACTTCGAGCTAGCTGCCATTCATCACACCAGCTAGAAGTTTTGTCTAAGTCATCTCGCATCCTCGTGCACTCACTCAACGACGACACTTCCCCGTTTCCCGTCCAACACGGCACCACCAGGAATCAGCCGCAGAGTGCTGCTCATCCTGTCCATCTGCTCATTTACATATAGAGAGAGAATAATAGCGGTCCTATCACAATTCTCTTGGGCACTCCCGACGAACCCTTGTCTCTGATGAACACTAGTCGTTGAGGACAGTGTACTAGGTTCTACTATTCAACAAGTCTTCGTGTCACTCATATACCTGGGATGCTATTCAGTACGCTTGTACTTCCTTTGGAAATTTGTGGTAAGATCTTATGGAACCAAACTACTAAGGTCATCGGTCCCTAAGCTTACCCACTACTTAACCTAAGTTAAGCTAACTCACATTAAGAACAACACACACACCAATGCCCGGGGGAGGACTCGAACCTCCGAAGGGAGGAGCCGCGCGAACCGTGACAGGACGCACGAGACAGCGCGGCTACCCTGGGCGGCGCTTGTACTTCCGTCAACAGTCTGCAGTGGGGTAGATGAAAATTTGCTATTTTTCCTCTGAGAATATGTTCAACAATTCTACAGAGTATCGATATTAAGGATATTGGCCTATAATTTTACATGTCCGTTCTTTTACCATTCCTATATACAGGAGTCACCTGCTCTTTTTTCCAGTCGCTTGGGACTTAGTGGTGGACGAGAGATCCACGAGAGATTTCAGAGACGTAGGCTACTATTCGTACAACCAAACTGTACTTTCATCCGGTCCTGGCGACTTATTTGTTTTCAGCTCTTCCAGCTGCTTCTCTACGCCGCTGGCACCGATCTTTTTACAGACGCACAAATCTGTGCGAACTTTCCCCTGTTGTCATTTGTGCGTTCTCTTTTGAACCGAGAGTCCAACAGTCTCTGCTTTCTCAGCATTTTTCCGAATTCTTTTGAAGAGATAATCGAGGTAAATTTTCCTCCGTAGTAAGTGTAATATAGTCGACATGATTAATTGTAACTCTATACGACGAAAAGAAGGGGGAGACGAAGTGGAAGGAAGTGGAGGCCCAAGCACGGGAGGGTGCGAAACAGAAAATTAGCAGTGATTTATGATCTTAATCCACTTACTCAGCACGAACTTATCCAAAGCTCGATTAACAATCTGTTTAATACTTGCCCATAATTCCTGTACGTCTATCGTAATGGAACTAAATGATGCCCATTCATGGGATGCTAGCAACGGCCTACCTGCTCTTTCTGGCAAAAGTACTCTTCTAGCTTTCTGATTTATTTATTAACTATCATCGCTATGATGTCATCGTGATTACTAATCCCCGTCTCTATACTGACACCGTCGGTAAGGTACGACCTGTTTGTGGCTACAAGGTCTAATTCAGTTTCATTACGTTTCTCAGCTTTTACAACAAGGCAGTTGCCGTGATAACAACACCGTTCAACATGACTGTTTTATAAATTAATGTTACATAGTTTGATAGCTTGGATGGTTTGTTTTTTGTCTTCAAAAAATGGTTCAAATGGCTCTGAGCACTATGCGACTCAACTTCTAAGGTCATCAGTCGCCAAGAACTTAGAACTAATTAAACCTAACTAACCTAAGGACATCACACACATCCATGCCCGAGGCAGGATTCGAACCTGCGACCGTAGCGGTCACGCGGTTCCAGACTGAAGCGCCTTTAACCGCACGGCCACACCGGCCGGCCTTTTGTCTTCACCAGTCCCTTCTGGGACATGTGCGATTCGAATATTTAAGTTGAAAATATTGATCTCATTAACTGTTTACAAAAGTTACGCTTACTCCCTCCCACACTCGCTCATGTTCACCCTCAATCAACCTCCAGCGTGCAAAATTTGAAATTTCAATATGGTCGTTGCCTTAAGTAAATAGTTCTATTAAAATAGGAATGCACAACTTGAATAAAAATCCGAAACGGCATTGTGGATGTCTGGCATTATTAGTGGATGATTCAGCCATCCTAAGAGTATCCTACTGCCTCCTACATAACTATACAGATTGGACACGAGATGCAGAACTGATTCTTAAAACGTATCTCATCTTCGTATATAATTAAAGTCATATCAGTTTAAAACTGTTCGTTGCTGTATTTTCCACACACAGTTTGTTCTCCATGTTGTTGTTGTGGTCTTCAGTCCTGAGACTGGTTTGATGCAGCTCTCCATGCTACTCTACCCTGTGCAATCTTCTTCATCCCCCAGTATCTACTGCAGCCTACATCCTTCTGAATCTGCTTAGTGTATTCATCTCTTGGTCTCCCTCTACGATTTTTACCCTCCACGCTGCCCTCCAATGCTAAATTTGTGATCCCTTGATGCCTCAAAACATGTCCTACCAACCGATCCCTTCTTCTAGTCAAGTTGTGCCACAAACTTCTCTTCTCCCCAATCCTATTCAATACCTCCTCATTAGTTACGTGATCTACCCACCTTATCTACAGCATTCTTCTGTAAGACCACATTTCGAAAGCTTCTATTCTCTTCTTGTCCAAACTAGTTATCGTCCATGTTTCACTTCCATACACGGCTACACTCCATACAAATACTTTCAGAAACGACTTCCTGACACTTAAATCTATACTCGACGTTAACAAATTTCTCTTCTTCAGAAACGATTTCCTTGCCATTGCCAGTCTACATTTTATATCCTCTCTACTTCGACCATCGTCAGTTATTTTACTCCCTAAATAGCAAAACTCCTTTACTACTTTAAGTGTCTCATTTCCTAATCTAATTCCCTCAGCATCACCCGATTTAATTTGACTACATTCCATTATCCTCGTTTTGCTTTTGTTGATGTTCATCTTATATCCTCCTTTCAAGACACTGTCCATTCCGTTCAACTGCTCTTCCAAGTCCTTTGCTGTCTCTGACAGAATTACAATGTCATCGGCGAACCTCAAAGTTTTTACTTCTTCGCCATGAATTTTAATACCTACTCCGAATTTTTCTTTTGTTTCCTTTACTGCTTGCTCAATATACAGATTGAATAACATCGGGGAGAGGCTACAACCCTGTCTCACTCCTTTCCCAACCACTGCTTCCCTTTCATGCCCCTCGACCCTTATAACTGCCATCTGGTTTCTGTACAAATTGTAAATAGCCTTTCGCTCCCTGTATTTTACCCCTGCCACCTTCAGAATTTGAAAGAGAGTATTCCAGTTAACATTGTCAAAAGCTTTCTCTAAGTCTACAAATGGTAGAAACGTAGGTTTGCCTTTTCTTAATCTTTCTTCTAAGATAACTCGTAAGGTTAGTATTGCCTCACGTGTTCCAACATTTCTACGGAATCCAAACTGATCTTCCCCGAGGTCCGCTTCTACCAGTTTTTCCATTCGTCTGTAAAGAATTCGCGTTAGTATTTTGCAGCTGTGACTTATTAAACTGATAGTTCGGTAATTTTCACATCTGTCAACACCTGCTTTCTTTGGTATTGGAATTATTATATTCTTCTTGAAGTCTGAGGGTATTTCGCCTGTCTCATACATCTTGCTCATCAGATGGTAGAGTTTTGTCATGACTGGCTCTCCCAAGGCCATCAGTAATTCTAATGGAATGTTGTCTACTCCCGGGGCCTTGTTTCGACTCAGGACTTTCAGTGCTCTGTCAAACTCTTCACGCAGTATCTTATCTCCTATTTCGTCTTCGTCTACATCCTCTTCCATTTCCATAATATTGTCCTCAAGTACTTCGCCCTTGTATAAACCCTCTATATACTCCTTCCACCTTTCTGCCTTCCCTTCTTTGCTTAGAACTGGGTTGCCATCTGAGCTCTTGATATTCATACAAGTGGTTCTCTTCTCTCCAAAGGTCTCTTTAATTTTCCTGTAGGCAGTATCTATCTTACCCCTAGTGAGACAACCCTCTATATCCTTACATTTGTCCTCTAGCCATACCTGCTTAGCCATTTCGCACTTCCTGTCGATCTCATTTTTGAGACGTTTGTATTCCTTTTTGCCTGCTTCATTCACTGCATTTTTATATTTTCTCCTTTCATCAATTAAATTCAATATTTCTTCTGTTACCCAAGGATTTCTATTAGACCTCGCCTTTTTACCTACTTGATCGTCTGCTGCCTTCACTACTACATCCCTCAGAGCTACCCATTCTTCTTCTACTGTATTTCTTTCCCCCATTCCTGTCAATTGTTCCCTTATGCTCTCCCTCAAACTCTCTACAACCTCTGGGTTAGTCAGTTTATCAAGGTCCCATCTCCTTAATTTCCCACCTTTTTGCAGTTTCTTCAGTTTCAATCTGCAGTTCATAACCAATAGACTGTGGTCAGAATCCACATCTGCCCCTGGAAATGTCTTACAATTTAAAACCTGGTTCCTAAATCTCTGTCTTACCATTATATAATCTATCTGGTACCTTTTAGTATCTCCAGGATTCTTCCAGGTATACAACCTTCTTTTATGATTCTTGAACCAAGTGTTAGCTATGATTCAAGTTATGCTCTGTGCAAAATTCTACCAGGCGGCTTCCTCTTCCATTTCTTCCCCCCAATCCATATTCACCTACTATGTTTCCTTCTCTCCCTTTTCCTACTGACGAATTCCAGTCACCCATGACTATTAAATTTTCGTCTCCCTTCACTACCTGAATAATTTCTTTTATTTCATCATACATTTCTTCAATTTCTTCGTCATCTGCAGAGCTAGTTGGCATATAAACTTGTACTACTGTAGTAGGCATGGGCTTTGTGTCTATCTTGGCCACAATAATGCGGTCACTATGCTGCTTGTAATAGCTAACCCGCACTCCTATTTTTTTTATTCATTATGAAACCTACTCCTGCATTACCCCTATTTGATTTTGTATTTATAACCCTGTATTCACCTGACCAAAAGTCTTGTTCCTCTGCCACCGAACTTCACTAATTCCCACTATATCTAACTTTAACCTATCCATTTCCCTTTTTAAATTTTCTAACCTACCTGCCCGATTAAGGGATCTGACATTCCACGCTCCGATCCGTAGAACGCCAGTCTTCTTTCTCCTGATAATGACGTCCTCTAGAGTAGTCCACGCCTGGAGATCCGAATGGGGGACTATTTTACCTCCGGAATATTTTACCCAAGAGGACGCCATCATCATTTAATCATACAGTAAAGCTGCATGTCCTCGGGAAAAATTACGGCTGTAGTTTCCCCTTGCTTTCAGCCGTTCGCAGTACCAGCATAGCAAGGCCGTTTTGGTTAATGTTACAAGACCAGATCAGTCAATCATCCAGACTGTTGCCCCTGCAACTACTGAAAAGGCTGCTGCCCCTCTTCAGGAACCACATGTTTGTCTGGCCTCTCAACAGATACCCCTCCGTTTTGGTTGCACCTACAGTACGGCCATCTGTATCGCTGAGGCACGCAAGCCTCCCCACCGACGGCAAAGTCCATGGTTCATGGAGGGGGGGGGGGGGGTTGTTCTCCATAAGTATCTGAAACTGGAATCCGTTCACGTCGCAGAAGGAAATTATGTGTAATAGTTATGTTGACAGGCGTCAGTCACTTCGCCTCGCCGGCCGTTGTGGCCGAGCGGTTCTAGGCGCTTCAATCTGGAACCGTGTGACCGCTACGGTCACAGATTCGAATCCGGCCTCGGCCATGGATGTGTGTGATGTCCTTAGGTTAGTTAGGTATAAGTAGTTCTAAGTTCTAGGGGACTGATGAACTCAGATGTTAAGTCTCATAATGCTCAGAGCCATTAGAACCAATCATTTCGCCTCTCATATAACTTTTGGTGGTTTTGCCTTATCGATTTGTTCTGCCTGCATTTGCTAGTACTTTCCGTGCTCGTATTTTCCGTGCCAGGAAGAAGGATCACGTTGGGAACCTCAGTTTGTCCTCCCGAATGGGTGTTCAGTGTGCTAAACACTGCGCCACCTCGTGCAGTCCCTCCGCCTGTCACTCTGCTCGGCTGGTCCCTCACACGGACATGGTACTAGGTTTGTTTTTTATTTCTAGCTTTTATTTTTTTCTTTATTTTTTACTTTTTTTATCAAAATAAAATTTGATATACATAAATTCCACAATTCCGAGAGTCAAAAGGAAGCAATTTTTTTTCTCTATCCTCCAGAAATGTAAAAAAAAAAAAACACGCTATGCAGTACCTGGACGATTAAGGACACAGTGCCACATATTTGCAAATAAAGCATGATGTTTGTACCACATCCAATGAGCGTTCACTATATATTGGCGAAAATCACGGGGATCCGAGTCGTTGTCACACCCGACTACATAGTGGGCGTGGTTTCCGAGGAGCCATACGATCGAATTGGTCTTCGGTCCGAGGGAAAACGGAAAAGTCCGAATACAGAAGTTTAACCGAAAAAGCAGCTTCAGCTGATAGGGTAAAGAAATCTGCCAGTGTTCTAGCTTGCAAGAGACAAGCCTGTGTGGTAATGTATCAGATCGAATGAAATGAAATGATCGTATGGCATTGTTGGCCGGGAGGCCCCGTGCGGGGTAGTTCGGCCGCCGTATTGCAAGTCCTCTTTAGTTGACGCCACTTCGGCGACTTGCGAGTCAATGATGATGAAAGACACACACAACACCCAATCATCACGAGGTAGAGAAAATCCGTGGCCCCGCCGGGTATCGAACCCGGGACCCCGTGCGCGGGAAGTGAGAACGCTACCGCAGGACCACAGGCTGCGGACTGTATCGGATTGATGATATGTATTGCAAAGCCAGTCGGACTAAGACCAATGCGATGGAGGCGTTTGTTGGTTTGAATTAGATAGTGAATGGTCCTCTATCACGATGAGGTGACTTCCATCAGGAGGATAGGAATACTAACGTGAAACCACACTGTTCTCCAGGATCTCAATGGCGCGGCCATTTCAACCTGGAAAAGTGATGATTGCACTCCTCAACGTGAAAGCAAAGATCTGGTGCTTAGGTGTGTGACTGATAAAATGTCGGCTCCCAGAAAACATATTACAATTAAAACTCTCGTATGTGCAACAATTTATAGTTGATCCGGCCAACATCGGCAGAAAGAGTCAGTTTGGCCTGTCGAAGACACGTAAGTAAGTGAAATTTAATGGAATGGCTAGCTCTAGTACATGTCAAAACGTTACTCCGCATAAACAACACTGGAGCCTTCACTTTCGTATCGGGAGGCCTCAACCCCTCAAGGGCACAAGGCGTCGCTAGCACTTCATACCGAATTCGAAAGCTTTCAAAGGAAACGACCAGATAATTGCATCAATTTGCGCGCCATCATCGCAGGTAGCGCGAACATTTGTGGAAGATAGTACACATTACTGAAATTGTAGGCATCTAAGATCCCTACTTTGTGGAGAAGACTAACGGAACGACGTTCGTGTTTACGAATTGCCACTTGAATTCGATTCGTTAGCTCCCGATAACTGATTGCAGCCATTTTCATCGGGCAGCGATACACGGTAATCCCCAACGCTTTGTGGTGAGCAACCGCCGTTGCCCATGGACTGACAACTTGATGAAAACTCCAAAATAGTAACAGGGTACACTTCCGTTCATTAATGCGGTCCCCACAGCCAGAATAAAAGAAATTCAATATGTCATTGAGTAAGTATATGTCATCGATATGACGCAGCAATACCATAACATCATCCGTGTAGGCTGGTACCGAGAAGGTTTCTCCTAATCTCCTCCAGCCACAAAACTGAGCAGCAGTACGGCTCTGAGCACTATGGGACTTAACATCGGTGGTCATCAGTCCCCTAGAACTTAGAACTATTTAAACCTATCTAACCTAAGGACTTCACACACATCCATGCCCGAGGCAGGATTCGAACCTGCGACCGTAGCGGTCGCGCGGTTGCAGACTGCACCGCCTAGAGCCGCTTGGCCACTTCGGCCGGCCGACGGGGATCCTTCGCCCTCTCAGCGCCGTAAAGCATTAACGCTTTCCGGCGTAATGGTTTTACATGTCTTGACCACCATTCCATAAGAGAAGGATAGCGGTCCTGAGAACGCAAACTACGGGAACCATCCTCTCGAATGATAATCTCGAGGGAAGGATACTTTAAGAGAGACGTGGTCAACCATGGGAGGCAACACAGTTTTACTGGTTAGAGTACATGATTTAAGGTTACGACAACGGCTCAGTGACCAATCAAAAAAGTGGGTATCACATCCATCGCAAATAGTTCTGTACCTAAAGAATCAGAAAGATAAAAACGATCGAGTCTGCTGATGAAAGTAGCTCCAAAATGTGTATACCTGACGAGAATGGGATAGCAACAGATCTAAGCATTGCTTATTTGCGAAGTGCGCACCAAACCCTCTGGTTCGTTACTGAAATTAAAATTGGGGGTCCGAACCACAGGACTCAAAACACAATTAAAATCTCCGCCTAACAGAAGTTTCTGCAGAGTTTTACGAATTAAATAAACTACATCTTTATAAAAACGAGTGCGATCTGTGGAACGGCCAGATCTTGAAGGGCAGTAGAGGACTCTGGATTTCGTCAAAGTCGCCTAGGTCAGCGGGTTTCCACATTTTTTCCACTTATCGTAGCTAGAATGATTCCCCATTCGCTTCTGTTCCGCTCGTATACTTCTCTAACCACGTCACGTGCCCTCCGCATCACCAGGCAGCACCCAACCTCGCGGTGGGTAGTGGTCATAATGTTTTGGCTCATCATTGTATATTTCTCCTTTGCTGCGGTGCCTGTTGTGTGATACACACTGACACACAAATTCCTCAGTGCAGAGCACAATTACATGGGAGCAACACTTCGTTTCCCAATCGCAGCACCTAGAAGTAATTTATGTAGAGTAACGAAATTTCAGGAATACATTTGTGTAGGTAACATATGTAAGTGATTAAGATGTAATGTCGCAGGTAAATGGAAGAGGAAGATAAGCCATTGAAAATGTGAAATTCTAGTACATTACTAATCGGTGTGACTGCCAGAATGTTGAATACAAGTACGCAAACGTGCATGCATTGTGATGTACATGTGTCGGATGTCAGTTTGTGGGATGGAGTTCCACGCCTGTTCCACTCTGTCGGTCAGTACATGGACGGTCTATGCTGTTAGAGGATGACGCTGGAGTTGTCGTCCAATGATGTCCCATATGTACTCGATTGGAGACAAATCTGGTGATCAAACAGGCCAAATTAAAACGTCTACAATCTATACAGCATGATGGGTTAATGTTCAAATGTGTGTGAATTCATAATGGACCAAACTGCTGAGGTCATCGGTCATTAGACACATACCTACTTAAAACTAACTTACGCTGCCGGCCGGAGTGGCCGAGCGGTTCTAGGCGCTACAGTCTGGAACCGCGCGACCGCTACGGTCGCAGGTTCGAATCCAGCCTCGGGCATGGATGTGTGTGATGTCCTTAGGTTAGATAGATTTAAATAGTTCTAAGTTCTAGGGGACTGATGACCTCAGAAGTTAAGTCCCATAGTGCTCAGAGCCATACCCGAGGGAGGACTCGAACCTCCGGCGGAGGGGCCGCGCAATCCGTGACATGGCGCCTCTGACCGCACGGCCACTCCACGCGGCCATGATGGGTTACAGCAACGTTAGGTGGGCAAGCGTAATTCCGCTGCAAAGCACCCCTAGAATGCTGTTCATGAATGACAGCACAATAGGTAGAATCACCAGAATGACGTACAATTTTGCGTGGGATAACCATGAGAGTACTCCTGTGTCATACGAAAACGCATCCGAGACCATAACTCCAGGTGCAGGTTCAGTGTGTCTAGCAAGCAGACAGATTGGTTGCAAGCCCTCAACTGGTTAACATTGGCGCCGAGAAAGAACCAGCTTTCGTCAAAAAACGCAACAGACCTCCACCTTGCCCTCCAATGAGCTCTCGCTTGACACCACTGAAGTCGCATATGGCGTTGACTGGGGTCAGTGGAATGCAAGCTACAGGGCGTCTGGCTCGGAGCTGCCCTTGAAGTAACCAATTTGTAACAGTTCGTTGTGACACTGTGGTGCCAACTGCTGCTCAAATAGGTGCTGAATATGCAGTGTGATGCGCCCCCGCCATACACCGTAGACGATGGTCTTATTCTCTCGGCACTGCCACGTGGCCGTCCGCAGACCGGTGTTCTCGCGGTGGTATACTGCTGTGACCACGGCTGCCAGAAATCATGTACAGTTGCTACATTCCTGCCAAGTCTTTTTGGAATATCGCAGAAGGAACATTAAGTTTTTCGTAGCCCTATTACACGACCCCGTTCAAACTCAGTGAGGTGTTGATAATGGCGTCTTTGTCACCTTAAAGGCGTTCTTGACTAACATCAGCTCAGCATGCCCAGTCTCAAAGGTAGTTAGCGTTCACGACAGCTACAGCATGTAGTTAAAGCAAACCTGATTTCTGATTTCTTCATAGTGGCGCTATTAGCGACGCACTTATGCGACTGGCACGAAATTTTAGCACACATCATCTTACAGATGTAGAAACGCGCCTACTAACTTCCGTTTACGTCGCACAACTCCTTCTTGGTGTTGCGATTTTTGTTTTCGTCAGTGTAGTCTGCACGAAGAGAGATAGAGTACACAGAGAACCTCGCGCTACGCACATGTTCTGTAGTTCAGGTTTGTTTTTTTTTTTTTTTTTTTTTTTTTTGGCCTTTTCTTGAGCAGTTTCCCGCGTTGATAGTCCACAAGTCTCAGGTATCAAAATGTTCGTCTCGACTTCCTCTACACCACTGTGTAATGATGTAAACCGCTATCATTTACCCCCTTCTATTACCTTCTATTACGTTAACGTAGGCTACAAGCAAAACACCTGCCAAATGCAAGTAGCTCTCGCGCTGTGAGAATTCCGTACAAGCTTAATTATGTGCATTGATATAAACAATAATTTTTTCGTGTGGCTCAATGGCCTGGTGCAAGTATTTTTATCGGACTATACTTCGACGACCTGCGTGACCCAACTTTCCCCAGTAACCCAGTCGGAGAAAGGGTACCTGCAGTTTAACGTGGAATTCAAACCACTTGCTGTTTCTGGTTGAGAGGTGGAGGCGAAGTTAAAACGAAGACTGAAAAATCGTTGGTCCGAGACTCGATACCACGACTTATCGATTTCCAGGCACACGCTTTACTGATTTTTTTGGCGGATGGGGGGAGGCCTCTTTCCCTCCCCTTACAGCTAACTCCCTACTTCGTTTGAAAGCTAGGCCACCAGGCCAGACATGTATATACATAGTTCATCTATGGGTTTTGATGAGTGAGTTGACGAGTATCAGAATATGTGACATGTATAGCCGTATCTTTTGACTGCACTGACTTTGAAGCTTAAATTTTTTATATATCAAAGATACCGTAGATATTAGTATTTAACGTAAATAGCAACTTGGTACCTCTGCCTGTTCCTAAGAAAAGGGGGTCCTAACAGTTGGACAGGCAGACAGACAGACGGGTATCTAACTGAACATATAAGGGTTCCGTTTTTGCCGATTAAGGCACGGTATCCTAAAAATAAAACGGTTGCTAAAAATAATCATATCGAGTATGCCAAGTGCATCGAGTCTATTCGATCGTCTCTCTCACACACACGCGACTTAGATTACTACCAAAAAGAAAATACCACTAAAAAAATCCACCGGTTTTAACCGTCCCCTTATTTTATCCCGCTGTGAACTCTTCATATTAACCTGAATGTCGCTATGTAGCTAAGGTGAGACGTAATTATTACTTTCTCTCGATGATACGCAGAAACTCGAGATGGCGTTTTCTAAACGTTCTCGTTCCCTCAATGCCACCGATATACTTCTTCAGTTCCCAAAACTCCTCATGGCGTTGTAAAGAAACTTGTTCTTGCACTCACTACCCACATATTGTCGCTATCCAACGATAGCTGCGTTCTAAAATTGAGCAAGCATGAAGAGAGCACACGGTTCTGCTTGTTCTCAGACGCTCTTACCGTAGAAGCTGCGTTCTAAAATTGAGCAAGTATGAAGAGAGCACACGGTTCTGTTTGTTCTCAGACGCTCTTACCGTAGAATTTTAGCGTCTTACGAAGTTTGGTATAATTTTCTTCACATCTTCAGTCTCCTGAAATTCTCCGTTTAAGCACCATTAGTCTTTCCACTTCCTCTATTTCTTAAATTGTTGACCGTTATCACATACGCCTTCCTCAATTGATGACCGTGCAGTAAACCTCTGGAAAGGGCTGTAATCTCTTCGTATCTCACTCTCATTTACCACCACGCGAGGTATACGATGATGGCAACAGGTTTGTTCATGTTTCTCCTCGAATACTGGTTCTCTAAATTCATCCAGCAGTGATTCGCAAGAAAAACATCGCCTTCTTACAATGATCCCCAGCGAAGTTCTCCGAACGTCTTTTTACTATCACGTAGTGGCTGTACTTACCTATTACGCACCCTAGTATTGGCTATATGCACCCTAGTGGTGACTGTCTGAATTCTATTGATTCTTGGTATTCCAAATACTACAAAAATACTCTATAACTGATAGAATTAGCGCTCGCTGAGTGATTTCCTTTCAAGAAATCTAATTCGTCCAATCATCACCTTCCCTACCACTGATTTTAAGTGTTCGTCCAATTTCACACACCTTCCTAGAGTCATTTCTAAATATTTAAACGATATGATGTGCTGCAGATATTTGCCAATAATTCTGTTATTGGGTTCCTTCTCTTTGTTATAGGAATAGTTTTGTATGAAACCCTTTTCAAAGAAAGCTGCCATTCATTAAACCAGGGGCTAATTTTGTTCTAATCTTTCTGCATTTCCTTACGATCGTCCTATGACAATATTTTCTGTAGACAACACCATCGTCTGAGCACTATTTGATTGTACTATTGACACTATCTAATGAATCTTTTAAGTATACTGAGGACATTAGAAGCCCTATTATATACCCTTGGAGCATGCCCACTTACTTTCGTTTATGTTGAACATCCAGTAGAATTTAATGGCTTCTACTGGTCAAATACCGAAAAAATCACTTATGTGCGACGATACCCTGTTTCTATTTTAGTAGGACGGGGGGACAGTGACTAACACGTATCATAAATGTAGGGAGATTGACTCTACCTGTTCCCTTTGCAGCCACTTTTCTCAGCTTACCTGTTTGAATAAAGTGAAGCTATGTTTCACATGAATGGCTTTCCTTGAATCAACGCTGATATTGTATGAAAAACAAATTTTCTCTACAAACGTAATAATATTCAAACTCTGAATGTGTTCTAGTACCCGCAACAGATGGACCACAGTGGCATTAAAGTGCAGTCGCTCTTTTGCCCTTTCTGTAAACAGGAATTATCTGCGCTTTTTCCAATCACGGCGTACTGTTCACGGTGCAAGAGATTCTCGGTAAATATGAGATAGGAAAAAGCTAATTCCACAGTACAGGTGCCTCATTGTTAGCCTACGTTTACGTTGCGAAGGAGTGAAACAGCGTTGTAAGTAGTGTACATATTATACCATGCCTCCTTCTGCGAAAAGTTCCACTGAAATAATAAGTGTTGTTTCAGTAAATTTTTATTTTCAACTTATTTCAGTTTCTATAAAAAGTACATACTTCAACTACAAAACAGAAGTTGCTTCATAACCTCGAAAGGTGAAAGATTTAACGATAACCGATCACACTGTAAAATGTTTATCTCATAGTATATTATCAGCTGTCAAAAACACTGTATTGATATCTGTTCTGAAATGTTTGAGATTGCTATCTATGTGACGCGTATTACGTATCTTCCATTACCTCCGCTTGGCACGTGAAAGCGCTATGAAGTCTTTGTAGGGTTGGACTCGCACAGGCCTCGTATAACTGATGAACCGTGGACCACCTATCCAATTGTTTTACTTCAATGTAATATGTGAATTTGACGTTTAATAAATTTTAATGTCGCTAACTGAAGTACCAGTAGATGCTATGCATTTGGATTCTCGAATCATTATTTGGTTAACCTAACAAACATTACTGAAGAGAGTGAACTACCCGTGACATTTGAGTTTTATTAACTCTATTCACATAGTTGTTCTTACCTATTGCCCCTTTCAGTACGAGCAGTGAGAGGCAGTCACGGACGAATGATGTATAGATTACTGTGAACACTATTTCCCTTCTGTGGGTCATCGGCAGTTCTAGCCGGTGATCGCGCGACAAGCTGAGTGGCCTTTTGGACTCTGATGGCTGCCAATCACGAAGGTGCGAGTCTACATGAACCACAGGAAACTAGTCAAAGTTTTACACTCATCCCGCCACAGCAAAGCAATCAATTCTACTTTTTTTAATTGTGGAGAAATGTAAGTGATCTCGTCACCACAGCAGGCCAGTTTCTAAGATCAGTGAAACCGATACGCCGACAATTATTTCAGGACAAGACGTGGCTCTACGGCCAGAAAACGATTCTATTTTAAAGGTCTCTCCACCATGGAACTGAATTAAAAGTAGCGGTAAGAATGTAAAACACGATTGCAAAAACCTTAAATCAAATAAAAACTAGCTTTCGTACTTTGGTTGTATTTTCGTTGTCCCACTGTTGCAGCTGCAGTTTGGCTCAATCGTATATCAACAAACGAATTTTAGGGCAGCTTTATGAATCATGTAAAGTACGCCACAAGTTTCTGCCAGTGCACAGCAGTCCAGAGTGGAAAAGAACGTGTAAATAATTTGTAACACGTAACATACTGTTTAATAAACGGAAAAACTGACAAATTTATTTTCCGAAACACACAAATTTATGGCAGTGATATATCACTTCCAGTGCTTTAAAAATAGAAGCAAGGTGAGTAAGTTGTTATCCTTAAGCTTTCGAAATGTATCGTGAAGTTAATATTTGTTGCAATATTTGTTGCTGGTGCTTGACACCATGTTCTTACAATCTTCAGGTTTAAAATAATATTTATAAAAGCAATTTTCCTATGTATGCTAGTCAAAAATTTCGATCCTGTAGCGAAGAAGCTGTAAACTGCTGATGTTGCATTAGCGACCTGGAAGTAGTCTTTGCTAAATAATCCAGCAGTATTTCTGACCGAAATAATGCGGCTTTGCTCCTACTTATAGTAAATTAATTGCAATTTACACTACAAGTGATTTTCAAAGAAAAGGTGACATCCAAACGTGGCAAAATGTTGATTGGCGAGTTGACGATCGCCGACAACGGACATCCGAATGTTTAATTGACGTAAAACATTCCTAAAAATTTATTTATTGGAAAACAATAATTAGATATCAGGCGTAGCACAATAGTTTACGAATATCACACGAATAAATTGGATATATACTTACTCCACAAACGTTCTCGCTTACGAAATGGCTCAAGATATTATATGCAATGGCTACAAAGTACACTCTTGACTATGATTTACCACAAGAATAGGAAACGTTTTCATAAGAACGAAGTGGCTCGTCATCAGAGGACTGTGATGACGTAAGCACAGGCCTTAAATCTATTATCACCATCGTCATCATCTCATCCTCATCCTCATCTTTCCTAGCTCTCCGCAACTGCAAATCTGGAGCATATAAGCTTTGTTATGATTATTATTTTCACTTCAAAACTGTTAATTTTCACTCAGTAATTTGTGCACTACGGCTGCGGTATTATTACCAGCGTGAGGTCGGTAACATTTACTGTATGGGTAAACTACATCCTTTTCGTTGAGGACGTTTGACTAGCTTTACTGTTCCTCATCTCGGACCTCAGGGAAATCCCCGTAGCAGCAGAAGGAGGCAAGCTGGCTCAGCAGCGGCTGGTGTAATGAGTGCAGCGCTAATGTGCACAAGGCAGCCACAGGCATGCGGTGTATTTTTGCCTGGAACAGGTTCTTGCGTGGCCTTACGGACGGCCCGGGTTACACGCGCCGTGACCGCGCTGCGCAGCGCCCTGACTCATGCCAAGGTCTTTCACCTTCCGCGTCCTCGCGGCCGCGTCGAGGGCGCCAGCCTGCAATTACCACGGCGCTGTCACACGGCAAACGCCCGCCCAAAAGTCCACCTCAGATCGCTTGTAATGGCCATCTCCTCCAGGTGCACGAGTGCACAGCACAGATAACCTATTAAATACGAACTTCATTACTACACTCCCATCGAGGAGGATGTGTCCTCGCCCAGGTGCGTATGAGAACTACAGGTGCAACGTGTCCAAGGCGCACACGCGACTGCGAATACACATCTCCATCTACATCCATACTCAGAAAGACAGTGTACGTTATGGGGCAGAGCGTACGTCTCGTATCGCTATCTGTTGCCCCTATCTCTGTTTCATTCGCGAATAGTAGGTAGGAACACTGATTTTCGGTAAACCTACATATTACCTCAAATTGCTATAATTTTCTCGTTGTGGTCATTTCGCGAGACGTGTGTTGGAGAAAGTAATATCTTGCCCAACTCTTCTTGGAGCGTAAGCTCTCTAAATTTCAACAGTAAACCTCCCCGTAATGCACAACACCTCTCTTATAGCCTCTGTCGCAGGACGTTGTTCAGCATCTGCGGGACACTGTCGCGCCGAGTAAACGACCACGTGAGGAAATGTGCCACTCTTCGTTGGAACTTCTCTACCTCTTCTATTAATCCAGACAATAACGATCATAAGCTGCTGATTAGTACTTAAGAACCGGTCGAAAACGTCTTTTTCATGCGACTTCTTTTATGGATAAATGACATACAATGAATCTTTTTAGCTTGATACCTGCTTTTCCTACAATTTGTGTTATATGGTTATTCAGTTCGCTCTGGATGGTTACTCCTAGCTGTTCTACGGTAATTACTGTTTCCAGTGAATTTTCGCCTATAGTATAATCGTAAGGATTTCTTTGCCTACGTATGCTCAATACGTTGCACTTACTTACGTTCAGGGTCATCTGTTGTACCTGCATAAACAACTGAGTTTCTTCAGGTTCAAAATGGTTCAAATGGCTCTGAGCACTATGCGACTTAACTTCTGAGGTCATCAGTCGCCTAGATCTTAGAACTAATTAAACCCAACTAACCTAAGGACATCACACACATCCATGCCCGAGGCAGGATTCGAACCTGCGACGGTACCGGTGGCTCGGTTCCAGACTGTAGCGCCTAGAACCGCACGGCCACTCCGGCCGGCAGTTTCTTCAGGTCTTCCTGCAATTAGCTAGAGTATTCTGATGTTGCTATCTTAATTTGGACAACGGCATCATTTGCAAACAGCCTTACGGAGCTTCCGACGTCATCCACTAAATGATTTAGGCTTATTGTAAACACCAACTGCCTTATCACACTTCGTTGGGATATTTCTGAGATTACCTTTAAATCTGTCGATTTTGTTCCGTTAACAATGACAGTAAGAGCTCTGACTGCAAGGAAGTCGATAATCCCGCCACAAATCTTGTCCATTATCCAGTAGACTTTTATTTTGTTTGATAAACAACTGTGTGTAACTATATAAAAAGCCTCCCAGAATTAAAAAAAAAAAAAAACTCGGCATCTACCTGAGTGCCAATGGCCACGGTGCTCTAGATCTAACGGACGAGCAGAGCGAGCTGAGTTTTGCATGATCTCCGTTTGCAGATATTACACCCATTGAAGTCCAGCATACTCTGTATTACACAGAAAATAAGGACACACTGTAAACACATGACAGCTCACAATTCCAGTTTGTGCTGCCCCGTCGTAAATTGTACAACACACCAAGAGAAAAATCCACGTTGCCCAGATCAAGCTAATACCTCAGTAATCCACAGAACAGCAATCAAAAACGTAGCACAGTTGAAACCCAATAAGTAGCCACGTAGCGAAAGTATGGTGTGTGCGAGGCAGAGACTTTAGCACAGCACGATCCGAAGTCTTACAACGGCCCGGTGTTCCGGTTTTATCTCCAGTTAGACATCAGTGGCCAGGTCCATGTCGTGGTCCACTGGCGCCTCTTACCGGCCACCGAAAGAGCCGTGAATAGCGGTCGTCCCAGGTTATCGAACTCGCTGTGAGATGATAGAAATATAGCAGCAAAATCTGCAATCCCACATCGACAACACTCGCTAGAGACGATCTTTTTTGCTAGTTCGGTAGTTTCAACTTTGTCTCTCTCATTCTTGACTATGTGTTATTATTGCCTGCCTTCATGTACCATATGGTCAGCTCCCCTACCATCAGTACCCGACTTCGCCGTTGTGCTGCGTTTCATCCTCTAGTAGTCACTTATGGTCATCACATCGTCGCTCAGAGAGCAAAGTGTGGCATTGGCTTGCACGCTGGATTCATATGCCGAAATACAGTGTGCTCCAATCTGGTCTGGCCATCCACATTTACCATCTCCATTATTACCCTATTCACTTAAGACTAATGTTAGGGTGGTTGCTTCGAAAAGAATATGGCCGATTTCCACCAACATATGGGCTTCTGTTTTGTTTATGATGCCCCCGTCGTTAACAGGACCTTAAATGCTAATCGTCCTTTATTCCTTTCCCCTTCGGGCGTCGCCCGGTCATTGACTGTAGTAATCGCCACACCAACGGGCTGCCTGCCATCATTTTATCATCCGATCGTCTGCCTCTCCGACCGTCCATTCATCATCACTGTCGTTGCAGTCTCTTCATGTGCCCTAACCCTTCTCCAACACATAAAGGCGTCCCCTACTATCACAATTGTACACAGTCTAGTCACATTAATGTGACCACCGTCTGTGTTCGGTGTCGACGCGCAATAAGCACTCGCAGACGGCAGGTGGCACCACTAGAAGAGAAGGGTACATAAAACATAGTGGGGAGACGAGGAAAATAGTGCAGTCATGGTCATAATGCGGAGACGGAGAGATTTATCTGACGTCTCAAAGGGCATGATCATTGAACAGGGTTGCAAGCATTTCTGAAATGGCTAAGTTTGCAAAATGTTCGCTTGCCGTCGTGTTTAAAGTATACATGCATGACAAAATGTCGCTATCCAAAACCGGCGCCAAGGCAACTGTGATGTACCACGGGCCATAGAATACAGATTGGACGACGGCTGCGGAGATGAGCACGGGTGAACAGACGTGGAACTACTAAGCAACTGACAGCTCAGGTGAACTAAGGGGCTACCGAAAGTGTCTCCTCAACGACCCTACAGCGAACTTGCCTCTGCAGCAGGCACCTGGTTCACGCATATGCATTTGACTGCTGTTCATGGGTGACGACAGCTGGAATCTGCAAGCTAATACCGCATCTATACGTCCACAGAGTGGCGACAGGTGGCCCTCTCAGGTTAATCACATATTATGCCCCATAAGGCAGATGGCTGTTAGCGTGAACGGCATGAACGACTGTGTTGAATTAGTTCAGGCATATGCACTCACAACTACACAGAGCACTGTTCTGACAACGAACGACAGGTATGGGAGAGAGTGTGGCAGATATTATACGCGAGTTGGGATGGAAGTCATTAAAGCAAAGACGTTTCTCGTCGCAACGAGGTCTATTTACGAAATTTCAGTCACCAACTTTCTCTTCCGAACGCGAAAATATTTTGTTGAGCCCAACCTACATAGGTAGGAATGATCATCAAAATAAAATAAGAGAAATCAGAGCTCGAACAGAAAGGTTTAGGTGTTCGTTTTTCCCGCGCGCTGTTCGGGAGTGGAATGGTAGAGAGATAGTATGATTGTGGTTCGATGAACCCTCTGCCAAGCACTTAAATGTGAATTGCAGAGTAATCATGTAAATGTAGATGTAGATGTAGATAATGATTCGTAGTACTCGACAGTACTTTTCAGTTATCATCAGACCAATATACTTCTGTAAAGTACTTTCGTACGATTCTTCAAAGCATTTAATTTATACAGCAATGAAGGTCATAGAGTTTGCAGAAGCATCGCCACGTTCTACACAAAGTGCTTCACGTTTCTGTCCGGAACTATACCACTGCAGACCCAGATTTCAACTGGTACTGCTTTGCGCTGGCGACAAATCCAAGCTGCGGCGACAATGTCACAATTTTGTTACTATCGTCGTTACATTATACACTGAAGAGCCAAACAAACTGGTACATCTGCCTAACATCGTTAAGGCCCCGAGAGCACGACGAAGTGACGCAACACGACGTGGCATGAACTCGAGTAATGTCTGAAGAAGTGCTGGAGCGAACCGACACAATGAATCCTGCAGGGCTGTACATAAATACATAAGAGCACGAGAGGATGGAGATCTCTTCTTAACAGCACGATGCAAGGCATCCCATATATGCTTAATAATGTTTAAATCTGGGGAGTTTGGTGGCCAGCGGAAGTGTTTAAACTCAGAAGAGTGCTCCTGGAGCCACTCTGTAGAAATTCTGGACGTGCGGGGTATCGCATTGTCCTACTGGATTTGCCCAAGTCCATCGGAAGACACAGTGGACAAGAACGAATGCAGGTTATCACACAGAATGCTTACGTACGTGTTACCTGTCAGAGTCATATCTAGATGTATCAGGGGTCCCATATCACTCCAGCTGCCCACGCCTCACACCATTACACAGCCTCCACCAGCTTGAAAAGTCCCCTGCTGACATGCATGGTCCATAGATTCATAAGGTTGTCTCCATACCTGTATACGTCCATCAGCTCGATACAATTTGAAACGAGATTCGTCCGACCAGGTAACATGTTTCCAGTTATCAACAGTCCAGTGTTGATGCTGATGGGCCCAGGCGAGGGGTAAAGCGTTGTGTCGTGCAGTCATCAAGGGTATGAGAGTGGGTCTTCGGCTCCGCAAGTCCATATCGATAATTTTTCGTTGAATAGCTTGCACGCTGACACTTTTTTATGGCCCAGCATTGAAATCTGCAGCAATTTGCGGAAGGGTTGCATTTCTGTCACATTGAATAATTTGTGTCATCGTTTTTGGTCCCGTTCTTGCAGGATCATTTTTCGGTCGCAGCGCTGTTGGAGATTTGACGTTTTACCGGATTCCCGATATTCACGGTACACCCGCGAAATGGTCGTACGGGAAAATTCCCCACTACATGGCTACCTCGGAGATGCTGTGTCCCGTCGCTCGTGCGCCGTCTATAACACTGGTTTCAAACTCACTTAAATCGTTCAAATGCCTCTGAGCACTATGGGACTTCACTTTTAAGGTCATCAGCCCCTAGAACTTAGAACTACTTAAACCTAACTAACCTAAGGACATCACATACATCCATGCCCGAGGCAGGATTCGAACCTGCGACCGTAGCGGTCGCGGGGTTCCAGAATGTAGTTCCTAGAACCGCTCGGCCACGTCGACCGGCAAACTCACTTAAATCTCGATAACTTGCCATTGTAGCAGCAGTAACTGATCTAAGAAGTGCGCCAGACACTTGTTGTCTTATATAGGTGCTGCTGATCGCAGCACCGTGACCTGCCTTTTTATATATCTCTTTATTTGAATATGCATGCCTATATCAGTTTCTTTGGAGCTTCAGTGTATATTCAAATACAGAGAAGGAAAGATGACAGTATGCTCACAACATACTGCATCAGTAACACCTTCTCCTGCAGATTCAGCAGCTGAACCTCAGTGTTCAGAAAACTCTTCAAATCCGTTCTCATCCATCGCAGCCATAAACATATCGACCAGTACCTGGCATTTCCTGTTAACTAGTGTGGCTTCTGTCGTAGCTTCTCCTCCAACGACGTACTTCTGTATCTTAGTCATCTCCTACCCATAAACTCACTAACCATAAATCTGTCACATTTCTGTCACTTAATCTTGAGAAATATATGAACGAAAAGAGTATTCCGGCCACCTTTTTAGAACATCAGACCTGTTTATTCTCATTAAACAATGTCCGACTTATTACATAATTTCTATGCAACCGCCCATCCTATGTAACCATGACAAATTCCTCGTCTTCCTTCCCACTATAGGTGAGCCCAAACCTTTGCCCTTCCTTCAGCCTTGTGGATACTGCTAAATGCTGTTACAGGAGTCCTGTAGAGTCACAGCGTATGACTGACAATGAACCTCTTGAATGCAATATCAAAAAAGGCCAATGACGTTTAGTGCATTCGACGCCCGTATACACTGAGGTGGTAGAAGTCATGGGGTAGCTCCTAATATCGTATCGGACCTTCTGTTACGTGGCGTAGTGCAGCAATTTGAAATGGTATGGACTCGACAGGTCATTGGAAGTCCCGTGCAGAAATATTGAGCCATGCTGCCTGTATAGCCGTCCATATTTGCGAAAGTGTTGCCGGCGCATGATTTTGTGCGTGAAGTGACCTATCCATTATGTACCATAAATATACTATGGGATTCATGTCGGGTGATATAAGTGAGAAATCATTCGCTCGAACTGTCCGGAATTTTCTTCAGACTAATCGCGAACAGCTGTGGTCCGGTGACATGTTTGGGAACTTGAAGCCCATGAAAGGTTGCAAATGACCTCCAAGTAGCCGATCATAACCATTTCCAGTCAATATTCAGTTGGACCAGAGGACCCAGTCCAGTCCATGAAACACAGCCCACACGAGATGGAGCAACCATCAGCTCGCATAGTACCTTGTTGACAACTTGTATCCATTGTTTCCTCGGGTCTGAGCCACAATCGAATCTTTCCATCAGTTTTTACCAACTGAAATCGGAATTTATCTGAGAAGGCAACGGGTGTCCAGTCGTCTAGGGTCCAACCGATATGATCACAAGACCAGGAGAGGGGCTGCAAGCGATGACTCCTGCTAGCAAAGGAACACGCGTCGGTCGTTTGCTGCCATTGTCTATTAACGCCAAATTTCGCCGCACTCGTAATGGATACGTTTTTCGTACGCCCCACATTGATTTTTGCCGTTATTTCACGAAGTATTGCTTGTCTGTAAGCACTGACAACTCTACGCAAACGCCGATGCTCTCGATCATTGAATGAAGGCTGTCGGCCACTGCGTTGTTCGTGGTGAGGGATAATGCTTGAGAGTTCATATTCTCGGCACACTCTTGGCACTGTGGATCTCGGAATATTGATTTCCCTAACGATTTCCGAAATAGATTGTCTCATGTGTCTAGCTCCTACTACTATTCCGCGTTCAGAGGCTGTTCAGTACTATCGTACGGCCATAATCACGTCGTAAACCTTATCACATGAATCACCTTAGTAAAAATGACAGCTACGCCAATGCACCGTCCTTTTATACCTTGTGTACACAATACTAACGCCATCTGTATATTGTGCATATCGCTATCCTATAACTTCTGCCACCTCAATGCATTGTCTACCATGCACCCATAATACTGCCTGCTAATGGCAACAGCGGGCGGGTGCAGGAACTATAAAATGGTGATCATAGCATTAGGTTACGGAGTGTAGTTGAACTCCTAAGTCGACCAGTAACTCACAACGCTGCCACAATGTAGGAGGTGTTGATACAAAGCAGAGCGATGCCAACGACAAAAAAAGCAAGCATTGCATTACATCTGCAACAACAGTTGCCGAGTTGACATTTCGTCAGAAAGAAACCAAATGAATTTCGCAGAGTGGGAAATAAGTGGAAATCACAGTATTATCGTTTCTGCAAAATGAGTCAGTGGGCTGTGTGGTGTCGTATACGCTCGACTGTGGGGACTATGTACATGAGGAGTACAATGATGAAGATCCGTGCTTAACGAATGAAAGTGATACTGAAACAGGTGTCAAGCCATTTAGTTCATCATCCTTGTTTGACAGGGAGCCACAAATTCCATCTCCAGTGAAACGCACTAAAGAACAATCGTTGTCCAAGGAGCGGGTATTGAACATAGTAACGTAGGTGGACGGTCATCGGTAGCATAATATAAAAAATAGTTATGAAGAACAGATTTCTAATAAGTCGCCTAGTATTACCGTGTAGTGTATAAGGAAAACTATTTATGTTCCAGAGAGGACAAGGCGTACTGTTACAAAAACTAGTTTTTGCGCGTTTTGAAGGATGCTCGATACAATTTACAGGATGAGCATGATGGTGACCTACTACGTTATGCACATCAAATTGCGCACTACATAGTTTATGGTAATTTCAAGGGAAGCGATGGATGGTTGCATAACATGAAACATCGGTACACAGTTGGAAGACTTAAGATCACGAAATTTCAAACAAAGGGTCAACATGACGACAAACAGCAAACTGTGGAATCGACCTGAACATCTGTAACTGAGGCAAGCAAACTTGTCCTACAGTTCACAAAGGAATTTGTTTTCGACTCTGACCAATCGGGATTTGAAGAGGAAATTCATATCAAAGGGAACCTGGAAATTAGAGATACCAAGAGAGTTTAATCAAGATCAACTAACATCAATGTAGAATTATGCCGACTGTTAATCAGGATTGTAAATTGACTGGAACGTTATTTCTTGTGCTACGAGAAGTTGAAGTTGCTCCGACTCCTACGATTCTTTCTTTTGTGTGTGATCTTGCAAGGTTAGTAGATAATACTTACGTCACAGCAAGCAAGAGTGGGGAAATGGGCGTAGGAGAACTACAACTACGGTATGAGCACTGATTTTGGCCAGCAGCTGCTCAAAATAGCTTTCTTTTGGGTGATTCCTGGTTTGTGTATAAAAATCGTAGCCTACTCCTTTGGTGCAAACTGTCTCTCCTGAAAAGTGTGTGATATTGCAATTCATACCACCTGGAACCTCTGGACAAATTCATCCTCTGGATGTTTTTTCCGTGTCTATAAAACATATTATCCCACTGTCTACAGTTACGCTTTAAAGAATACCCAGTTTCACAAGAATCTCCACGACAGACGGTTTCGCAGTTTTTTGCATGCCATCACATTACATCAATTCCCATCATCCCGTTACACCAATATGATTCTACATGCATTCTTTACGAGAGGATACCTAGCTGAACGTCTTCAACTATTTGTAATTACCAAGGCGTTCGCCTTCGGTCTTGATGGTAAGAGTCTTTTTGATCACTGTAGCGCTCCATTTTTCGTTCGGGGTTCATGGTGCTAGGTAATGGTGTGTTTTGAACATTTCTTGAATGTCGACGATGTTCATTTTGTGAAGTGTGGTACATACATCCCCTAGAAGATTGATCTCTGTACGTCCCGGACACTGATTTTCTGTTCCCCCCTGATGCTTGTGGTGAGTCATTGAATCAGCGACCTCGTACTTAAGGGGTTCCTTGTGAGTCATTTTGAAAAAAAAAACTGACTGTTCACAACTTGATTAATCAAGCCTTGTGATCATCATCCACGAAAACATGCAACCTATCAGTTGCAGATATATCTTCTTTTTCTTGTGCCTTTATCCCACATCGGTGCACGGTGGGTACAGCTATGAATGGATTTGGCATGGTTATCCCCTGACAGATTATGTCCATCCCAACTTTCTGTGTGTAGTGATATTCATGCGAAAATTAGCCAAGGTGGTTCTAAGTGTACAATTGAGACAGGACTTGGATATCAGCACAATATTCACCAAGTGGAATGTAAGAAATCACCTACAAATCACACACCGGCTAACCAGTACACCGACACTCGTTTTTAACTACCTAGTTGATTCAGTCCGGAGCCGGCGCACTTTTCTATGACGGAATCGGATCTTTAACAAGCACGTCTATGTGGGGCTATACGTATTAAATACATAATTTAAGGAATGTACAGTCGAGGCAGCTTTCTTCAGAATATGTCATCTAACATAAAAGCTCTACACTACTGACATGCCTAAGCCCCATCATCGTGTCTACTTTTTCCAGTATCGTGGCTACATTAATCAGTTACAGTGCACCTACAAAATAATTGCCGTCTTATAAGGAAACGTCACTTATCAGAAAAGACTAACGGTTTACATTTTAAAACAATGCAGTTTCGGTCAGATTTTAGTTTTTTTGCAAATTCACTGTCACTAGCATTCATCGAGATTTTGTAAGCACATGAGCACCTTCTTTTACTGACGTGATGTACTAGTTGAGAATCAGTTTGCTTATTTTTAGAGTAACTGGTATGCTCAAAAGCCAGAAGGTGACACACACACACACACACACACACACACACACACACACACGCACACGCAACAGCATCTTCACCAAATAACTAACACACAAGACATCAATATTCGCCATATGACAAGTGAGAGCGTTCCTGTAATCCAGCATCGAATCTCCCAACTACATTGTTAGTTAGTGCTTTATAATTTATCCCCCAGAAAGCAAATAACGAATTAAAATAGTAAACGAGCACTTCGTCAGATTCTGTCGGACCCGCATTATTCACGATGTAATGACACAGAACATGCTTAGCAGCACCGATAACGTGTTAGACTAAATGAGAGAATCACTTCTCCTAAAATTATTTTCATCCTGAAAGGATAATGGTTAGCCTGGAGTTCCGCACTGTAACTAAGGGTAAAAAAGTAATGTGTTAGGCTAGAACCTTTCGAACGAACGGTAACGATAGCAATACGAGTACTTTGTGACCTGTAGCACCCATTTCAACCTCAACTGCTTCTTGTCAGATCTAGAAGGAAAGTTTCTGAACACAATTACAATATTTAAAAAAGCAAGAAAGAATTCGAATTTGAGAAACCAAGAGACTGCATGAGGAAGTACAAAAAAATTCACACTAAAAATAATAAAAGAAAAACAGTGCCTTAAAGGACACATAAAAAGCAGATTACAGGTGGGAATATCTAAGAGATTCTTTCAAGACGCGGAAAGACTGCGTGACAACCCGGAGTTACTCATATCCGTTTCATTAATGATATTATTTAAGTGGTATAGACGTCATAAAATGAGATCACAAAATCCATTGAGATTATGGTTGAAATGGTTCAAATTGGTCTGAGCACTATGGGACTTAACTTCTGAGGTCATCAGTCCCTTAGAACTTAGAACTACTTAAACCTAACTAACCTAAGGACATCACACACATCCATGCCCAAGGCAGGATTCGAACGTGCGACCGTAGCGGCAGCGCGGTTCCAGACTGTAGCGCCTAGAAACGCACGGCCACTCCGGCCGGCCATTGAGATTATGTATGTGCATGTTAACACAGGTACTTATATTTCCGACCACCAAGAAATACACTCATGTTCAGAAAAATCAGAATACCTTGAACGACTGGAGATGTACTTTAGTAAGTTTTGCAGAAATAATTAGCATTTCAGTCACCTCGGTTCAGTAAGTGTCCTGTTGCATAATAGGCACAGCGCCCTCCACAGGCTCTGATTGCTTGCTCCTTGTCTGATGATATGGACGCGTATAAGGCGCGAGTGGTGTCCTTTGCTATAGCTATCAATGCTGCATTCACCTTGTTCCAAAGTTCATATGTGGTGGTTAGCATTGGATCACAATCCTTCACCCGTCATGTATCCCATACATTTTCCACTGGCGACAAGTCTGGTGATGTGGCGAGTCAGGGCAAAAGGCTTACATCCTGTGACTCCGAAAAGGCACGTGTTCGTGCAGCAACATGTGGTAGTGCATTGGCTTGCTGAAAAATGGTGTTTGGGGTGTTGCGCAGGAAGTGTTTGGCTACGGGTCGCAGGATGTAATTCACATAGGTCACACTGGTCACAGTGCCGTGGACACGCACCAACTGTATTTTGTGATTGTACCTAATAGCACCCCACACCATAAGGCCCTGAGTTGGTACTGTACGTCTTATTCGAATGCAGTCACTGTGATGCCGCTTCCCCTGTCTGTGGCGAACCAAAATGTGGCCTTTATTTTCATACAAACAGAACCTGGATTCGTCAAAAAACACTATCTGATGTCATTCCTGTCCCAGATGACGTCGTTCTATACACCACTGCAATCTAGCATGTTTCTGCACATTCGTCAAAGATAGATGGAGCAGTGGGCGACGCGCATGTAACCCATGCGTAATAAACGGCGACGAATTGTCACCCCTGATAGTGTGCGGTGTGTTACACTGTTCCACCGTTGCGCCAGAGCCGAGGAGGACGCAGACCTATCCTGCAATGCCATTCGGATGAGATGTCAACCTTCTTGGGGGATGGTCTGGGTGGTGCGACCTGAACCATCACGTCGTGTTCTACGGCCTTCCATGAACCATTCTGCACATACCCGTTGCACTGTCGAAACTTAATACCACACGAGCAGTAGTTTCCCAGATGGATGCACCATATTCTCTCATGCCAATAATGCGCCCTGTTTAAAAATTAAACATCTACATCTACATCTACATTTATACTCCGCAAGCCACTCAACGGTGTGTGGCGAAGGGCACTTTACGTGCCACTGTCATTACCTCCCTTTTCTGTTCCAGTCGCATATAGTTCGCGGGAAGAACGACTGTCGCAAAGCCTCCGTGCGCGCTCGAATCTCTCTAATTTTACATTCGTGATCTCCTCGGGAGGTATAAGTAGGGGGAAGCAATATATTCGATACCTCATCCAGAAACGCACCCTCTCGAAACCTGGCGAGCAAGCTACACCGCGATGCAGAGCGCCTCTCTTGCAGAGTCTGCCACTTGAGTTTGTTAAACATCTCCGTAACGCTATCACGCTTACCAAATAACCCTGTGACGAAACGCGCCGCTCTTCTTTGGATCTTCTCTATCTCCTCCGTCAACCCGATCTGGTACGGATCCCACACTGATGAGCAATACTCAAGTATAGGTCGAACGAGTGTTTTGTAAGCCACCTCCTTTGTTGATGGACTACATTTTCTAAGGACTCTCCCAATGAATCTCAACCTGGTAACCGCCTTACCAACAATTAATTTTATATGATCATTCCACTTCAAATCGTTCCGCACGCATACTCCCAGATATTTTACAGAAGTAAGTGCTACCAGTGTTAGTTCCGCTATCATATAATCATACAATAAAGGATCCTTCTTCCTATGTATTCGCAATACATTACTTTTGTCTATGTTAAGGGTCAGTTGCCACTCCCTGCACCAAGTGCCTATCCGCTGCAGATCTTCCTGTATTTCGCTACAATTTTCTAATGCTGCAACTTCTCTGTATACTACAGCATCATCCGCGAAAAGCCGCATGGAACTTCCGACACTATCTACTAGGTCATTTACATATATTGTGAAAAGCAATGGTCCCATAACACCCCCTGTGGCACGCCAGAGGTTACTTTAACGTCTGTAGACATCTCTCCATTGATAACAACATGCTGTGTTCTGTTTGCTAAAAACTCTTCAATCCAGCCACACAGCTGGTCTGATATTCCGTAGGCTCTTACTTTATCAGGCGACAGTGCGGAACCGTATCGAACGCCTTCCGGAAGTCAAGGAAAACAGCATCTACCTGGCAGCCGACGGTACGGTTCGCGCATAAGTTTGCGAGGCATCCTGCATGTCTGCTCAAGTTACACGTCCCATTACTAGCGACAACGAGAGCTGCAGGGACATTTTACTGGCAGGTGTTGCGCCGCTGTGTCGATGTTGATCTTGAACCCGCGAGCTGACATGGTTCAAATGGTAATCATTTTTGGAAACATACTAATATACATGGCCTGTGAATAAGAACGTTCAAGGTGTTCTGTTTTTGCCGAACGTGAGTGTATATTTAATACAGCGAAACCAAACCTCAAACGTTTGTACAGGTTGGCATGTAAAGTTAATTCACGGCCGCTACAAGAGTGGAATTTTCTTAAAAGTACATTGAAGAAAAGAATTTTAGTATTCTCTTCTCGCTCACTCTTCCTTTGGCTACATAACTGCACACATCTCCTGTCAACTTTTTTTTTTCACCTCACATTTTGAAGAGAGCTTCCAGGAGGGTAAATGTTCTCTGAGAGGACCTCGAGTTTTCTTTTGGAGCTGCTCACTGATGTTTGTCTAGAAATGCTGAGTAGAAAGTACAAGGGGTGATCAAATAGTTTCCGTTCGAAGATCTTAAAGCCCAAAATTGGTATGCGAATCAGGTAAAATCGCCGTTAACGCTGAGGCAGTTATCATAGCGATGCACCAGGTTGAAGATATTCGTTTGATAAAACAACATTTCCTACTCCGTGACAAAGTCCGTAACTGCATACTGCGCATCCTCGTCCGACATAAATCGTCGACCCTCCAAGACTTTTCTTATGGGACCAGAAGCGTGATAATCGCATGGGGAGAAATTAGGACACTGGGGCGGGTGCTAGAGTGCATACCACTTGAGTTGGCATAACGTATGCGTCACGAAATATGCTACATGTGGACGTGCGTTATCATGAAGTAGCACGTAACTTCGCGCATCATTGCACAACGTTGGTTTTCGACAGACGTGTTGTCCCAAAGACATTCTTCATCCTTAGATGAATGTCTTCTTGTGTTTGTCCTTTAACAGCGAAGGAATGAATAACAGCACGCTGGTCCTGTTTAAACGCATTTGGTAATAACGTCGCCACAGTTCACGTTTCCGCATTTACTGCACACACGTCGGAAACACATGAAAACCACAATAATCCCTTGCCTACATGTCGGTGCTTATATACCCCCATCAGAGTTGCGCTACGTTGCATATACACTGCAGCGATGCCCTCAAATGGAAACTTTTTGATCGCCACTTATATAAACGTACTTTTGGTACGAGAGTATTCTTACTTCTTCAGTTTGTTTGTGCCTTAATTGCCTATCTTCTTACACAGTTCCCGCTTTCAAACTTGTTTAGCCAAAAAAAAAAAAAAAAAAAAAAAAAAAAGGCTCTGAGCACTATGGGACTTAACATCGGAGGTCATCAGTCTCCTAGAACTTAGAACTACTTAAACCTAACTAACCTAAGGACATCACACACATCCATGCCCGAGGCAGGATTCGAACCTGCGACCGTAGCGGTTCCAAACTGAAGCGCCTAGAACCGCACGGCCACTCCTGCCGGCTGTTTAGCAAAGGGGATATACACTCCTGGAAATGGAAAAAAGAACACATTGACACCGGTGTGTCAGACCCACCATACTTGCTCCAGACACTGCGAGAGGGCTGTACAAGCAATGATCACACGCACGGCACAGCGGACACACCAGGAACCGCGGTGTTGGCCGTCGAATGCCGCTAGCTGCGCAGCATTTGTGCACCGCCGCCGTCAGTGTCAGCCAGTTTGCCGTGGCATACGGAGCTCCATCGCAGTCTTTAACACTGGTAGCATGCCGCGACAGCGTGGACGTGAACCGTATGTGCAGTTGACGGACTTTGAGCGAGGGCGTATAGTGGGCATGCGGGAGGCCGGGTGGACGTACCGCCGAATTGCTCAACACGTGGGGCGTGAGGTCTCCACAGTACATCGATGTTGTCGCCAGTGGTCGGCGGAAGGTGCACGTGCCCGTCGACCTGGGACCGGACCGCAGCGACGCACGGATGCACGCCAAGACCGTAGGATCCTACGCAGTGCCGTAGGGGACCGCACCGCCACTTCCCAGCAAATTAGGGACACTGTTGCTCCTGGGGTATCGGCGAGGACCATTCGCAACCGTCTCCATGAAGCTGGGCTACGGTCCCGCACACCGTTAGGCCGTCTTCCGCTCACGCCCCAACATCGTGCAGCCCGCCTCCAGTGGTGTCGCGACAGGCGTGAATGGAGGGACGAATGGAGACGTGTCGTCTTCAGCGATGAGAGTCGCTTCTGCCTTGGTGCCAATGATGGTCGTATGCGTGTTTGGCGCCGTGCAGGTGAGCGCCACAATCAGGACTGCATACGACCGAGGCACACAGGGCCAACACCCGGCATCATGGTGTGGGGAGCGATCTCCTACACTGGCCGTACACCACTGGTGATCGTCGAGGGGACACTGAATAGTGCACGGTACATCCAAACCGTCATCGAACCCATCGTTCTACCATTCCTAGACCGGCAAGGGAACTTGCTGTTCCAACAGGACAATGCACGTCCGCATGTATCCCGTGCCACCCAACGTGCTCTAGAAGGTGTAAGTCAACTACCCTGGCCAGCAAGATCTCCGGATCTGTCCCCCATTGAGCATGTTTGGGACTGGATGAAGCGTCGTCTCACGCGGTCTGCACGTCCGGCACGAACGCTGGTCCAACTGAGGCGCCAGGTGGAAATGGCATGGCAAGCCGTTCCACAGGACTACATCCAGCATCTCTACGATCGTCTCCATGGGAGAATAGCAGCCTGCATTGCTGCGAAAGGTGGATATACACTGTACTAGTGCCGACATTGTGCATGCTCTGTTGCCTGTGTCTATGTGCCTGTGGTTCTGTCAGTGTGATCATGTGATGTATCTGACCCCAGGAATGTGTCAATAAAGTTTCCCCTTCCTGGGACAATGAATTCACGGTGTTCTTATTTCAATTTCCAGGAGTGTATATGTCAAGAAAGCTGCTGCCAACATGCGATGAAGACGGTGCTTCATTTCGACAGCCTCTATTCAAGGTAATGTCACAATGAAATTTCTACTGAGATACATATGTAGGGTAGTTATGCAAATTAGTACATGCATCTCGATCTTTTTACGAAAGTTTCTTCCCCAGTTTTGTGGCAACCACCAACCCTCCTACCCAGCTAGCTCTCACTCTCTGTTCTACCCTGTAACACCACAAATTGCGCTAACTACCCTTTGCTTCAAAGTTGCGATCTCAGACAAAGATTCATAAGCCAAATTGCACAATATACCACTGAATGCATCTCCAAAGGAAATTTACAGACACTGTCAAATACAGAAACGGCACCGATGTACCTTTCATGACAAAGCTAAAGCAGTCTGACGAGATAACTAAATAAGTATCTCCCTGTCCGGAAAGCGGATTATAGTACGAGCACTCTGGGTATCAGACACTGAGTCTTGGAGTTTGGGTCTGTCTGGGAAGTGTGGTCGGTTAGCCGAAGCGACTCGCGTAGGCGTGAGGCGCGTACGTTAGAGCGCTGCAAGCGCGTAGCCCATCCACGTGGCGCGCAAGCGCCTGCTGTGGGCGAGTGAGACCGCGAATACGCCTCGCGAACGATGGCGGAAGTTGCTGAAGATTACCGATGCTAATGACAGCCGCGTGAGCGCATGTACGTCCGGCTACGCGTCTTGCACAGCCGCGTGAGTGCTTGTCTGCAGCCAGGAGGATTTCACGCGCCTGCACTCAGTTGCACATAGGCTGTGAATGTGAATTTGCAGCGTGCGCATGTGTGAAGTACTTTGCTTAGCACTACACTCAGACGAAATTTATGCGAATGACGATTAACGAATACACATATAAACTACTATTCGTTATTCGTAAATAATAATCTTTATTCGAAACATTATTCACTTACACAAATAATTCATTCTGATTACACTTTAACTTCACTTCTCAAATCACATGCCAAATAAAATTCTCTTTGAACGTCATAATGTCATTTGAAACTTGTGACGCAATTTCACTGATATTTCTTTGGCTATCATACGTCTGAAATTTGTTGTAAGCCCCCATTGGTCATGGACAGCAATACAGGCGAACTACTTGTTTTTTAATCATGTGCAAAACTTTGTTGCAATACTTGTAGTTGGTGTAAAAAGGCGAAAAACTCTTACAATCGTCCCTTGTTACTTACACGATACAAAAACTGGAAGTGCTGCAATATTACAAACTCTTATATATACTCGAACTGAGTGTGTCTTCTGAACTGTTTGAATCTCAAAGCTCTACATAATTAAATAGAAGCATGTCAGATCGAAAAACTTTCGTATTCTAACAGCTAGTTTACTCAGAGTTAATGCTAAAACACTTTGGATGACTTTGGAGCCTCGCGGAGTGGCGCGCGCTTTCAGGCGCCATGAAACGGATTGCACGGCCCCTCCCGCCGGAGGTTCGAGTCCTCCGTCGGGCATGGGCTCGTGTGTTGTGCTTAGCGTAAGTTACTTTAAGTAGTGTGTAAGGCTACGGACCGATGACCTCATCTTAGCGTAAGTTACTTTAAGTAGTGTGTAAGGCTACGGACCGATCACCTCAGCAGTTTGTTCCCTTAGTATTTCACACACATTTGAACATTTTGATGAGTTTGGACATCCAGCAGCATTCCGTATAAGTTTTGGGAGATTTTAGATATAAAGTCTGGTGGTATCAATATTTACGAATCACTGAGATCAAGTTTGGTTCACTCATTCTGTAGCTCTTAAACACGAACGAAATGCGTAATTATAATAATCCTTAAGTACTCTGGTGAAATGCTCATACGCTAATACTCCAGTGGGGTCCCAGAACACTCCAATAAGTTAAAAGAAACTGTAATTTAAAGAAATTTTATTTTGAATTGCACTTTTATCACTGAATATTACAAATAAGCATTTGAGATGTGATTACAAACAATTTTGGCATACTGAAAATCGACAAACATATTTTGAGCATTTTTCACACACTGTTTTGGTTTTATTGTCCACATTTCATGCACACATGTAGCATTTTACTTTCCTCGTGGGTTCTGGCTCTGAAGATGTTGAGGCAAGAGGAGTACCACGAAGTTTAACAACAACGTCTCTCAGTTCACGAGAAAGGTGTACGACAGCTTGACTTTTTATATGCCGACCGAAGTGGCCATGCGGTTCTAGACGCTGCAGTCTGGAACCGAGAGACCGCTACGGTCGCAGGTTCGAATCCTGCCTCGGGCATGGATGTGTGTGATGTCCTTAGCTTAGTTAGGTTTAAATAGTTTTAAGTTCTAGGGGACTAATGGCATCAGAAGTTGAGTCCCATAGTGCTCAAAGCCATTTGGACCATTGAACTTTTTATATGGGGTTTTACTAAATCAATTCTCTTCTTTTTAAATCATCAGTTTGATCGAGTTGTTTAGGGCAATGAAATAAAACAGCAGGATTGACTCCTACTATGTTTAAAGTGACATAAAACACAGACATTGGCTATCTGCGTGTTCACCGTGATACCGAATGGTTGGCGCACATTTGGTCCTGTGCGTCCACTCCTCCTTTTGTGGCATTGTAATCAATGATCATTTCAGGTTTTCTCTTTTGAGTACTAATTTTCTGATAGTGGTGCATACAGGAAAGCAACAGAACAGCTCGACATTTCCGAGGAACATAAGAACAAATTCTCTTTCCTTCATTATGCCCAAATAATGTGGATTCTACTGGGCGCTTCTGTTTGGTTTGAATTCTTCTGGGATCTGCTGTTTATTTAGCTTTAGACTGTCTAAGACAGTCAACTTTCTGGCCTCCAGTTGATCACAGAGTTCAAGTGACATGAACCAGTTGTCTACAGTCACATTTCTATTGCTTCCCTCAATTGGTGTTATTCATTTCAAAACATCATATGTTGGAATTGATAATATACTTTTATTTGTCCCTTTGCTGTGTAAACAAATGCACTGCATAAATATAATGTTCGTGAATCACAAAGGCACAATACTTTGAGGCCGTATTTGGCTGGCTTCTTAGGCATATACATGCGGAATTTGCACTTACCACGAAAGGGTATTAACATTTCATCGATTGTCACGTTCGCTCCTGGAGTATAATACTTTTAATATTTGTCTACAAAGAGTTCCCAGACCTCTGTAATAGCCGCAAGTCTGCCATCAGCCTTCCTAGCATCTCTTATAGTAGCACAATCGAAACGCAAACAAGACAAAATGAATAAAAATCCATGAAGGCTCATAGTGGCTCGAAACACATCGCGACCAGTTCCATCATTAGGAAAACGACCAACAACATATTCGTGATTAGTTTTCATTACTCCAGAAAAATAAAGCAGACCTAGAAATGCTCTCAGTTCTATTACATACATCAAAATAAGTTTTGCATCACCCCAGTCCCCAGAACTCCTGAAGACAGACGTTGACTATGGATACTGTATCACAGACACAGTTCTTTCGACTGTTGAGAGATGTCACTCATCCTGCCCAAAGATGTAAACAACTATGCATGAGCAGCGCCTGTTACACAAAAGGTGGGGGGGAGGGGAGGGGGGGTTCCGACAGCCGATCAGTTCCAAAAGGAGATACACGGCTCGTGTTGTCTATAGTTCAACCATGCCTAGACGGTCAATACCGCGGTTCGATCGCGTCCGCATTGTTACTTTGTGCCAGGAAGGGCTCTCAACAAGGGAAGTGTCCAGGCGTCTCGAAGTGAACCAAAGCGATGTTGTTCGGACATGGAGGAGATACAGAGAGGCAGGAACTGTCTATCTATGACATGCCACACTCAGGCCGCCCAAGGGCTACTACTGAAGTGGATTAACGCTACCTACGGATTATGGCTTGGAGGAACGCTGACAGCAACGAAACCATGTTGAATAATGCTTTTAGTGCAGCCACAGGACGTCGTGTTACGACTCAAGCTGTGCGCAATAGGCTGCATGATGCGCAGCTTCACTCCCAACGTTCATGGCGACGTCCATCTTTGCAACCACGACACGATGCAGCGCGGTACAGATGGGCCCAACAACATGCCGAATGGACCGCTCAGGATTGGTATCACGTTCTCTTCACCGATGAGTGTCGCATATGCATTCAACCAGACCATCGTTGGAGACGTGTTTGGAAACAACCCTGTCAGGCTGAACGCCTCAGATACACTGCCCAGCGAGTGCATCAAGGTGGAGAATCCCTGCTGTTTTGGGGTGGCGTTATGTGGGGCCGAAGTACGCCGCTGGTGGTCATGGAATGCGCACGATACGAGTATGGCATCCTCCGACCGATAGTGGAACCATATCGGCAGCATATTCTCGAGGCATTCGTCTTCATAGACGACAATTTGCGCCCTCATTGTGCTCATCCCATGAATGACTTCTTTCAGGATAACGACATCGCTCGACTAGAGTGGCCAGCATGTTCTCCAGACATGAACCCTATCGACAATACCTGGGATAGATTGAAAAGGGCTGTTTATGGACGACATGACCCACCAACCACTCTGAGGGATCTACGCCGAATCTCCGTTGAGGAGTGGGACAATCTGGACCAACAGTGCCTTGACGAACTTGTAGATAGTATGTCACGACGAATACAGGCATGCATCACTGCAAGAGGACGTGCTACTGGGTATTAGAGGTACTGGTGTGTAAATCAATCTCGACCACCACCTCTGAAGGTGCAATGTGTGGTTTTCATGCGAATTAAAAAGAACGGAAATTATGTTTATGTTGATCTCTATACCAATTTTATATACGGGTTCCGGAACTCTCGAAACTGAGGTGATGCAAACCGTTTTTAATGTGTGTATATGTAGCAGCTTTATGAATGCTAGTTGAGGACCTCTGTATTTGTTTGACATGTCATGTACCTTGACGTTTGTATTGGTGAGTGTCATTTGTAATAGATTTTCAGTAATGAAAAATTGCCAAGCAGATAATATGTCAGTTGAATCAAGCGTTTTTGCTTCACGTCTAGAGCCTGGAAGGTAACTAACTATATTGTGAGCACGGGTACGAATTGTAGAAGGAGCGTCTTTTGATCACTTGTAGCACTTCTTTTTTCCAAAAAAATATTTGTCAACGGAAAGCCTAATACACGCCTCTTCATCTGATTCTCACAACTACTTTCTCTTTGTAAGTTCAGAGGTGGACTCATAATCACTTAGTGTAAATTCATCCTCATCTGCTGTGCTCTCCTTATCAGATTGCAAAAACGCAGGATCATTCACTATTCTTTCCAACTCGTCATCTGTTAATGATTTCGATGATACCATTCTGAAAAAAAATGCATACATACTCACATAACCTAAAAAATTGACATTATCATTGAAATACTTCTGTTTTCGAAGTACTCTGAGACTTCAGTCGCTTAAAACACTAATTGATATAATGAAAAACAGCTTACTTTAATACTCTGGTGGGGTATTCTGGGCCTCTTTCTTTTTATCTCACAAAATATTATCGGAAACACCAGCATCCAACAATCCGCGTTAAACGGCATCGCTTCACTGAAGACTACCAAGATCACAGGCGCCATCTGTTGTTCCGTTCACATACTTTGTATTATATTCATATCGCCTGGGGTTCTCCCAGAACCCCACTAGAGCAGTTAAGGGTTAAGGAGACACGGGTATTCCACAGTGTTAGCAGTCTAAGTAAGGTATTGCAGACTGGGAATTTTTTTGGCTGCGTTCTCATCGTTGGCTGCTTATGTAGATTTCTTGATAGCAGTAGGAGGAGGAGACGTATTGCATGTGCAGAGACAGTTGAACGGGGCCGAGTCGATCGTGGAAAGGCTGTAACGCAAGAGGCAGCCAGGCTGCGGCAGCCGATAAAACGATGACGTGATTGTAGCCCGCGCATTTCGCCACTGAGATTTCCCGGTTCAGTGCTGCCAGTTGTGAGCGGGCTTTCTCGTGAAGTGCGTTTATGGCTACCTTCAATCTCCGTTCACTTGTCGAAGCAGCCAGACATTTCTTTCACTTTGAAACAAATTACACGATATCCTTCGACAACTTGTAGGACATGGGGGAATTGCCAGTTTTGTAGGGACGTAAAATATGTTTTTAAAATTAAAGCCACCTCTTTCTGGCACCTTATTTTGTAAACAACAGGATACATTTATTATTGTCCTTGCAAATTCTTCTCGCACATCCATTGAGCGATGAAAAATTCTCCATTTATTTGCCAGTGTGCTAAAAGTGCATTCTACAAAACGGTCTAGTCCGAGACAGTCGGTAATTGAAGATTGTTTTGTTGTTTGTTAAACTCATTCCTCCGGGAGGATGCGTTAAATTTTCAGATATACCAAATGCATCGTCTCCGACAATGACGCATGGCATCAGTAATCCATTATCTGAGAAGCCAGCTTAAGGAGATGGAAGTAAACTTGTCTAACACTTTGTCTAGCATTACTGCTTTCCAGCTTATTTACAACAAACATGCGTACAAGTTTACACGCATTGTGCTATTTATTTACATGTACATTCCTTACTTGCTGCAAGGAAACAAGGAGGACGTCCCTGATAATGAGGAAGCCATGATGCAGGTTTTGTTGCTTTTCTTGTCCATAAGGTGGCTCTCTTCTATCTTATTTACATTGTCCCATAACTGAACGTGCCATGAATCATCGATAGACCCATTCATTACTCAGAGCTATTCAGAGACGTACAGTACAGTACAATGGATAAGTACCGGTCCAGTATATCCAGGTCGCTGGACTAGAAGGGGAGGTCCTATTCCATGGCCTAAGAAGTCATCTGACCTGAAACCCCTTGATTATTTCCTATGGGGTTACCTAAAGCCACTTGTGTATGAGACCCCAGTGGACACAGATATGGAATTAGTTGCCCGAATTGTAGCTGCCTGTGATGCGATTCGAAACACACCAGGGACATTCGTCAGGGTACTTCAGAATCTTGTTCGCCGATGCCATGCTTGCATTGAGGTTGATGGCCGTCAGTTTCAGCTCATTTTATAAGACACGGTACAAATCGTACGTTCACTGGGCAGTTAACTAATGTAAATAAAAAAGTACACAGTAATGTGATTTTACTCCTATTATCTCCTTACGCTGGCTCCTCCGACCCAAGGTTCCCTACCTCAAATTGTTCAATGGAGCATCCTCTATGTCATGTTAAATTTTTGCACGCTCTTACGGAAACACCCAGTATTTTCCGTGTGCTAGGCGAGTAACTATACAGGGTGTTCGGAAATTCCAGTTACAAACTTATAAGACTTGTAGAGGGGAGTGAGTGCATAATATTCTGAATAGGAAACCATGTACGGAAACGGACTGTTTCCGTGCTACAGCCGTTTAAAATGTTTTCTAGGTTGGTATGCAACAGGGTAGTCATGAAGGGGGGCGGGGGTGCTTCCGTCGGATCGGCTGATGTCATTTCACGTCTATCCTACCTCTCTGACCTGACTCGAGCCTCATTCACGTGTCTGTGAATGTTAGAGCAAAATGATTGAGTACACGTTTGCAGAATACACCGACACGATCCTTCTGTATAGCGAAGCTCACGATAATGGAAGACCTGCTCACCGCCTTTATCAACATCATTATCCACAATGTACAACTCCACCGCACGCCCTTTTCACCACCTTCACCGTGAGCAGGCGTGACTGTGATGGTCCAAGATGGCGCACACCCGAATTGCAAGAGGCCATATTGCATCAGGTTTCCTTTTTGTTCCTTTGCTTATTAATGAGTGAATCTGTAAAACAAGTGATGCACTGGGTCACGCCTAATAAATTACTTGTAAAAGTGGTCGCCTTACCAATATACCGGGTGATCAAAAAGTCAGTATAAATTTGAAAACTGAATAAATCACGGAATAATGTAGATAGAGAGGTACAAATTGACACACGTGCTTGGAATGACATGGGGTTTTATTAGAACCAAAGAAATACAAAAATTCAAAAAATGTCCGTTAGATGGCGCTTCATCTGATCAGAATAGCAATAATTAGCATAACAAAGTAAGACAAAGCAAAGATGATGTTCTTTACAGGAATTACTCAATGTCCACCATCATTCCTCAACAACAGCTGTTGTTGAGGAATAATGTTGTGAACAGCACTGTAAAGCATATCCGGAGTTATGGTGAGGCATTGGCGTCGGATGTTGTCTTTCAGCATCCCTAGAGATGTCGGTCGATCACCATACACTTGCGACTTCAGGTAACCCCAAAGCCAATAATCGCACGGACTGAGGTCTGGGGACCTGGGAAGCCAAGCATGACGAAAGTGGCGGCTGAGCACACGATCAACACCAAACGACGCGCACAAGATATCTTTCACGCGTCTAGCAATATGGGGTGTTTTTTTCTTTTTTTGGTTCTAATAAAACCCCATGTCATTCCAAGCATGTGTGTCAATTTTTACATCTCTATCTACATTATTCCGTGGTTTATTAAGTTTTCAAATTTATACTAACTTTTGAATCACCCGGTATTTTCAGATGGTTGTAGCACTGAAACGGTAAGTTCTCGGCCATGGGTTCCAATACAAAATATGATCTACTTAGTCCCCTCTGCAAGTCTTACATGCCTGTAACGGAAATTTCAGACCACTCTGTAAACATTATGACCACTGCTCACCGCGACGTTGGATGCTGTCTGATGGTGTTGTGGGCACGTGAAGTATGTAAGCCGAGCAGACACGGACGGTGAACCACCCTAGCGAAGATATGGACCGCAGATTTGGAAATCCTTTGAGGTAAGCGACCTTGACAAAAGGACAGATTATTATTCGGCAGAGTCTGTGAACGAGCATTTCGAAAACGGCGAAGCTGTTCAAATGTTCACGTGCTGTTGCCGTGAGCATCTAAGGAAAGAGGTAGAAGGACAGTGAAACTACCACTTGGCGCTAAATGGTAGGATGTCCATGACTCTTTACACAACGTGAATTTCGGAGACAGAAACTGCCTTGAGTCAAGTGAACAAATACTACTTCTGTAGAAGAAACAAACAAAGGAATGACGGTGGCATCATATGTTACTCGCTATTTAATTTACAGATAATATATTGGTGAATAAATTTATTTCAATGATCTACTTAATCGAATCATTATCCAGACACAAATCTATTCGAATAATAACAATCTCTTTTCACCACTACACCTTATACTTTCTTTCTCATTCTGTTAATGTTACCAACTCTAACGCGTTCTATTAGTTCATTCGCTCGATATACTAACAAAAGACCACAGTGTAGCTGGATTAAAGTTTGTTTGTAACTACAAACAAAATTAATAATTATAGTCTGTTGTCACACTCCTCAGCATAAATCTTTTCAGTTTGTCCTGTTCAAAATATGTCTAAACGTCAGTGCGATTTTAGGAGCTGACTGAAAGTGAGCGGGGTGGCCGAGCGGTTCTAGGCGCTACACTCTGGAACCGCGCGACCGCTACGGTCGCAGGTTCGAATCCTGCCTCGGGCATGGATGTGTGTGATGTCCTTAGGTTAGTTATGTTTAAGTAGTTCCAAGTTCTAGGGGACTGATGGCCTCAGAAGTTAAGTCCCATAGTGCTCAGAGCCATTATTTCATGAGCTATTATTTTACTGAAATATTCAGTTCTACAGCTGAAACAATGACCTTCAATAACATTCAATATCACTTTAATTTTTGTTATTCTGTGGTAATGCTTAGTGAATCCCAGGTATACAGCAGATACCTTCTCCATGGAAAATATGGAAATTGGCAGCTTAACAGAAATTCCAGTTCTAGATGCTTTCGAAGGCTTGTTGGCTCCATTAGTACCGCTACGTTGCACCTAAGCTGTGTAGAGCCTACATGTCCTCACCCCCGTGGCATGGCCACGCGGCTTTTGGGCACTGCATGAATGGGTGCTGCGTGATACTGAGTGACTGAACTGCCGGCCCCGTGCTTCCGCGTGCATGTGCATAGCGAATGATGTAGCTGAACCATACCCACGCGAAGTCGTCACCCAGATGCAGTGCTCTAGCGAACGCTTGCATGCTTCCCGTCTGTCATGGAATGCGCGCGTGATTTCCTTGTTTACTTCCCGCCGCCATTTCGTATACTGTGTCTCTCTTACGAGCGCGGCATGTGCAATCTAACCTCCGGGTAGTGATCAAGATCGCATTTCAAGCTTATATGCACCCTCTGAAATTCAGAAATTTGCAGGGGATGGTCTTCACTTGGGCCAACAGTGTGTAAATGGCACTCACTTTTCCATCACTGGAAACGTTATATATGTCAAGATGCGCACCGAAGAACTGTGTACCGGGATTGTGAGCCGCCATACACGAGACGTCAATTGTAAGCACCCTGACGGACATGTAGGTTGTAAGGTGCCTGTATTTTGGTCACCTTACATGTTAGAATTATCAATCAAAAGTCATCAATTATATTAATTAACACAAATATGTTATATCAAGACAGATCGATGTTTAGGAGAGTTGTCACTTTATTAAAGGCAAGTATTGATACTGACTAACTTCTCCCTAACACAATAAAATTGCATGTGCTGGGAAAATTAAAGTTTTCGCTGACAGCAGGAACGAAGAGGCAGGGAGCTTTCCTAAGAGCTGTGTGCAGCAAAGCGGGCTCCAAGCAGAGTCTGACCGTGAGAGCCGCCCCAGCGAAGCCGGACCAGGGCGAGGTTGCAGTTGTAGTTCTGTCACCTCGTAGCCATTGGCCGTTTCGCGCCAAAGTGAGACTGTGAGACTATTTCACTGGTCGGAGGTTTGAGCAAACATTTGGTTGAATCTTTCGAGAAACATCTCGAAGGAGCTGGAAAAGCTGTATAGGCTGCGAGCGGTTTCGCATTGTACAGGGGTGGAGGACATCGCTTTGACTGGAGAGCCGTGATTGGCTGTGTCCAAAACGGACACTAGAGTAACGGAGGCTTGGTAGTGAGCGTGCAGCCCAGCAAAGCGAGACAAGGCGAACAAGGCTGCTCTGAGACGCTGTTGGTAACTTCTCCGGTGACTAGTCTCTGTCTTACTTAGTACAGTGCTGATTGCATCACTAGAAGTACGAGCAATTTCTTTCTCAGTAGAGAGAGGAAGAGGTTGGTACTTCATTGTAGCGTTGTTAGTATTGAGGAGTGCTCACTTACGCTACTGTCCGCAGCTCGTGGTCGTGCGGTAGCGTTCTCGTTTCACACGCCCTGGTTCCCGGGTTCGATTCCCGGCGGGGTCAGGGATTTTCTCTGCCTCGTGATGACTGGGTGTTGTGTGATGTCCTTAGGTTAGTTATGTTTAAGTAGTTTTAAGTTCTAGGGGACTGATGACCATAGATGTTGAGTCCCATAGTGCTCAGAGCCATTTTTGAACTTACGCTACTGCACCAGACACACACTTCTGCTCCTGGTCACTGTAGGCAAGCAGACTGCAGAGTCTCGTAAACCACTGCGCTAACTATCTTCAACCACAGTAGTTTTCAGACGCAGCAATTCGTCCATTGTGTAGCCGAATTTATTTTCTGGAAGCCACACGCCGCCAATCTTCTACGACGCGGAAGATCCAAACTTTGCTGATCACTTGGGTGATCTCTGCACATCTAATATAGGGAACATTAAAGTTAAATACGAACAGTTCCACTACATCGTCTCTCTTAGGTTTTCGTTGTCTACGCCAATTTAGGTGGTGGTTAGAACTAACAAAAGAGTTAACAATATTAACCTTTGCAGTGTTGTTAACAAACACAACAGGGAATGCGTTTACACAGCTAGGTATTGTGCCAGTCTTGGATAGGGTAAATAGTAGGATTTATAATTATATATTTGTTAGAATTCCATGTTCTGTTTTTGCACTTTCCTTTTATTTTATAACGAAACGTTTATTAATTGCATCCTTAATTTCTGATTTAACTAGGATTAGTCCCTCTACTCATACTGAATACATTAGATAAGGAACATATATTTAGGGAATGATGAATTAAATTAATTTTTCGTGCCAAGAAAAGCTCATGCATGTAAACAAAAATTCCCCACAGAAGCGCCGGAATCGGCACCGTGCGCTCTGGTATGATTACCTTCATTCAATGTGACCAAATGTTCGATGACGCCACGTCCTCTGGCACCACTTCACCCTGCAACTGCCTCACGTCGTAGCGATGCTGTGGTGCCGATCCCTCCAACGTCCCTCCTGCAGTGTCTACTCCACCTGCGTGCACAACAGACGATCCGCCGATAGACACAACATCTGTAATGACGAGCTTCTGGTCAGATGAGGTAGAAGATGACATTTTGCTACCTCTGGTGCCGTAGAAGTGAGTGTTCAGATAGAGGTGTTGACACAACAACGACACAGTTGCAGACAATGCGATGGATGCTGCAACTGGTCCACCCAAGACGGCTGCTGCCGGAGTGAATGTCACTTTTTTGGTGGACGTGGAGACGCAACAATCCCAACTGGGCAATCTCAACGTCAGTTACACATGTGCGCACTATAAACAGACGATGTTATAAGACACTGACTGTGGTAGATGTAGACATAGCCTTCACTAAGATGTCAATGTCGCGGATTTGGTCGGCCCTTTCGGATACACCGCTCGCATCTCCCACGTATCTGCCACTGGCAGTGGCGTGGCAATCCTTCTACCTGATTGCTTAATTGCCACAGTCGTTCTTTTTCTCCCTGACGCTAGAGTCGTGGAGGTCACTCTCCATGACGTCAGAATCGTAAAAGGTCCGCTTTGTTCGTGGATGCTGTCGAGCGCCTCTATATGGGACGTCTGGGCGCCATAATTTTCTGTGGGGGATCTTAACTCCACTTAGGCCCCGAGGGACCAGCGGCCACACTATGCTCCATGTGTGGTGCTCTCCACCATCATTACCAATCTACCGCGGGATGCGCAGTTGGAATTATTTGAGGACTTGGCAGAGGAGAAGGTCATTGCAGCAATAATGGCTGGCGTGCTACACAAGTCGCCAGGATCCGACAGCCTCCTTTTAGTGTTTTACAGGACCTACCGTCGTGGACGGACATATTCCGTGACCCGATGTCCCCTGCGGCACAGCTTCATGTCGTCTTCCTCCAAGGGTTGCTAGTTCCTCTCCACAAACCAAATTGTGGAACCAGCATCAGTGGCTATCGTCCCTGTCGTTCCTGAACTCTGACATGAAGAACTTTTACCTGGATTTTGGTCGCACGCCTCCGAAGGGTCTCCCACTTCATGATCTACCACGATCAGACGTCTTTAATAGGCGATCACAGCACCCGGACTACCTTACTTTTATATCGTGACAAGTTCGCACTTGCGTGGACACGGTGCATGACGGGGGTCTTGTCCTCCCTTGATTTCAGCCAGACCTTTGATAGGGTTGATCACTCCCATCTGGCAGCGGTGATGCGGAATACGAGATTCCCAGACATCTTCATGGTGGTAATAATGAGCCTGTTCCAGGGCGAGACATCTCGGATCCTGTAGAGTGGTCCTCTTACGCCGCCCATCCTGGAACAACGATCGGTGCGGCAGGGATGCCTTTTTTTCGCGACCCTGTACACTCACGCCTTACAATCATTACTCTGTGGCCTCCGCCAACGCCTCACCGGGATGACTCGTGGATGCCACACTTTTTGTTGCACGGTGTAAATGTATATGATTCCACTTCTGGTCACCATTTGTAAAGGTATACAAGGTTTGGGAAGGGGGGAGGCGGTTGTTACAGATGCCTCGTGCCGACAGGTTGCAGGAGGTTGAGCGGTCAGGATTAGAGAGTGGGCATCCGTGGCTGCCGTTAAATGACAAAACAGCAAATTAGGTACAATAAAGAGGATGTATTTCAATGTACGGTGTAAAAGGGGCGCGCCTAGGGTGGGACGTTACCAGGTTTAGGCCAGTCTAGGAGGTCGAACAATTGATTGAAATGGGCAACGGAAGGGGAAGCGGTTCATTTAACTTACGTTGGTGGCCGGCCGTGAAAAGCAGAGCCAGAGGCTCTGCCTTCCAAAAAGACGTCTGTTCTGTTCGAGGTCTGGATTACAAGAGAGAGAAGCAATTGTGTTCTGAACCGCAGAACACTCCAGCGTCCCCGCACGTGATCGGTATCCCGCACACGCTATTGGCTAAAACCGATGGCGTGAATTCGCTAGTAGTTTCAGCACAGGGCTCAAGGCGTCTCTTGTCAGCAGCTTTAACTGGACAGAACTGCCTCGGTTTTGAAAGACAAGCGACTTGTGTCATGTAGGTATGGCGTAAGTTACTCGGGGAGAACACTTGTAAATATTTGACTGGGCCTTTGAAACACATTTTTTTAAACCAATTCCCTAAAACATTCCTTGACTGTCTGCCACCATGTACAACGGCTTATACGGACGACTTTGTCCTTCTCCTGCGCAACGGCAGTGATTTTCAAGGAACACTGTTGTGATTTGAACACTACGGCGCTGCTTCAGGTAGCGTCATTAAAATTGCAAATCTCGTGAGCTACCCATAGGACTTGGGTTGCCGGAAGAATGCGTCACTCACCTGCGGGTGTTACTACGTGATAAGATGTCTAGAAATTGATTTGTCGGCCGACTTGCGGTGATCTGTGACCCTTAGTAGTAGACGCTTATCATGTGGTATCCGGGTGGAGCCCCTTGAGCATCGACTCCGAACGCGGCAACGGACCAAGTTTGCTAACGCTTATATCGTGTCGCGAATCCTGCACGTAACGCAGTTTTTCCCCAACCCCCTGTCAATGGCCGCACTCATGTTGACCGCATTGGGTTCTTTGTGAGTCGAGACATGTTAAAGGCCAGCTATGAATCCCTCATACTCCTTAAGGGCTAAGGAGGTCTCAGTCTTCGTCATGTCCAACATCAGAGTCGAGACATGTTAAAGGCCAGCTATGAATCCCTCATACTCCTTAAGGGCTGAGGAGGTCTCAGTCTTCGTCATGTCCAACATCAAGCAGCAGCCCTCTTTGTAGGCACGCATATCAATATGTGGCGACGCACTCCGACTTGCCTCTCCAGCCTATTGACAAAGGCCGTTACCCTGATCTCTGTCGTTGCCCCACTGCTGCTGGCAGACGTTCCATGCCATTTTTTTCTACTCGAGCTATTTCTTTCTTGAATGCAGCTACATACAGGTCACGCTTCGGCCAAGATAGTGTACCCCTCGCTGCCGTCGCAGCTTCCGTCGAATGTGATTGAAGAAAGACACTGCTTCGTCCGGTGGAATTCCGTGTGGCGTGCAGTGCACGCTCCTACTCTTGCGTCAGGTATCCAGTCCAGTTGGTACGATGCCACTCGTAACACCACCGGATGCATTTGGCGTCATAGTCATTATGTACCACGTGTGGCGTGCAAGATGATGATGACCATGGATTTGTTTGCGGCAAGACGAGCAAAGCTTGGCGTTTGGTCTGTCAGATGTTGGCATTCATCACATGCTCGACAATTGACAGCATCACAGCACAAATACTTCTCTTCCCACACACAGACTGTTTCCCACAGGCTAAGACCCGCACAGTGAGTTGAGTTAGCTGGCACGCTGTTCACTACCTGTTTAATGGGGGTGACACAGGAGCCCTCGATTTCTGGCAATACCTTAACGACTGACATTGAGCATGAGCAGTTGACAAGAACCCTAAGTACCAACAATATTTCTCGTACTTTCTCCGGAGTGGTTTTTCGCTACCACACCCCCTCCCCCCCACGCAACACGATCATCCATGCTAGGAGTACATGAAATACGTTCTTATCCTCCATTTTACACATTCGATCTCCTCAACGGTTATTCATACACAACTGCGAGAAGATGTGCATCGATGATGTGCTGTTGTGACGGAGATGGATTAACAAAAAAAGAAAGTAAATAAATAAAAAATAAGAGAATAAAAAAGGAAAAATATAAAAATAAAACAATAAATTACAGAAAACTTGCAGGCCGCTGTGATCAAGAGGTTCTAGGCGCTACAGTCTGGAACCGCGCGACCGCTACGGTCGCAGGTTCGAATCCTGCCTCGGGCATGGATGCGTGTGATTTCCTTAGGTTAGTTAGGTCTAAGTAGTTCTAAGTTCTAGGGGACTGATGACGTCAGACGTTAAGTCCCATAGTGCTCAGAGCCATTTTAAAGACAACTTACTTGTATCCTCCTTTCCTTTTTGGTAGGCGTTACTGAGGCCTTTATTGACGCGGGACAACGGCTGAAGTGGTGGAGATTTTCTCGGTGCTTCTTCTTAATTTTAGAATAAAATTTGCGATGGAATTGTCGTCTCCTTTCCTTGTAGGCTTAGGTATAATCAGGAACGTAAGGAACAGCTTAAAAAAAAAAAAAAAAACGGTTAAGGCGCACCGCTCGCGTATAGTGGGATATCCGGGTCCGAGACCTGATCTGGCTCAATTTTCATTTATTTCCAGTAAATTGTATAGCTATGGTGGTACCGTATTCGAAATAATAAATTTCATGATTCCTTTATCAGTTACAGTCAGATGATCGTCTTCCTATGTATTAAACGTCTGCACAAACACGCGTGTAGATGAATCAGCTTTATCAATGACAAACACATTACGGAAATATGAAGAGACCAGATTGAGAGAAAAATATGTACATATCGTGATGAATTAGCAATGACAGCTGCCTACTGGCCCTCTTTCTAACATTTACGTCACTTACCTGCAGACAGTGCTGTTCAGAGCACTGGTGTCCGCCTCGATAGCTGAGTGGTCAGTGAGACGGAATGCCATGCAAAGGGGCCCGGCTTCGATTCCCGGCATGGGTAGAGATTTTTCTCCGCTCAGCTACTGGGTGTTGTGTTGTCTTCATCATCATCATATCATCCCCATCGACCATCAAGTTGCCGAAGTGGCGTCAACTCCAAAGACATGCACCAGGTGACAGGTCTACCCAACGGGTGGCCCTAGCCACACGACATTTCATTTCAGAACACTGGTAAAGAGAACTGCTGCGGCTGCAGTGAAGCAAGTTCTCCGTAACACACTTAAGGTATGTAGGCATCACATGAAAGTGTTGACTTTTTAGGGACAAAGCGGCGAAGTTCTCGATTGAGATATGAAACTTAAAATATTGAGTATCTCTTCGTCTAACAATTAGGCATTAGCACGCTTTGTTTCCACTACAAAGTGATTGTCAGTGAAAACAGCTGCAACATTGAACTGTTAAATTAACACTCTCGAGGCTGAGTGTACATGATGACGTCGTAAACGAGGTATTTCACATATCTGTGTAGGGGCTGATGCCAGCATGGCGGTTTTTTAGGTTATGCCCTTGGCTAGTTTGACACCGGCTTTCCACCTCTGGTGGCGTCGGCGCTTTGTGTCCACAAATGACGTCCGTCGTCCAGCGTGCGCGGCTTGAGCACGCGTCCCGCTGGTGCGCGCTGATACCTCGCTGATTTACCACAAACACACTCGCAAGCTAAAGAGTGCACCACGTCGCTAAATCTATCATATGACTTTCCTGGCGAACTAATAAGTATATGAGGGTGAGCGAGACGGGTAGCACTGTGCTAAAGTGATATACTTCTTGACACGTATCTGTATTTCTTGCTAGTTTTGTTTTTATTACTGTTGTAGAGTTCATTGACAACAGCATAACTATGAAAATTATTAAGAGCTATCGATTTAATTTAGTTTAGTTTTTGGACCTGACCTTTAGTATCAGTGTGACCGTTACATTTATGTTGACCATTGCCGTATCACATAGAATTCTACGTTTCTGATGAGACATTATTCTTTTATGTGTAGCGTCAGTTGTAGCTGCTATCCTATATACATCTGGAATTCATGTTTTTCATTGCAGCCACTTATCTGCAAGTCAAGAAAGGGCTCTGAGGAAATAATATATATTTTGTTTCTTTTAGTTCCATTGAGATACTATGTCATCTGCGTAATATCTTCAGTAGATAACTTTGTTGGCTATTCCTATATTAGTAATTTTGCCATGTTGTAAAATATATATTGTTGAATAAAATAGCACACTTCATAGATATAATAAAAAAACCATTGGGAAATGTAACACTGGAAATATCACAGACTTAAAAAATCCTTAATGAAACCATGAAACCAACAAAATCGGAAATATAGGAATCTCAGTTTCTGCTCCAGTCTTTGAACTACTCATGGGTTTGCGTCACAGGGCATTGGTATAAAGACACAAAAATACAATATACAGTATTATCGTCGTAGGAAAGAACGGTCTATTACTATAGGTCCTCTTTAAAAGGTGGTGGATCATGTCTGTATATTAGCGAAGGAGCACAATTTAAAATCGAGACATCAACTTCAGTGAGTTATTGAAGCAAACGTTTGAAATTAAAAGGGACTGACACTAACAAGAAACTAATGGTTCTGTGTATCTATCGCTCGCCAACTGCTTCGCCTCAGTGGTAACGTCGGTTCCTGTCAGATCACCGACGCGCAGGGGTAGCCGTGCGGCCTGGGCGCCTTGCCATGGTTCGCACGGCTTGCCCCGTCGGAGGTTAGAGTCCTCCCTCGGGCATGGGTGTGTGTGTTGTCCTTAGTATAAGTTACTTTCAGTTAGATTAAGTAGTGTGTAAGCCTAGGAACCGATGACCTTAGCAGTTTGGTTCCATAGAAACTCACCACAAATTTCCAAATTTTTCAGATCACCGAAGTGAAGCGCTGTCGGGCTTGGATAGCACTTGGATGGGTTATCCTCCGGGTTTAGTTGGTACTGTTGGCAAGCCGTGTGCACTTAGCCCTTGTGAGGCCAATAGAGGAGCTACTTCACTGAGAAGTAGCGACATGGGTCATGAAAACTGACAACGACCGGGAGAGCGGTATTTCTGGCCTCGTGCCCATCCGTATCCGCATCCGGTTACGCATAAGGGCTGAGGATGACTTATTGATTGGTCAGTACCGCTGGACTTTCAAGGTCTGTTCGGAGGATGTTTGCCGGCCGCTGTGGCCGAGCGGTTCTAGGCACTTCCGTCCGGAACCGCGCTGCTGCTACGGTAGCAGGTTCGAATCCTGCCTCGGGCATGGATGTGTGTGATGTCCTTAGGTTAGTTAGGTTTAAGTAGTTGTAAGTCTAGGGGACTGATGACCTCAGATGTTAAGTACCATAGTGCTTAGAGCCATTTGAACCATTTTTTCGGGGGATGTTTCGTGCTTTTATTTATCTATCGATCACCCAGTGGTAATGCGAACACTTTTTTCTGTAAATTAACAGACGTTCTAGATAAAATCTCAAATACAAAAGCGAACACAGTTTTGTGATTAGATATAGACATAAACACATATATCATAAATAAAACTGGTAGGATTTTTGTAAATATTCTTCATAGTTTTGGTATATCCCTGCTGGTCAATGGTGCAACTAGAGTAATTGCAACGACCACATCGGTAATCGATCATGTGGACGGCAGTACATTCAGAAAGACTTTAATGATATTTACCCGGTCGCGGAAGCCTACCTATATACGGTGTAACAAACTTCGGGGGCACGTCCCTTACATCAAAATAAGAAAAATATCACTAGTAATTTAGCGCTCTAAACTACATACCTTAAGAGCTAAGAGCACTTGTTTATCTTCACTACTTTGAAGCACATCCCTTCTACTGGAAGCTCTTTGCTTTCCATATTTCTTCTACGGAACAAGTTCTTATAGCTCTTAAGGTAGCGTCTTAGAGGCCAAGTTTACTGCATATTTCTTGTTCTTTTGGTGTGAGGAACCTGTCCTCAGAGCTGTAAAGGGAATCTGGTTGCACCCTGTATGCGAGAGTGTGCTGAAAAGTAGTGCCTCCGATTTCTTAGAGCTTTTTAAATTAAACATACTTTACTAACATTCTACATCTTTATTCTTCACATCTACATACCTCTTTCTCAACATAGTCATCCTGGTGACGAACACATTTCCACCTAAGAAAGACCAGTTTGTTGATACCTCCCTGTAGAATGTTTTACTTTACAGAGCCGCAGCCTCACCTTTGCTTTCACCTCTTCAACAGTATAGAAGTGGAGTACTCGAAGGTGTTCTGTAAACTTTGGAAATACATGAAATTCGGATGTGACCGAGTCGAGATAACCGATGATAGTGATCCCAAGGCGTGTGATTGTTGAATATGTCACAGCGCTTGTGTTTGGCCTGGTATTGTCATGCTGAAGGAGAGAGTGCTCCAAGCGTGGACGACATCTTCGAATTCGTGCTTTCACTTTCCTGAGGGCCTCGCAGTACCTTACAGAGTCTGTGGCCCTTGCAGAGTCTATGGCGGTGCCTTTAGGAATGAATTCCAAATGCAGCATACCTGAACTTTTTTGAACTTTTTTGGCGTCAGTGATCCATCGTGGCGGAACGCAGTTCATGCTGTCTTGTTTTCTGGGTCAAAATGGTGAAGTCGTCTTTCATCGCCTGTCAAAATGTTGTTCAATAAACCATTACCCTCACGCTCAAAACTCAAATGAAATTGTTGACAGACGTCCAGTATCCTCCGTTTTATGTCAGGAGTCGTATTAGAAGCGCCCACAGTGGACACAGTTTTCTGTACCATAGTTCTGCAATAGTGGCCTGTACACGCTCTCACGATATGCCACGCTTACCTGACAGCTGTGTCGATGTTATCAATTGATTTTCTCTGACGAGTTCATCAATCAGATTCCGCTGAAACTAGTCTGTTGCAGTCCGCTGTCGTCCACTTGGAGGTGTGTCATGCACGTTGAGATCAGTACTACCGTTTCCTTCAATACGAGCACGAACAACCCGACGTCCCACATTACTGAAATAGATGCAATCATCACCGTACACAGCATTCATTCGCCTATGAATTTCAGTCGAAGGCATGTTGTCTGCGATCAGAAACTCGATTTCAGTACGCTGCTTCTCACACATCAACATAGTTATATTACACACCGCCATGTTACACATGCTACAGTTCGGAGCCCCCTAGCGGCAGAGGGTTCTACTTGCTTCAGTAAAGCGATAAAGTCGACCGAGTAATATGCATATAATGTAACACCTAAACCGTTATTGATAATAGAATGCCGGTCGGTGTGGCCGTGCGGTTCTAGGCGCTTCAGTCTGGAACCGCATGACCGCTAAGGTCGCAGGTTCGAATCCTGCCTCGGACATGGATGTGTGTGATGTCCTTAGGTTAGTTAGGTTTAAGTAGTTCTAAGTTCTAGGGGACTGATGACCTGAGATGTTAAGTCCCATAGTGCTCAGAGCCATTTGAACGATAATAGAATAAAAAATTCTGAGTCATTACTTTTCAGCCCGCTCTCGTAATTTATTTTCAGTTTGTCTTGTGAAAACAGGTTACGAGCATCGCTCCAGTTATCGCTTTAGATACTCGAAGGTCTGCTCTCAAGTCACATTCGACGATATCTCAGTGACGGATTATGTTTACACTGAGTGCGATGAAGGACTGTAGGAGTTGTCCTTGCGCCGGAAGCGCGAGCCGTATGTCTCCTGTCTGTCAACCGTATAGCTCAGTAAACACATCTGTGTCAAGTGCTACAGCGTATCCCTTTTGCGTGATGTGCTCATTGTGCTGCCCCACACTCATCGTCAACGGGGAAGGCGGTTACAGTCGGCAGCCCGACTCAGCTTGCACTCGTTCCTTATCTCATTCTTCCCTCAGCTCGGCGCTCAATCCTTCTCGGTGCCCTTGGCCCGCATTGTGTAGTGGTCTTTGTCAGCTGAGTTCCGCTTCTCATTTGGCTCTTGGTAAGCTGTTTACCCGCTCTCGCCAGGTAGCACACTGAGAAATTCACAGCGTGTAACACTGAGACCCGCTGAATCTTCATCTCTCAAGCTACATGTTGCAAATACACTCGACTTCATCCCTCTGGTTACTTTCGCGGTACTCAGCTGGCACTGCTGCCTACTTGTGTGTTGCGTGGTCTAGTCCACAGATTCTTACAATAAACGGACTTTACAGGCAGTAGGTGCCGGTTCTCGTGGCGTAGTGCAGTTTGAAAACGTAATTAACAAATCTACAGTTACATAACGTTTGCCGCTAAGACTTTGTAAGACAGTTAGGTTATTGTTGAATCCCTCACAGTCAAATGGTTCAAATAGCTCTGAGCACTATGGGACTCAACTGCTGTGGTCATCAGTTCCCTAGAACTTAGAACTACTTAAACCTAACTAACCTATGGACATCACACACAGCCATGTCCGAGGCAGGATTCGAACCTGCGACCGTAGCAGTCGCACGGTTCCGGACTGCGCGCCTAGAACCGCGAGACCACCGCGGCCGGCCCTCACAGTCAGTTCCTCAGAGTATTCCATCTACATGCAAAAGTGATGTAGGAAGATAAATCACCAGTAATTCTCGGCCATCGTCAGTATTTGAAGAGGTGTTGAACTTTTTTTTACATGCTGTTAATGATCCGCACTAAAAGGTAATATTATATACGCACATGATCTTTCTGTTTCTGGACACGTGAGCTCCACGGCTTTGGAACGGGCTACTCTTTTCACCCTAAATAGTCCTTGAAAAACACAAAATATACTTTTTTTCCATGCAGCCTACTTGATCGTTTAAGGACTATTTACAAGACATTCTCGAAGGAATTAATTAATTTTTTATACCTGGGATTCACAGTCATGTAGCACTTTAAAAAAAGCATCTTATTTACGCCAGTGACTGTTACAGTCACTGGCGTAAATATGTCTTTTATAAAATTCTCGAAGGAAATTTTCTTTGCCTGCAGCGCTGTTACTTCACTGTATTCGTCCTTGAGTCTTAGGTTTTCCTCTCCACCTGCTGGCAAACGTCAGCCACGCTAATATCTGTATCTCAAAGATAAAAAATCTCAAAGCTATAAGCTTGGATTTCCAATACTCATCTCAACAGCTGTCCATGTGTCATTTTACAACTAAGAGGAACATAGGGGAGATGTGCAAATTATAAAATAACGGGCAGAAGAAGTTGCCTTGACTTTTTTCTTCTGTGGGGAGTGGGAATGGCGTCATTCCATCGACTGTCGTTTTATTTCGGGCTCAAAATGGTGAACCCAGGTTTCATCACCTATCACAATCCGGGATAGGAACGCCTCCCCTCAGCTTCAAAACATTGCATGTAATCAAGGCAAATGTTTTTTCTGTGCGATTTGTGATCCGTCGTTAGACACCGCGGGACCCATCTTGCACACACTTTTGAATATCCAAGAATGTGGATAATTGCATCCACACTTCTTTTGTTGATTGACACGATGTAGCGCTAATGGCGGAGTCGTAATGCGTCTGTCCTTGCGAATGACATCAGCTCGCTACAACATGTCAGGTGTGAGAGCCGTGAATGGTCTCCCCGTCCAGTGCAAATCGTGGAGCTCCGCCGAATGATGACCTCACCCACTGTGCCCAGCGTTTAACTGTACTTCTGTTGACAACAGATGCTCCATAGACTTTGCACAAGCGTTTGTGAATATTCCCCACAGCTTCTTCCTGTGTAGTGAGAAATTCAATGACAGCACGTTGCTTGTAACGTACGTCACCTACAGACGAAATTTTGGAACTTCACAGAAGCTGTCCTGCGAACCTTGCAGAACTAGCACTGCTGGAAGAAAGGATATTGCGGAGACATGGCTTAGCCACAGCCTGGGGGATGTTTCTAGAATGAAATTTTCACTCTACAGCGGAGTGTGCGCTGGCATGAAACTTCCTGGCAGATTAAAACTGTGTGCCGGACCGAGACTCGAACTCGGGACCTTTGCCTTTCGCGGGCAAGTGCTCTCGCAGGAGAGATTCTGTCTAGTTTGGAATGTAGGAGACGAGGTGCTGGCGGAATTAAAGCTGTGAGGACGGGGAGTGAGTCGTGCTTTGGTAGCTCAGTTGGTAGAGCACTTGCCCGCGAAAGGCAAAGGTCCCGAGTTCGAGTCTCGGTCCGGCACACAGTTTTAATCTGCCACTAAGTTTCAAGTTCCCACTTCATCATGTCCCATCCGTGTTCTATAGGCGGGAGCTATGATGATCTTACTGGCCAGGGTAGTTATTCCACACCATGAAGAGCACACTACATCGCAGCAGCCTTATGTAGATGTCCACAGCCCTGTTGAAAAAGTGCATCACATTCCTGTCGAAGAAATGACTGTAGGATGGGAATAACAGCCAGTGCAATGTAATAGGCACGGAACACTTTACCCTGCAGAAACAACAAATTTGACCACGAGTTGTAACTGATCGCCCCATAAATCACGAAGCTTGGTATGGGCCCTATGTGTCGTGGGTGAAAACACTCCGGAATAGGCCACTCACTAAGTCTATGCCTTACACGTGCACTTCCATCGCTCGCTAACGGGCAGAAGCTATTGACTTCACTGAAGACAACAGAGAGCCAATCCACTCTCCCTTCGACTCTTTCACACCAGAATAGGCATGTTTGATGGTTACGTAGCGTCAGTGGTAGAAAATTAAGGGATCTTAGTCCTCCTGCAAGCAGACGATTCCCAATGGTGCTTGGTGACACATCAGGTGCAGCATGTGCCCGTATGTCTTCCCTGGATGATGTTCGTTTGGCTACTGCTACTCTCGCAAAGCGTCCATCTTTAGCTGCATCTGTACTACATGGGGGTCCAAAATCTGGTGTACCACCGATACATGATGCCCAACATGTACAGCAGCCTGTCGATACGTCCATCCAGCTTCCCGCAGGTCCATAATGCGACCCTGCTCAAATGGGTGAAGTAGTTCAACAGGAGCTCGTTCTCGTCCGCGGAGCATAGTTGAACGTTATAATGAATATTGTACACATTGTTCGCCTCTAAACCCAGCGCAGTTACCGTCTGCAGAGTCAAAACGGAGAGCGCACAGATAGGCCTCCGGCGCGCCATCTGATCGCCGATGACCGTCAAGAATGAATTACTAATACTACAATCCCTCAGTATTCACATATTATACCTTGGTGCCACTGAACGCAGTCCTTGAGTGTGTGGCTTTTTTTTTATACCTATATAGTTCTCATGTTCAACTGTTCACTTCCAGTTAGCCTGTTATTCATAGCTTTGCGAGATTCGTTCATTTCGCCTATATTGTTAATTAACGCCTGATCACGTTTCGACAAATTGTCCATTAGCTCTCTGTTACATTCCTTGATGTTCTCCTCCTTTGCTCACTGTAACTACGTCTGAGAATCTTGACAAGTGCACCAAACTTCTTGTTTGTCAATTCATTAGATATGCTGCTAATAAGTTTCAATGATCACATCTCCCTCGTCGCAAAGGCCTAACCTAACCTAACCTAACCTAACCTAACCACCTGAAGGTGTTTGCTTACTTCCGATTATTACTACAGTTGCTGCTCTAGTGCCTTCATCTCAGGTACACTCACATTTAGTGATGAAAATTATACCCACTTTACTGCTGAACTTAGGAGTTCACCCATAGAATTACACTGGACACTGGATCTTATGCGTTTGTACCTTCTAAAGTCATATGCGCACGTAGAAACTCCATCCTAAACTCACTCACTCTCTGTGATACACTTAACTCTTAACATTTTCAAAAGAAAAGAGAGCACCACAGATCATCAATAGAGCGTCCCAAAATAGCATACATGTATGTGAATTCAGTACGAACCCAACAAAGATATATAAATACAATAAATTACTTTGTGGTAAGCCATACCAAAAAACATTAATTAAAAATAATTAATTACTTTTACATCTAAATATTTTACCTTAAAAATTAAATATTTAGCGCTAAAATCCCCATTTATCTGCGACTGCAATCTCTATAGATTTTCTGTAATGCAGCCGACATATTTCCCTTGTTCACTTCGTTTTGAGGCACAGCTCACGAATGTAACTCATCGATTCGCCCATCCCTAGTAATTAATCCCGCCAGCGGCCACCTGGGGCAGCATTTCAATAATCTCTGCAGGTGAGAGCTTCACATGGGCTTCACTACAACTGTTTCGAACTGCGTAGGCAACAGATTGCCACACAGCGAGATGGATTCAGATAAAAACACCCCAACAGCATAATTACTACACATGTTAAACAAACCCGCGTCAGGAACATTGGTGTAAGCACCCAGATGGATGAGATGTGCGATTTATTATCTTCATCATTATTATTGCTTGAACATGTGACGGGTTTTCATACCATCTTTGCTGTCACTAACGGTGATTCCAGATGTATAAGTAACTAAAACAGTAATATGCCTTACAGCTAACGATGACAAGAAAATAGGGCTATTTACCACAGTTAGAACCGTTTTCCTTGTTTTAATTCGTCGTTTCTTCTGTTTTGTATTTCTAATAAGTTGCAACAAATTCGACTCCTCCTTTGTCTATTAATAGAACTCGATGTAGTAATTGTTTTCATGAGAAAATCTCCAAAACTTCTATAAACATCAAATCTAAGGAGAAGGCCTTAGCCATTAGAAAGTGACAAGTTCACATCCAATTTCTAATAAGTCTTTACCCATCAGAAACTGATCTGGTTCAATTGGTTCAATTGGCTCTGAGCACTATGGGACTCAACATCTTAGGTCATAAGTCCCCTAGAACTTAGAACTACTTAAACCTAACTAACCTAAGGACATCACACACACCCATGCCCGAGGCAGGATTCGAACCTGCGACCGTAGCAGCCCCGCGGTTCCGGACTGCAGCGCCAGAACCGCACGGCCACCGCGGCCGGCTGAAACTGATCTGTTGACATTCAGTTCCTAATGACTGCATGGCAACAGTTTATCCTTAATGAATTGATATACAAACGCGATTGATACGTGTTTTCTTGTAACATAATATTCTCTACTATGTTTTCCAAATCTAGATTACAATGCACCGAAAGCGCTAGGCGTACGCTAAATGAACTTTGCAACACACGATTACGAGTATGCACAGCCGAACGAACGCGTCCCGCACGACTCCTTGTCCCAGCTGAACCGCTTTCTGCGGAGTACATTGCTCAATTCAGCAGACAGAACGTGCACTTTATTCCACCTATTGAGTAACCAGAACATGTAAACAAGTTTTCTTCCCATGTTGTAACTACGCTCCGTGGCAAAGCAGCATAGCACTCACTCCTCTGCTCCCAACGTCTACAATACATAACACTGGCATGGTATAACACTGTTCTTTGCTGGAATCAACGAATAAATACACTTCCAGAATGCTTTTCTCCTGGGCGGAGTTAAACTGCGACGTGCTCTATATATAGCCTACAATTCCAGTTATTTGTCTGTTAGCGGTCAAACGCCTACTGAGGCCAAGATTAAATGGTTTAATGGGGGTCTAATACAGTAGCGAATAGCCGGATGCATTTGAAAAAACTCTGAGAAAACAATTTATCTTATTTCACATACTGTGGTACTCGCTACCTTTTGCAGGAGTATAGCAGGCGATTTCGGAAAGATGCCCCGCCAGTAATGCGATGACTATGCAGATAATTTGCCTCTATGTTACAGACTGCAAAAAATGCAAATAGTACATATAAAATAGTAGCCCAGAGTATCCCTGCCAATATTCTGAAAGATGTTCCTTGGTCGCGATCGACCCCAAAATACTCTCCATTAATGCTGTGACATTAAGTTCTGCTCTCAAACTCACTGTAAGGGGTCTTCAGTTTTACTTTTTTCTAGGAAAATCTTGTATGTTAAAACGCACATTTACACTGACAGAAGGATCGGCTGGTGTGCAGTACACAATCTCCCTCTTTGTTTTTATTTTTTGTTTATTTTGTCGACCTCAAAATACTGTTGCCTTCTTTCTCATAGTCATTTTTCAGTCAATATGACTCACTACATAACTGGAAAAGTCAAAGTGCTACCACATGTTTTAAACATCATCTGTTATACTTTCTCCCGAATTCCTCAGTCGCTTAAATATTATGCTTAATACATAAAGGGTGAACATCAATAAAACCAACAAACTGCAGAACTCCTGACTGGAAATGAAGGAGAAAAGGTCCTATGAACATGCGTCTGAAAATACATAGTTGCCACAATAGATGGCGCTGACGAATGAAAGTCCCTCTGACCAGACCAAGTGCCGCATGTTCCTTGTGTTTTGCGGGCAGTGTATTGTAAGCAACCGAATGGTCAAGTATTCATGTCGGGAAAAAGCCGAGATAGTGTTTGCGTACGGCCAGGCAGATGGAAGCGGCCGAGAGAGAGCACGGCTATACCAAAACAAGCACCCCCACAGACACCAACTACATCACACAACATTAAGCTTTTTTCCGGCGTTTGTGTGATCAGTGTCCTTTCAGATAGTCGGTGCTGGGAGGCGTATATCAGATTCGGTGGACACACAAAAGGTTACTCTAGTCTGGTTGAAATTACTTGATAGTTGACACTTCGCGTTCTGGAAGTGTCGTCCTGTAGTCACAGCACTCAGTGTCATGGTTGAACTGTTCGCCGTTGCCAAACTGGCACAAGAAATGGTCAGTTAACTTCCAATTCCTTGTTTGACTTCTTTTTTTATCTCGCATCCTAGGGTTGGCCCTTTTATTTCGCGTTTCATAACGCATGATAAACACACCCAAAACAAGAAAAACACACACACACACACACACACAAACACACATACAAAACGATGGTAACGAAATACGCACATTTCTTACACATCACTAGACAAAAAATACTTCAGTCTTTCGCACAAAATATCCAATTATCATCACAGATATCGACCTACAGTAGGTAAACTTCATATAACATGGTGAAAAGCCAAACTTTTTGAAGGCAGGAGATTAATTTCTAAGGTCATCAGTCCCCTAAAACTTAGAACTACTTAAACCTAACTAACCTAAGGACATCCTTGCCTGAGGCAGGATTCAAACCTGCGACCGTAGCGGTCGCGCGGTTCAACAGGTCCTACAGATAATTAAATATAAGACTGGAAACTGGAAGTCTTCCGTAGCGCAGTGGTAGTGACGCATTCTGTGGTACGACAAGATGCGGTCCGAATATCGCGAGGTGATGGAAATATATTTTCTTTTTTAAATCTTTACCCAAAATTACTCTATTATTACTTTTAATTAATTGGTTTCACTCTATTTTTTATATTCCATCTTTTACGATATTGCAGAGCCTGTGTTATCCCAAATTACGATGCAAGGTTCCTTTGGGCATGCATAGATTATCCAGCTGATGGTTGTCCATATACATTTCATATATCTTTTAACTTTTTGTGCACCATTTTTATCATTGTATCGGCTTTTTTATTTGGTCTTATTTTTCCTCCTATCATTGTTATTTCTTTTAGCGTCTGCTTGTACCGCCTGTAAACTTTAAAAGAGTTCCAACCAGGACTGTTCATCGGTCGGCATCGCGTCGGCTCTTGTAGCAAAACCGAGAAGTTCGCTTTTAGTGCTGAAACTGAATTTATTTCTCGCCTGAGTTTGCTCGTAGAGGTCAGATGTAATCACCGTGAGCAAAGGGAGCGTAATTAACAGTTCTGCCTCAGGTTGCTGACCGCCATTTTCTCGGATACATTTCCTATCAAGAGGTTATGGTTAGATTAGGGTACGAGTCTAAATTCAGGGCTACAAAACACGACGTCTGCCGCAATTCAGTCATTGGTCACATAAAATCAGCTTTGGAAGGAGTTTCTCGCTTTTACTTCGTACCTGATGGCAGCAGCTTGCGACATTGCTCCCCGCTGCATGAACAACATTGCAGCACATGTAACGTGAACCGCCGTGTTTGCGTATCTCCTTCAACCGAGCGGTAGACGATGTGCCAACACTGAAGCCCCAAGTGACAGACGTCAACTGTCAAGTAATTTTAAACGAATTATGGGTTAAGAAGCGATGTAAATAAAACTACCACGCATATCAAACAGACACCTGTCTTATGTTATTACGTAACATGTAACAAAATGAAAAAGTTTCATGGAAATAAACTCCAGCCCGATAATTTATTACGTTATTCTCAACAGCTGAATTTCAAGGCAGATGAAGGACTGATTCACAGGACAGATGAAGATCTGAATATAAGAGAGTTCTCGAGGACCAACCCTGCAGCAGGACACAAAGAAGTGAACTGACAGTTTTTCGTGGATTAAGTCACTCTAGGACCTGATTCGGCGTCCATAATATGTGAAGAGCGTAAACTGTGCACAGTATCTAAAGGGTGATTTTTTCCACAGTGTACAAACTCTAGGAATTGATCGATGAGAGGATACGGAACAAAAAAGGTCTAATGAATTTATGTCCGGAAATGCGTGGTTTCCATGCTGGATCCCATTTATTCAAACTTTGTGACAGAGACTGCGGTCTAATACGCGCTGTACCATCAGCCACAGTTGCAGTTGAAAATGGCTTCCATGTGCCTCAGCACATGCGTGTAAGCGCCTTAGCATGTTCTGTCTTACGGTTCACATGGGCCACAGTGCATCCGGACAGTGTCAAAAGCACCATGAATACGCTGCTCCAGTATCTGCAAATCTGGAATGGGCTCAACACGCACGATACTTTTGAGATGGCCTCATAAATCATACGGGTTGAGATCCGGTGAACGAGCAGGCCATAAACTGAACCCCCTCGTCCTATCCATTAACCAGAGAAGACACGACTGAGATGCGTTCGGATGTTAACGGTGAAATGAGCTGGAGCACCAACATATAGCAGCCACATAACCCTTCCAGTCGTCAATGGTATTTCTTCCAACAGCGGAGGCACAGTCACCCACAAGAGACGCCGATAGTTCAGGCATGTTAGGCGACGTGGAAGGAAGACTAGTCCCAAAATAGGGTCCACACATTCCAGCTGCACCGATGCTAATGATTCGATGTCACCATACGATGGGGTTCCTGATTACTATCCCACAGATGACTGTTATGAAAGATGAATGGTTCGAGGCTCTGAGCACTATGGGACTCAACTGCTGTGGTCATAAGTCCCCTAGAACTTAGAACTACTTAAACCTAACTAACCTAAGGACATCACACACATCCGTGCCTGAGGCAGGATTCGAACCTGCGACCGTAGCAGTCGCACGGTTCCGGACTGCGCGCCTAGAATGAAAGATGAAGATACCACTCAGCGTGAAGGTGACTTCATCTGTGATTAGAATGGTTGACATAATTTCCATAATCATGATGCCTGTTGAAGAAACCAGTGACGAAAATGCCCTCGATGTAGAAAGTCTGTCCCAAGTAAGCCCTGCACACACTGTAAGTGATAAGGGTAGTAACAACTCTCATGGAGAATGTTCCACAGGGTAGTCTGATATACCCTGTACTGGTGTGCCAACTGCCTTGTACTAACATGGCGTTCGCCTTCCACAGTGTTAATAACATTTTCCTCCAAGTCTGGTGTCAGAACATTTTGGGTACATCCTTCATGATTTCCTGCTTCCTGAAACGACCCTCTCTCAGACAAACGGCGAAACACTGTTGCAAACATTGACTGCAGTGGTTGTTGTCGGCGGGGACAGGTCTTCTGATACAACCTTGCTGCTCGCCACCCATTGCCACTTGCCTTTCCGTAAGTAAGCACCATTTATTATGTTTATGTAAGTAATATGTTATGTCTTACCTAATTTTGAAGTTTATGTGTAGATTGTATCATTGGCCTAGATGTTATTTTGATCATTTTTTAGGACTTCCGAAGAAGGCTATATTATTATAGCGGAAACCATGGTCAAGGCTTAAAATGAACAGAATTTCGTGCATCTGTGGGCTGCTTTTTATTCGAGACAATGTAGTACGGTTGCTGTTGTAGCTGCCATAATGAAAATAATGAAATTTTGCTCAGAGCGTAACTTAATCATAGCTAACACTTGGTTTAAGGATCACGAAAGAAGAATGTATACAGGGAAGAGGTCTGGAGACACTGGAAGGTTTCAGATAGATTATATAATGGTAAAACAGAGATTTAGGAACCAGGTTTTAAATTGTAAGAAATTTCCAAGGGCAGATGTGGACTCTGACCACAATCTATTGGTTATGAACTGTAGATTAAAACTGAGGAAACCGCAAAAAGCTGGGAATTTAAGGAGATGGGACCTGAATAAACTTATAATACCTGAGGTTGTAGAGTGTTTCAGAGAGAGCATTAGGGAACGATTGACAGGAACAGTAAAAAGAAATACAGTGGAAGACAAATGGGTAGTTTTGAGAGATGAAATAGTGATGCAGCAGGGCAAGTAGAAATCCTTGGGTAACAGAAGAGATATTAAATTTAATTGATAAAAGGAGAAAATACAAAAATGCAGTAAATGAAGCAGGCAAAAAGGAATACAAACGTCTCAAAAATGAGATCGACACGAAGTGCAAAATGGCTAAGCAGGGATCGCTAGAGGACATATGTAAAGATATAGAGGCATATATCACTAGGGATAAGACAGATACTGTCTACAGGAATATTAAACAGACCTTTGGAGAAAAGAGAAACACTTGTACGAATATCAAGAGCTGAGATGGAAAACCAGTTCTACGCAAAGAAGGGAAAGCAGAAAGGTTGAAGGAGTATATAGAGGGTCTATACAAGGGCGATGTACTTGAGGCCAATATTACGGAAATGGAAGAGGACGTAGATGAAGATGAAATGGGAGATACGATACTGTGTGAAGAATATCACAGAGCACTGAAAGACCTAGCTCGAACAAGGCCTCGGGAGAAGACAACAATCCATCAGAACTACTGGTAGCCTTGGGAGAGCAAGCCCTGACAAAACTCTACAATCTAGTGAGCATGATGTATGAGACACTCGAAATACCCTCAGACTTGAAGAATTATATAATAATTCCAATCCCAAAGAAAGCAGGTGTTGACAGGTGTGCAAATTACCGAACTATTAGCTTAATAAGTCACGGCTGCAAAATACTGACACGAATTCTTTACAGACGAATGGAAAAACTGGTAGAAGCCGACCTTGGGGAAGACCAGTTCGGATTCCTCAGAAATGATGGAACACTTGAGGCAATACTGATCCTACGACTTATCTTATAAGACAGATTAAGGAAAAGCAAACCTACGTTTCTAGCATTTGTATACTTAAAAAGAGAAAGCTTTTGAGAATGTTGACTGGAATACTCTCTTTCAAATTCTGAATGTTGCAGGTGTGAAATACAGGGAGCTAAAGGTTATTTACAATCTGTACAGAAACCAGATGGCAGTTATAAGAGTCGAGGGGCATGAAAGGGAAGCAGTGGTTGAGAAGGGAATGAGATAGGGTTGTAGCCTATCCCCGATGTCATTCAATCTGTATATGGAGCAAGCAGTAAAGGAAACAAAAGAAAAATTTGGAGTAAGAATTATAATTCATGTAGAAGAAATAAAAACTTTGAGGTTTGCTTATAACTTTATAGTTCTGTCAGAGACAGCAAAAGACCTGGAAGAGCAGTTGAACGGAATCGACATTGTCTTGAAAGGAGGATATAAGATAAACATCAACAAAAGCAAAATGAGGATAATGGAATGTAGTCTGTTTAAATCAGGTGATGCTGAGGAAATTAGATTAGGAAATGAGACACTTCACGTAGAAGACGAGTTTTGCTATTTGGAGAGCAAAATAACTGACGATGGTCAAAGTAGTGAGGATAAAAATGAAGACTGGCAATGGCAAGAAAAGCGTTTCTGAAGAAGAGAAATTAGTTAACATCGAGTATAGATTTAAGTGTCAGGAAGTATTTTCTAAATATATTTGTATGGAGTATAGCCATGTATGGATGTGAAACATGGACAATAAATGGTTTAGACAAGAAGAGAATAGAAGCTTTCGGAAAGTGGTGCTACAGAAGGATGCTGAACATTAGATGGGTAGATCACATAACTAATGATGAGGTACTGAATAGAATTGGGGAGAAGAGGAATTTGCGGCACAACAGCCACCACTTGACTAGAAGAAGGGATCGGTTGGTAGGACATATCAGGCATTAAGGGATCACCAGTGTAGTATTGGAAGGCAGCGTGAGGGGGGGGGGGGGGGGGTAAAAGTCGTGGAGGGAGACCAAGAGATGAATTCAATAAACAAATTCAGAAAGATGTAGAGTGGAGTAGTTACTTGGAGATGAAGAAGCTTGATAGAGTAGCATGGAAAGCCGCATCAAACCAGTCTCTCGACTGAAGACCACAACAACAACACATTCGAACATACCACACAGGTAGCCTATTTCCAACCACGTATAGCGCACTTTAATACCACTTCGCTGCACAAATTCAGTGTCAAGACTGGACACGGCACGCCAAAAAGTACGTGTGCGCAATGTGCTGACCACTTGAGGGCCGAGGCCGGGTCTGTCTCGGCTGTGCTCGCTCATTCTCACGCCGGCCGCCGGTGGTCTCGTGGTTCTAGGCGCGCAGTCCGGAACCGTGCGACTGCTACGGTCGCAGGTTCGAATCCTGCCTCGGGCATGGATGTGTGTGATGTCCTTAGGTTAGTTAGGTTTAAGTAGTTCTAAGTTCTAGGGGACTGATGACCACAGCAGTTGAGTCCCATAGTACTCAGAGCCAGCCAGCTCATTCTCAGAAGTACTCGGTACGGCGCGACGTCATGTGGTGGTGCCATGCGGCACTGCTTCTCCCGGCATATGGTGCAGAATTTTTCGCTACATGACTGTCTTAGCAGCGTATGCCTACAGGAAATTAATCGACAATACCAGAAAGTTCAATGCAGTCTTATTAGCATGTGGCTTAAAGGAAGTGTAAAAGAACACTAGTTGTTGCAATGACACTTACACTCGAAAAGAGGCAATAAAGCGACGTACTGTCAAAATCATTTAAATATGATTGGGAATTACAGAACTTTTTCGAAGAGAAGGATCAAAATTCTCAGTGTCTGTAGAGCAGTAGTATGATGGTCAGGCACTACAGATTTGCTATAGAAAGGCATTACACCACACTGCACAAGAAATTTAAAGATTTCGTTGGCGTCGGTACAGAAAACAAATTGGCGGATATAAAAAGGTTGAATGCTGCACAGCGAGCTGATCTCGAAGTGAGTAACCAATGAAAATCATTGTTTCTGCTCTATTTGTATTTGTACGTATTTTCTAGTGGAAATCTAATGTGTTTACAGTCCGTTCTGTTACTTCTTATTTGCAGAAGCAACCAACTGTGGCTGCCCGTCATTGAAAGCAAGCTACAAAATAGTGCTCAAAGATTCCAGATCAAATTAACCTTTCAGAGGTGGCGAGTTCATTAAATACTGCATTGTTGAGAAACGTAACTCGTGACGCCATTAAATGTACAGAGGTTTTTCAAAATTAGTCTTTCGCGACAAACAATAACTCGCTGTATAGCTGTCTTAGCAGCGGATGCCTACAGACTGTTAATCGACAATACCAGCAAGTTCAATGCATTCTTGATGGCTTTAGACGAGTAGATCGAAATTTCGGACGAGAAGCATAGATTTGCTGAAAACCTGTTTAAGAGGCAATTGAAGCCGTTGTTCTGAACTGGAACGTTTTGGTGTCAGTTACCACCGATGGAACGCTAGCGATACGAGGACCACAAAATGGACTCGTAGCATTTGTTGCTCTAAAAAAAAATAAAAAAATTACAACGATCGACATACGATTTCCATGGAATTCATTGTTTCGTACATTAAGAACACTTTGTGCTAAATTTGTAGGGGCGGCGCACGTCATGGAACTGATTATCCAAACAGTAGATAATCTGAAGCTACATGGATTATAACTGATTATCCGAACAGTAGATAATCTGAAGCTACATGGGTTATAACGTTGTCAGTTTCAATAGTTTTTGGTGGAACTGCAGGAGCGGTATGGAGAGGTGATTTATTATTGCAAAGTACGTTTTTTAAGTCGAGGGACCTGTCTGGAACGAATTTTCTAGTTAAGACCTGCCATTGTTCAATTATGAAGGAAAATGGCAGCACGAACCGAAGTTAGAAAATCCAGAATAGGTTGCACATCTCGCATTTTTAGTGGAACTAACCTCACACTTAAACACCCTCAGTAGGACACCGCAAGGTGAGAAATAATTAATATCTGGTCTAATGGGAAATATGGATGCATTTAAAATACACTCCAGGAAATTCAAATAAGAACACCGTGAATTCATTGTCCCAGGAAGGGGAAACTTTATTGACAGATTCCTGGGGTCAGATACATCACATGATCACACTGACAGAACCACAGGCACATAGACACAGGCAACAGAGCATGCACAATGTCGGCACTAGTACAGTGTATATCCACCTTTCGCAGCAATGCAGGCTGCTATTCTCCCATGGAGACGATCGTAGAGATGCTGGATGTAGTCCTGTGGAACGGCTTGCCATGCCATTTCCACCTGGCGCCTCAGTTGGACCAGCGTTCGTGCTGGACGTGCAGACCGCGTGAGACGACGCTTCATCCAGTCCCAAACATGCTCAATGGGGGACAGATCCGGAGATCTTGCTGGCCAGGGTAGTTGACTTACACCTTCTAGAGCACGTTGGGTGGCACGGGATACATGCGGACGTGCATTGTCCTGTTGGAACAGCAAGTTCCCTTGCCGGTCTAGGAATGGTAGAACGATGGGTTCGATGACGGGTTGGATGTACCGTGCACTATTCAGTGTCCCCTCGACGATCACCAGTGGTGTACGGCCAGTGTAGGAGATCGCTCCCCACACCATGATGCCGGGTGTTGGCCCTGTGTGCCTCGGTCGTATGCAGTCCTGATTGTGGCGCTCACCTGCACGGCGCCAAACACGCATACGACCATCATTGGCACCAAGGCAGAAGCGACTCTCATCGCTGAAGACGACACGTCTCCATTCGTCCCTCCATTCACGCCTGTCGCGACACCACTGGAGGCGGGCTGCACGATGTTGGGGCGTGAGCGGAAGACGGCCTAACGGTGTGCGGGACCGTAGCCCAGCTTCATGGAGACGGTTGCGAATGGTCCTCGCCGATACCCCAGGAGCAACAGTGTCCCTAATTTTCTGCGAAGTGGCGGTGCGGTCCCCTACGGCACTGCGTAGGATCCTACGGTCTTGGCGTGCATCCGTGCGTCGCTGCGGTCCGGTCCCAGGTCGACGGGCACGTGCACCTTCCGCCGACCACTGGCGACAACATCGATGTACTGTGGAGACCTCACGCCCCACGTGTTGAGCAATTCGGCGGTACGTCCACCCGGCCTCCCGCATGCCCACTATACGCCCTCGCTCAAAGTCCGTCAACTGCACATACGGTTCACGTCCACGCTGTCGCGGCATGCTACCAGTGTTAAAGACTGCGATGGAGCTCCTTATGCCACGGCAAACTGGCTGACACTGACGGCGGCGGTGCACAAATGCTGCGCAGCTAGCGTCATTCGACGGCTAACACCGCGGTTCCTGGTGTGTCCGCTGTGCCGTGCGTGTGATCATTGCTTGTACAGCCCTCTCGCAGTGTCCGGAGCAAGTATGGTGGGTCTGACACACCGGTGTCAATGTGTTCTTTTTTCCATTTCCAGGAGTGTAAAAATCACATTATAAAAGGGACAAATTTTGAAGAAAAACACCTTCCATTTGCCTAATCCATGTGTTATTAAATAAAATGACAATTCTGAACAGTTCATTTCGGCGTTGGAAGAGATACAGAAACAATTTTCAAATCGTTCTCAGGACACTGCCAATTTCGCATCTGTTTTTCAGACGTTTTCAGAACTATTTGCCGTATCAATTTAAAGCGCCCCTCTTCGTTTACAGATGGAACTAAAAACTCTGTAGTGTAATTCCAGATTAAAAGACAAATTCAATTACGTTAAAACTGTTTTGGAGTTCTATCAAAGCTTTCCTCGGAAAGGTTTCCACATCTCCATAATGAAGCTGCAAATGTGATATCCATATTTTGACCAAATTATGTGTGTGAAAGACTTTTTTTCAATAATGGAATTAAATGCGTCACAATTACGTGGTAGCCTGGGTGACGACAATCCGAAAAACTGCCTATGCCTGTCAGTGTGCCGACAGTCTGTAGCAGATATCAACTTTATTGTGTCTTTATAGAACCGAAAGAAATTAAATAATGATGAAAACCTTGTTCTGTTTGCGATATATTCTATTGAGAATTGTATCCATGGTAGTCGTTAGAAAACTGATAGGTATTTTTTTTTTCCTTTCACATGTTATGATATTTCATTCCCTCCCTAACTGCATGCTATAGAGACTATTTGTTTTTGCGTTTTTTCCTGTACCTCGCATGTCAGCTGAAATGTTGTAGGACTTTACATGAAACTATGTGGCTGTAACAACATTACTGACGTAATTCAGTTGCAAACTCCATTTTATTTTAATTTTTTTTATTTCTGCAGGTGTCTGCTCTTGTACTAACAGCCAGTAATAGTATAACACCGCTCTTCATGGCATACAGCCTAAGTTTTCCGAATTTCGTATTATAACGTAATATGAAACCAAGCCACATGCCAGCCAGTCCGTGTTCGATGCACGACTGCTATGCGGCACATTTGAATTTCCTCCACCATTCCCACTTAGACAGCTTATCTGGATGATGGGGAATTGGGCACTGAGACGAGGGAGAGTGGCCCGCGTGCCAAAGGGCCGCCTCTGCGCTGAGTTACTGGCCACTCCCGCTCTGTGTCGATGACAACGTCAGAGCCCCTGTCTAGTGCCAGTCCCACATTCATAAGCTTTTGAACCACTTGGCGTTAAATTGTAGATATTAGCGAAGAGCAGTGGCAGCATTCTGCCAGCAGTAGCACTTGACTGCTGTTTCGATGCTGCTACTGGCTGGGATCGATCGAGAGCCAGCAGATGCTAGAGCTCAAATGCAGAGTACTGCTACTGCTGTAACTGCTGCTGTAGCTGCTCGAACGCCAACAGGTAGAGGAGCTCAACTGTTAAGGCTGCTGCCGTTGGTAAATGTGTGGAGTCATGTAGGTCTGCAACAATACTACAATAACGTAAGTATACGAACATTCAGAAAACAGCAGCAATAATAATAGCAATAATAATGAGGAAGTACTTACTTTCAAATGCAGTATTCTTATTCTTCCAAACTGCTCGCTGTTGCTGGGTGCACTTCATCATGGCTACTGCTCGAAGTTCTGGAAGCATGTGGCGTCCACGCCGCCCGCCCAGTTCAGAGTACGAACGTCCACTCCACGGAAAGTCCTAAACTCAAGAGCTCCCATTGGCCGAAAACATCAGACGATGGGGTGGGAGGGGACAGGGGAGCGACAGAGAGGGTCCAGAGAGAGACAGAGCACAATTACAGGGTGTCCAGAAAAGGACTCCCTCATTTCAAAATTAAATATCTCGAAAACAAAGATCGATAGAGAAATGCAGTAAACGGTATGTTTATTGTGAAATCTGTAAGAAATTATACAGCAGTTTGAAATAATAGTTACAAAAGATGGCGCTGTAATCGCCATACGTAATGCCTAGTATAAAAAGTGATCCGAAGCCCCGAGCGATCAGTTCCACTATTGAAACGTGAGAGGAGTTTAGCGTACCGAAGGAAGAGATTAAAACCATGTACTCCATTGAACAACGCGTTTTTCTGGTGCTAGAGTACCACAGGTTAGAAGAGAGTGCTACGGCAACAAGGTGAAGTTTTCAAGCACGATTTAATGTTCGAAAAGGACCCGATGCGAAAACGATTCGTACGCTCTTCGCAAAATTTCAACGAACAGGCAGCGTAACTGATGATCTAGTGGGGCATGTTGGCCGCAAGCAAACCGCAGTTACGCCTGAAAATATCGCCGCAGTTTCTGGAATTATTCAGCGAAATCTAATGTCATCCGTCCGCAGAATTGCATCTGAGACTGGTTTGAAGCGTTCCAGCACGCAGAAAATACTGAGAAAGAGCCTAAACATGTTTCCATTCAAAATTCAAACGCACCAGGCCATACCCGTACGAGCTGTGCAACACAGGGTTGCCTTTGCTAATCAGATGCCCACAATGATTGATAGTGAAGGATTTGATGTTGGCTGCATCTGGTTTACAGATGAAGCACACTTCCACCTGAATGGATACGTGAATAAGCAGAACTGGCGATTTTGGGGTTCCGAAAAGCCATATTAATGTGAAGCGTAACCCCTGTATTCTCCTAAAGTTACTGTGTGGGCTGCAGTATGCAGCAGAGGCATTATTGGCCTTTTTTCATTCGAGAAACGGTCACTAGTGTACGTTACGTTGCACTTTTGGAACAATTTGTCGCCACACAGCAAGCGTTAGAGGATCGACCAGGTACTGAATAGTTTATGCAAGATGGAGCCCGACCACATCGGATCGAACAAGTGTTTCGCTTTCTTGAGGAATACTTCGGAAATCGAGTCACTGCTTTGGAATATCCCAAATTTACTGGTGCAGGCATGGATTGGCCTCCATATTCGAGGGATTTGACTCCCTGTGACTTTTTTTTGTGGGGCACAGTGAAAGACATGGTCTACCCGAAGCATCCCGCCACGCTGGACGAGCTTGAATCGGCGATCTCTGTGGCATGTGAATCCATTTCGTTTGAGACATTACGAAATGTGATGGCGAATTTCATTCTTCGTTTGCGCCACCTCTGTAGTGCCAATGGTGAACATTTTGAAAACATTGTGATGTGATTGTTTGCAAAGATTGTTTTTATACCATTATTTCACTTATGTATGCTGATATGAACTGTATACCGTACAGCGCCATCTGTTAGCAGCTTTTGTAACTATTATTTCAAACTGCTGTATAAGCTTCTTACAGCTTTCACAATAAACATACCGTTTACTGCATTCCTCTATCGATCTTTGTTTTCGAGATATTTCATTTTGAAATCAGGGAGCCCTTTTCTGGACACCCTGCACATAAGAGCTAGTAACACGATGTTATATTTCTTAGCAAGTAGGCAGGGGTCAAGTAGTAAATTAGATAAAAATGAGCCAGAACATCCGCTTTTATCTTACGTGGCTCGATATTTGACGTCGTGGGAACGCGAGGGCACCGTACTAGGCGTCAACGTTCCAGTCGACCATATGTGACTACTAGAAGGGAGGACCGCCGTATTGTGCACCAAGCACATCCTAACCCCTTCACATGTGTGCCTGCCATCCGAGGACAGGCAATGGATACCTACTATAGTCTGTGTCAACCAGCGCCATTGGTCGGAGACTAGCAGCAGCCAGACTAAGGAATTGCCGTCTCAGGTACAGTCTGCCGTTAACATCGTATTCACACGGCTGCATCTGGAGTGGGAAGCATGAACTGCTAATGTATGGTGTCTCATTACGTCCAGTAATTCCAATTCTTCCAATGATCTGGAGAGGCGATGGTCATCCACACGTGACTCGTGCCTCTATGGCATTTCTGTGTGATGTTGAGTACCACCATAACCAGCAAAGTCCCGAGATCTGTCCCCGATAGTAAATATGTGGGACCAGCGCGGATGTCTTCTCCGTCCTAGTACCTGTAGCGAGGATATCATGGATCATTTACAACAGATGCGGGCTATCTTGCCCCAGGAGAGGATACAACTTCTTTATGACGCACTTCTCAGCCGGATCAGTGCTGCATCCAGCCCAGAAGGGGTGCAACGAAATACCGATACATGGGCTTATATTGCAAAGCACATTGTAAATTTTGCCCAATACCGTAAAGAGAGTACAGTAAGCAGGTTCAATTGGATGTGGGTTGCAGTGGTTGAATTTTCCGGAGATGAAGAGTCTTGCACAGGACAGAGTAGCATGTTGAGCTGGTATGGCTCATCAAATCAGTCTCTCGGACTGAAGATCACAACAACAACACAAAAACAACATTTTAATCACTAGTAGGACATTACACATCCTCTCTCTCCGTAAAGTTTCATTTCGTTTCCTCCTTCCCTTTTGTGTGCTTCACTTTTCTTTTTTCATTAAGCGTATTAGCACGATGCACTCCGGCAGGTACGCTACACTTACGTGTACTACTACTTTAATTTTTGATCATAGTTTCTTTTGGAGTTAGATGAGGTTATTTGTGCTGCGTGTGCCAGATACGTCATGTACAGATATTTATCCCTTTACAGAAGTATTAAGTTATGTCTGTGTGTAACTTAAGTGAGTTGTACGCTTAAATCATCTCCCTGATATGTTTACTTACATTTTTGTTGAATATATATTTGTCTGGCACACAGCGCGTGAGTGTAAACACGGCACTGTCACTTTATATTTTCACACTCACTTGTTTAAATTCCAGAGAGGGTTAATGCTAAGATGAAACTTATTTCTTTGTGAAATAGTACAGACAATAAAAATACAATCTTTCCTACAATACATTTTTAGTGTAAGCATATTTATATCATGTAACGAAATATATAGTATGATCATTAAGTGTGCCAGTAACCTAATTCCATTAACACGTTTCTTGTAGTGGCCATTTTCGCAGCAGTTATATATAAATTGCAGTTGTTTCAAAGAAAATGCCTTTTTTGCATGCTGCAAATCGAAATTTTTATTTTTATTTATGTACCCAGGCGCGTTTCGCCTTTTTTTACAAGGCATCTTCAGTGGGTGTCCTGATATATTACATGGTTTGTCCATTTTTACACATAGGTTATGGTTTCACATCTAGTTTATAGATTTAAAAACAGTTCCTTAACGTTTTTTATGAAATGGAAAGGTACTTACAGGCAACTTCTAATTCATTGCATCCAAGCAATGAGGTGAAACCATAAGCTATGTGTAAAAATGGACAAATCACATAATATTTCAGGACACCCACTGAAGATGCCTTGTAGAAAAGGAGAAACGCCTCTGGGTGCATAAATAAAAATAAAAATTTCGATGTGCAGCATGCAAAAACGACATTTTCTTTGAAACAACTGCAATTAATTCCATTAATGTTCGCTGGTATTGTATACCTCATACCGGCCCTGACTTAATTTGTGCTGCGGTTGCCGTGCAAATGACTGACCGTCTAGTACGATGGTCCAGGACTGAATCTTATGCCTTTGTAAGGACGGCGGACACCAACACTGATGCATACCTGACATCTTACTTCTACCATGGGCAATTCTTCGAACCGGCAATCTGCAGGCCAACCGCAATACCTTACAGACATTCATTTAAAGGCATGCACTGTAATCGAAAACGTATTGGCATATTTGCAGTTACTAACCCACTGACAACAGACCATTTCTTCATCAAATGGTGCACAATTGTTGCTAGCTCGACGTTTCCTTCCACAGCACAGCACCTTGAAACGTTGGTTTCACCGTCCGCTGTCGACGTCAGTGTCAAATACAATCACAGTGTTTGCTCGTAATGTCTTTATAGGTGTTCGTTCTTCCTTCTCCATTTGTTTATTATAAATCAAGTCCGTTGCATCTTTGGAAGCAAGAGGCCCAAACAAAAGAAGCTTTACGTTTCCTGTCACAGCCGTTGTGACAGTAAGCGATGAGGCAGTGGCAATCAGGTAGCGAAACTTTCATTTCGGCGATGCTATTAGACATGACAAAACGCAGTACCGACTGCGATTACCGTGGAACTCAGCGGAGCGACCTCACATTTCGTAACGTTAGCAGTACAGGGTTTGAGATACGCCAGTACTATACAGCAGGTCTTTCTGCGTGCCAATAGCATAAGAGCACGACTGCTCTCCACTATCAATTCAAATACGTTCAAAGCCTTAACATGTCATAACCTATATTATCGTTACTAAGCAGTTTCCTAAAAAAATAAAACATATAATTGACGTAGAAGGCAGCTGATATTTCCCAGATGACTTAGAATGGTGGAGGTAACACAAGTGACTTTTTTTCCTGCCATTTGCTTTGGTTAGTAGAGGTGTGTTGCATCGTCCTGATGGAATTTGAACTTACCGCCATCTGGGGGGGGGGGGGGGGGAGGGAAGGAGAGAGGGGGTTAGGTTAGTGGAAGTAGCCCACTTGACCTATCTTCCCACCATTTTCTTTGGTTCCTAGGTTAGTAGAGATACCCCAGTTGACCTATCTTCCCTTCAAAATTCGAACTTTCCACCAGGTGGGGGGGGGGGGGGGAACGTGGCACTTTACCCACCATCATGGGTAACAGTACTTGCCTCCATCTTGGATGAAATCAGCCGACGTCACGGCCACCATATTGGATGACGTCATCAGCTGACATCAGTTGATGACGTCATCGCCGCCATGTTGGATATTGGGGTGACGACCACTTTGTCTCAATACTGGCGTAACCCAAATAATTAATTAATTATTTAGCAGCAGGGGGACGCTGAGAGAGAGAGAGACAAAGAAAGAAATGAAGAGAGAGAGAGACGCACAGAGAGAGACAGAGAGAGATTAAAAGAGAAGGAGCTTCTTTATAATGCGTGCAATACAAAAGAGCTTGCAGTTACAATTAGTACAATATGTAGACCGAAAGTAAACAGGTGATAATCCCAGCTTTTTTTCGCAAAACTCAAAATCTACGTTTAACTCTTTACAGTGGGCTAGTAATAGTCCATTAGCATAAAGTGATAACCAAACAGCTAGCACAAATGGTGTATGACACTTAACAGACCAATTGGTACTCTGTCCATGTGCTAAAAATGTTTCAGTTGAGGCACCGTGTAAATGTCAAGTGCAAGTTAATAACATATGTATGCCCTTTCTGAGATGCCTTTATGTCGGTCATTGCAGGGCGTTTGGCACTTTCCACCCAACCCACAAGATGTCAACAATGACACTAATTCTCTGTGAATGGTCATTTGCTGACATCTGTGACAGCGTAAAAGTGCACATATCATAACAAGTTTAGCATCACCTCGGTTCCGAGAGTTCCGGAACTTGTACAGAAAATTGGAATAGAGATCAACATAAACATCATTTCCGCCCATTTTATTGCTCATAAAAACCATACATTGCATTGCATGTTATACCATCATACAGCGAAACCCTCAGAGGTGGTGGTCCAGTTTGCTGTACACACTGTTACCTCTAATACCCAGTAGCACCTCCTCTTGCATTGAGGCATGCCTGTATTCGTCGTGGCATACTATCCACAAGTTCATCAACGCACTGTTGGTCCAGATTGTCCCACTTCTCAACGGCGATTCGACGTAGATCCCTCAGAGCGGTTGGTGGGTCATCATTTTCGTAGTAACGAGCACATCATACAAATGCTGCATTTTTACATTAGCTGCGGTACCATTACAATATGAATCCAACAGAACTGATCTGGAGCTGAGCTGCGGGATTTGGCCCGAGAAGTAACAAGACTATTAAGCTGCCAGACGTACTGGAACTAACGCACGCAGTTTTTTCACATCACTGCCTACCGCTGGCGGGATATAGAACGGCTCATCATAAAAGAAGAAGAGAAAATGCTGCGCCTGGTTGGCCTTGAGGATTCTGTTGTTGACAGGCTCGTTATTAACGTAGCAGGTCACACTTCCAAAACTGAAATGTATTTCTCGGGTCGGATAAGGAAGGAACTAAGAGATTACCAGACGACCGACTATAAGTAATACATTCAGTGGCTTCAGTATTTAACTATACGGTGAAATCCTTCAATACTCTCTTACGTAACAAACAGCTTATGCAGAAAAACTTCCCTGTGGTTAAGTCAGGAATTTTCATCATTCTTGTTTTTAATTACAGTAGTACGTTAGCTAAAAACGATAACGTGTTGCAGTTTTCGTCTAGTCGTCCAAGGAACGTATTGAGGGAGTTTTGCAGTGTATTATTTCATTCTGCTTGAAAATTAAAAGACATTAGAAGCTGTATTGTTCCTCTGCTCGTCTCTTTTTACGTGTGGACTGCAGCTGGCCACGTCCTTGCAGGCTAGCTGAACCAGCTGACCGGCCAGTGCTGTGCAACTTAAATGCGGAGCTAACGCTGTTGGGCTGTTGTCCCGTATTATCGCTAAGTCGATGTGCGCGTAACGCAGAGCAAAAAACGTACCCTTATTATCATAGCTGACAGTACTCGAGACAGTCCCACGTGAAACGGAAATCCAATAAGCTTCCTGCAAACGCGGAAGAATACATAGTGCAATGTTTACATCAGGTTTATTCTTATGATGAACGGATTATAGTTGCAGGTTGTCAGTCTAACAGCTTCCACGCACTACAAAAATTAGATTTTCAGTATTTAATAGAATTATTGACTGGATTTAAAAATTTAAAATACTATCATAATCTATTCATTAAAATGTATAATTTTACATAATATGTTTAATACTATAAGTTGAGATTTATGTTAGAAACTGTACATGTCTTCAGGCAGCGTAACTCAAGGCAATGCAGATACGCAGATTATGTTCATCCAGTGCTTGAGAATGAGAGCACTTAGTGATTTCCAAAAAACTTAACACGAAATTTCGAACCTTTTCTGAACTCTTTCTCGCTGACCCACCTTTCCACCACCCACAAAATAATGAAGAAAATAAGTCTATCGCTTTGTATATTTTCTCTGTTCGTGCAGTTAAACCTGAGCATGAGGCAATATTTGTTTTATTTCTTTACTACTTACTCTATTCGTAACACATTTTATAGGTAGTATCCACATACACCACTGAATGTTCTTGTGAAATTATATGATTGTACAGTATATAGTTCTTGAGCTGTGATGTTTTATACATTGGAGTTCGATTCTTTAAAGAATCGGAGGTGGAAGGGTTTCATGGTTAGTCCTAAATTCTGATTTTCTGCAGCTGAAACTGCATTTCTTAAACCTGAGCTGCTCTAGAAATTAATTTCATAGGAGTTGGTTGAATGAAAATAACAACAATGTATTAATTTACTGATTCGTTTTAGTACAAGACTTGAAACAATACAAATTATTAAAGACTGAAATTGGTTTTTTTAATAATCTCTCCTTGTAATGGATTACATTTATTGCAGTTGTTATACCTTTGGCTGCATTGGACTATTATTATTATTATTATTATTATTATTATTCGTTACAGTCAACTTTGGACTACGCTAAGCATCAGTCATTTCTTGTGCTTTTTCTTGCGTTCTTCCCAGTACTTCTTCATTTTTTCTGAGTGGGCTTCTTTACGTTCTTGCGACCAGGTTGTTCCCGTCTTCTTTGATTGCGTTCGGTCTTTGAATCCCTGTATTTTGTTGATGGCATTCCTATATTCCATTCTGTTGTAAACTGTCTCTGGTATAATGTTCATTTCTGCAATGTCTTCTTTTACTTCTTTCAGCCAGTTAATTTGTGTCTTTCTGCTTTCCATGTATTCCAGGATTTTCTTTGCCGTTCTTTCTGGTGCCATTCTTTTGACATGCCCATAGAAACTCAGTCTTCTCTTTTTAAAGGATGTTGTCAGTTTTTCAATTTTCTCGTATAACTCTTTATTGGATCGCAATTTATAATCTTGTCCATCCTTTTTAGGTCCTAAGATCTTTCTCAGTATTTTTCTCTCTTTTATTTCCAATTTCTCCAACAGACGTTTTCTGTTCAGTGGGATGCATTCAATCGCATACAAACTTTCTGGTTTTATTACCGCATTGTAGTGCCTGAGCTTGGCATTGATGGAGATCGACTTTTTATTGTATACATTTCGGCATAGCTGGTACGCCGTTTCCATCTTTATTGCTCTTTCCTGTAGTGAAACATTTGGTAACCCTGTCGGTGTAATCCATTCCCCTAGATACTTAAATTTATGAACTCTCTTAATTATTCCATATTTAGTTTGCAATGTCTGTGTTGGGTCTGTTTTGTCCTGTATCATCAGTTCTGTCTTTTCATACGATATTTGTAGACCTGTCTTCTCAGCGATCTCATGCAGCATTTCTATCTGAATCTTTGCTGTTTCGATGTCATCTGCCAATATTGCCATGTCATCAGCAAATGCCAGACATTCAATTTTTGTTTTATTTCTTCCTAACGTTATCCCATTTTTCACTCCAGCTTCTGCCATCTTCTTTCTCCATTCCCTGACCACTTTTTCAAGGACAATGTTAAACAACAGTGGGGAGAGCCCATCCCCTTGTCTAACACCTGTTCCAATTACAAACGGTTGTGACAATCTACCCAAAAACTTCACTTGCGATTTTGTTCCCGTAAGGGTTTCCTGGATTAGACTTCTGCTTTTATCATCAATCCCAAATTCTTCTAATGTGTTAATCAGGGTTGGTCTATCAATAGAATCATATGCTTTTTTGAAGTCTATGAATGTAATTACTAGATTTTTCGATGTGCGTGCGCGAAGTTGTATTATGGAGAGTAGACTGAATATCTGTTCACTGCATGATCTTCCTTTTCTAAACCCAGCCTGATATTCACCCAGTTCTTTCTCTACTTGATTTTCAATCCTGTTTTGTAGTGCCTTGGATAGGATCTTATAGGCCACTGATAACAATGAGATACCTCTGTAGTTATTTGCATTTGTCTTGGCACCCTTCTTATGTAACGGATGAATCAATGCTGTCTTCCATTCCTCCGGAATCTTCTCTGTATTCCAAATCTCTTCAAACAGCGCCTCGAAATTATTTATTAAGTTTTCTCCTGCGTATTTCAGTAGTTCCGCGACTAACGAATCTTTACCAGATGCTTTATTGTTTTTCAATCCTTTCAAGATCTCTTTAATTTCTTCTTTATTAGGTGGTTCAGAGTCTGGTAGCTTATTCTTAGGCTTCTCAAATGTCAAGGTTTCATCAGGTCTTTTGCAGCTTAGCAGCGTTTCAAAGTAGTTCGCTAGGTGTTGGCAATTTTGTTCCACGCTGGTGATCAGATTTCCTTTTTCATCTTTGAAGCAGAGTGTCGGTGGTTTATATCTTGTTATTGTAGTTCTGAATGTTTGAAAGAAATTGCGTGTATTGTTCTTAGAAAATTCATCTTGTATTTTCTGTATTTGTTGTGTGTCATATTTCCTTCGTTCACTTTTAATGATTTTCGTCGTTTCACGTCTTTGCGTTTTGAACTGCTCCCAGTCAGTTGGCCTTTTGGTTGAGTTGTATTTCTCCCAAGTTCTGGCTCTTTTCTGTAGTGCTTTCTCACAGACCTCATTCCACCAGGGATGCTTTTTCTTTTTGGTTAGTAAAATTGTTTGTTCTGTTACGTCTCGTATTGAGGTTGCAATTTCTTCCCATTTGTGACTTTTGATTTTATCTGTCTTTTCCTTGTAGTCGTCTAAGACTTGCTGATTGAGCATTAAGTCCTGTACTCTATATTTGGCTATTTTTGTTTCGTCACTCTTGTGACTTCTTTCTGGTGTTAATTTCATCTTAATTTTGGTCAGATAATGGTCAGAATCAAAGTTGGCCCCTTTCACCACCTGTACATCTTGAATGTCCCTTGAATTATCATAACTTATTGTCACGTGATCAATCTGGAACTCGCCAAGTAATTTGTTCGGTGATTTCCATGTTGTTTGTTTTTTGGGATTCTTCTGGAATTTAGTTGTCATAATGTTCAATTTGAATTTCTCACAAAACTCTACTAATCTCTGGCCATTCATGTTAGTTTTAGTGTGTGCTGTAAACCTTCCTGTGCTTTTTGATAATTCGTTTCTTCCAATTTGTGCATTAAAGTCTCCTAACAGAATTGTAGTGTGTTGCTCAGGGATCTTCCCTATTGTTTCTTCCAGTTCCTCCCAAAATGTCTGCACTTTCTCTGGATTTTGTTGGTTGTCTTTATTTATTGGTGCATGGGCATTTATAAGTGTGTACTTTTTATTTTTATTTCTGAATGTTATCAATGATATTCTTGGTGATTTGGATTTAAATTCTAGTACCTTAGTAGAGAATGAGTTATGTATCACAAATGCTGTGCCATATACCCGAAGACCTTTTGTATTCTTTACTATCTGTGCTGGTTTCCCTTTATAAATCCTGTACTGGTCTGCCTGTACTGTATCCTCATCTGGGTATCTTGTTTCTTGTATAGCCAGAACTTTTAGTTTGTGTTCATCCATTAGTTTTGTCAGTTCTTTTTGTTTACCTGTTCTCAGCATTGAGTTCACGTTCAGTGTTCCTATGAACGTTTGATGTCTGTTCCTATGTTTAGCGTTAGGGATCCTAGGACCCTCCGACTGGTCTGTTGCGCAATGATGCTGGGCCCCCGGATCCGAATGCCCAGCTTCGGTGGTATTACCACCACGGGGAGGAAACTTTCTCATTGCACCTTCCATTTCTGATACTTGGTTAAAGCTGTTGTTTCCAGAGGTATACACCTCCTTCCACTAAGACTTAGTTCGCTACACTAAGAAGTTAATTCAGGCCGCTCCTCTGGAGTACAGACGCCTTTCGCAGCCGCTTCTCTGAAGTACAGACGCTGCTGATTGAAGATAACTCTTCCGCTCCAAAAGCCGTTAGGACATACAGTGTCTTCTTCCGCCTTCTGGACCGTTGGTTAATCTTCACCTTTTCCGCCAGTTCCGCCGTTCCGATGATCTTCATCTCCGCCTTCACTGCCGTTGAGGTCTTCACCGTTACCCTGGCAAGGGACCCTTACGAGGTACTATCACCCGGGCCAGGTGAACCAAGGTTTTTTAACGAGGTTGTTACTCCTCCCCCTCCTCCTTTTTCAACCGGGCTTGGGACCGGCTTTGGCGGAGTTGGACTAAATATAATATATCCTTTGAAAGGGTACAGTACCGCCCGACATTGAAAATAGGTACAACATACTTCATTATTTTTGTCAGAACAACACATTCTTTTGTAAAATAACTCAATTTCAATTAATACAGCGAAGCCGGATACCAGTGTGGGAATTAATGACAATTTATTTATTTAATTGATCACATGTGCACTCCCACAAAGTAAATCCCTACATCAAGTTTGGTGAGATCTGTGAAATGAATGAATGTATGGTCGTCTGCTGACCGCAGATAGTGAATGTGAATATATGATCATCTTTGAGACGATCCTTTGGCCACCTTTGGTGTGACCAAAGAGATGAAATTTACCTGAGCTTTGAGCGCCTGAAATGTGGCTGACCAATACGGTAGCAAGGTGCTCCCCCACTTCAGCAGAGGTGCGAGAGGACCTGAAGAACGGCCATGTTTCAGGACTCTGCCGCTGGATCTTGTGCTGTTAAGACTTGTTTTAGTTGTGCTCCGTAATGACAAAAGAGTGGAGACATGGTATGCATGTGGAATATTTAAGAGTAGTTTGAAATAATAATTTCTCTATTTCAGGAACTTTTGTGGGGAGAATTAAATGTCAGGCAGGTAATATTAATGGGATCGTAGTAATCTTTGGAAGTGACCAACGGTCACAATGAAACCACGTGTAGCAATAAGTTGAAATACTTCCGTGTGCTTAAGTTAAGCTGAATTACTAGCGTGTGTACAATAAGTTGAAATATTTAAGAAATAGCGTGTGTACCATAAGTTGAAATATTTACGTAATGGCGTGTGCAGGACTTGAAATTAGAGACGAGTACTTCCACGTAGTGAGTGCTGTTTGAGTCTCAATCTGTGTATGAGACAAAGGATAAAGAGAAGTACTCGTCCATGGTATCAGTTGAGGACTCGCGTGTGTGATGAATATGTTCTTAATATTACTTTGCGTGATATGATTCCGTGTGACGCTAGATTCAAACTCTGAGAGAGAAGCAAGATGAGTCGGCCGTCTATCCAGCAACGCCACTTGGCTTGCATTGCACAGGAAGACGTGCATATATCTCCAGAGTTCATAGTAGGAAAGTAGAATTACAAAGTGGGGCAGTGTCGTGCGAAACTGGGATAAATACTAATTGAAGTGGGAAAGCTGAAAGTGATAGTGTTGTGACTATTTATTGTATTGTATTCCATGTTGTAGTGTGGTGTATGTCATGTAATTTGGGTATGTGTGGTTTGCATGGGAGAGTAGCAAGGTAGTTTCAAAAGATTAGTGGGTTATGCTTGTTCCTTCTGTACCGCTCGATCTGGAGGAAAGTTTCGTGATGATGATTGTGAGAGTCGAAGTGTGAGATATAATAAAAGATCCACCATCCTATCCAGAAAGTGCACTGTAGCGTTAAATAATTACGAGACCATAAGGTAGAGAATCACCAATGTAAAGGCATGCCCACTGGGCGGAATTTCTCATGTGTTATTGTTGTAGGTTATAGAATTTGTGTGTTTAGGTTATAGAATTTATCGGAATAAATAAGATAGTGAAAAGAAAAAGATTGGTGGCCTTTTCCTTCGAATTGTATGTTGTCATGATATCCAGAATTTATAATGTGTGCGCCACTCATAAACAGTGCGATGGCCACGTGTTGATAAAAGCCGTTAAATAAAAAAAGATAATGTGGTATTGCCAGTGCGCAGTGAACAGTCAGAGTTCTGTAAATCACTGATAGTCAGATGTGCGTTTCCGTTGCGTACTATTCATATAGGTGGATAATTTGTAACTTAATTGTGAGTACGACAGTTCATGTTACTCGATAAATAAGAATGAATCCAATCGCTTGGCAGACCACTCATCTTGCAGGCCTGACTGCTTGATGCCACAGTATGAGCAAGGCATGTGGGTGCCTCTCACCGTTTTAGATTAAGAGTGGTACCATTTGCAGGAAACCGTTCAATAATTATTTTAAAGAAAGTGTTCAGCATTGCTTCTATAGCTGAAAGATTTTAGGATGCTTATAGAGTTGCTTTAAGTTTTATTTAAGATTCTAGTTGTCTTTTGATTTACAGAAAAAGAACCACTACTTCTACCTCTATTCAACACGGAATGTCATCTTGCGAAACACATTGTTTGTGGAAAGTTTCCCTAACTCAAAAGAATAATTGTGGACAGGCCACTTCTTTAAGACTTATCCTATGAATATTGTATGCACAGCTTATAATGGATAACACCGTTTTAGCCACGAGGCATAGTTCCTAAAGTGGAGGATTTACACAATAATCTAATATGACGGGAAGTTGTATGACAAAAACAATCTCTGATTTAAACACTGTAATTTATACATTAAAACATAAATGATTTCAACACATGAAAAGGAGACACTCAAACAGTTGACTAATGCTTTCTGTATAAAATTCTGATTATTGATATATGGATGGCAGTGTTATTCGACTGCATGAGAAATAACACCACGTTAACTCAAGAATGACGGTCTGAAACTCAATTTCAAAACTCGTTATTTCGTATTGGGAAACAGTGACTGAAAGGTTGGTAACTGACTGAAAGGTTCATACATCCGAAACGTTGAACCTGAGATAGACGATCCTACATGAGCCCACAAGTGCAGAATAAGGATGATCCAGCTCACCGATGGTGCTACGAATGCTCACCGTCATCCAGTTCCTGTACGCCGGGATACACGCCACTGTCGTGCAGGCTCTCTCGACAAGACGACGGAGGGTTGCTACAACTGCAACACTGTTTCCTGGACGTCTCCTAACCCGGGAGCCTCTGTGGCCAGCACCACGTCCCAGTCGAAATCTATGACGCCTCCACCGCATCTCAACTCTGAGTACTAAATTCTTGGCTCTCTCTTACACCTTGCACTCCTTTTTCCGCCAGACAGTGTCAGTCGTCAATAGCGAAAATATAAAACATTGCAGCCGAATACCGAGATTTTCCACCAGCATAGAGAATCCTACCAAAACGGTGCCTAGCGACCAGACGCCACTCATATAGCAAAACGCTCCCCTACTTTATTATGTCTACTAGAACCTGCCATCTTATTACTTTATGCATGCCGTAGTGCTCCACACAGACCTCCTAACCTGTACTCATGGCCCGCAAAATTGCAGCAAAATTGTATTACACAGTTGAGGCCACGGGCACTGTTGCCCATGCTGTACTACGTGGAGGTGGGGCTGCTTGGAATTCTTTTGCCTGCACTTTGGTGTTATCTTTTCTTTACTTACTGCAATTAGACTTACTTTTTAAAGAAAAATACAGGAATTTGGAAGTAGAAAATTACGAATTTATGGTAAAATTTAAGAAGAGAAATCTCCAGTTCTGTGCTCGTGACGTCACACTCGCCTATGGCACTAGCCTCACAACAGAGGGCCTCTGAAATTAGGAACGGAAGCTCACGAGACTAGTACGTTTCTTTCTGCATCCCGTGTTTTCTCAAGGGCCATTAGCTGGCTACAAAGATGGTCCGCAAGACATGAGGAAATGACCACCGACTACTGTTTGTGGAGCGTCTCCGACCCCCCGCAGATACTAGTCTGGGCGAGGTTGTAGAGCTGAACAATTGTTTGCTACCACCTGGGACGTCTCGGCAGCAAAGGATCTGTGAAGTCTAGCTGAGTCTCCGGTCTCCACTCCCAGAAAAGTGCCATTTTCTGTAGGATTCTCTGTTCGTTCCGTCTCAACTCCAACGCACTGTGTCTTCTCACGCATGCAAAAAGCACTCAGAAACCAGTGAGTCCATTACGGTGTTAAATAAGTTAAATGAACCTACATTGAGCATCATACTACCAGTCATTGTGGACCACGATCTTTAATAAAAACATTCTGAAGCAATCCCCACAGTTGTCATCCTGTAACTACACAATCAATCTCAGATTAAATGGAAAAGGCACGCAAAATTTCCTGCCATATTTCAATCTACTTATTTGTGAAATAATAGCGATTCTAATATTGAACGTATGGAACTCTACTAAACCACGATACTTCCAGTCACTGGGGTCCAAATAAAATCATTCTCGATGCAATCTACATCGTTATCATTTACTAATCACGTATCCAATTTCAACTTCAATGAAAAAGGCATGTAAAGCTGCCTGCCGCATTTCAATACACCAATTTCTGAAATAATAACGACTAAGTACTGAACATGTGGAGCTCTAGTAAAGAGTTTTCCTCAGCCAAAAGAATCATCTAACTCATAATTAGCTACATCACGGTGCCGCCGCTTCCTGTACTCTTCCCCACCACGAAATCCTCAATCCAGTCTCATACCTCGCTTGGTACCCCATACGATCTACTTTTGATAATAAGAATATGTATGGTGCTGATTCAAATACCTTTTGGACGTCAAGAAAAAGCACTCAGAAAACAATGAGTGCACCACATCATAAAGGGTAAATGGAGCTACATAGAGCACCATACTACCAGTCACTGTGGTCCAAGATCTTCAATAAAAACATTCTCAATGCAATCATGGCCGTTGCCATACCCTAATTACAAAACCAGACACAAATTAAATGAAAAATACATGCAAAATTGCCTGCCGAATTTCATTCTACTTATTTGTGCAAGAATAGTGATACTAGTACTGAATGTGTGGAGCTCTATCAACGACTTCTCCTCAGTCAGAAGACTCATCCAACTCAAAATTAGCCACATTAAGGTAACACATCTTTCTGTACTCTCTATATTACGTATGATATGGTCAATTTATTAATTAAGCCTTTAATTTCACTAAACTGTAGTTTCTCTAACAAAATGGTGTTTCCACACGGACAAATGATCTGGATATCTCACAAAAACAGCTATTTAGTCCGAATGCTTTTAGAATTCGGTGACTTAATGAGGAGATCTTTCACAAAACATGCAACTTTCGTTGAAGGAGAGGAAGGTACAGTAGTACCGGAACTCCATGTGCTAGAGTGGTGGCATGTATTCTTACCTGACCTAACGCAGCAACCGTTCTATACCCTTCAAAGATTAAGGTAATTTTCACACTATAACAATTATATTCCCATTAACTTTTATCGGTGCTGTGCGTGATTTAAATTCTTCTTACGAGCAGAAGATGGCACGTAAGTTTATCATCTTACATCTGCTGTTAGGTATCCCTTCTGACTAATACTAAATTGAGAAAAAATAGAAGAAACGCAATTTTCCACATTATGGAAGTAAGAAATCCGTGACTGATGACCTAAACTGTTCACCTATGATCACTTTTGTAGATAAATATTCAACCAAGTTGTAGAATATGGGGAAAGTTGGTGGCAGAAGACGCATATAGGAAAATACTTTTGCTTGATAATAAAATAAGAGGAGACTTGTAACTGCGGCATTAATCATCGATGAAGAGACATTGCGCATAAAGCGATAACTTAAGCCTGATAAGTGGCAGTGCAAATTGAACCGGCGCTGTGTGTCCGTGCCGGAAGTTTGCTAAACGAGATTCGCTTCCTGCATTGGCGGTGTGATAAATTCCAGCTCCCCCTACTCCTCGCTACTCGCTCATCCGTGAGTCACTTAGCCGCTACCAGTTTTTACGGGGGGCCTGCGGCCGAATAGGAAGTGGCATGGCTGGCTTTATTGAGCGCGCAGGAATGTGGCCTCGACCTTGAGGGCGTTAGCACCTCACGCGGCCGCGCTTTTTGCACGCTTCGGCCCAGCCGCCGTGCGCTCGCCACAATGTCAGATGCACTAACCTCATCCACGGGGTTTTCCTACTTCACTGCTTTTGTAACGTGCTGTTAAAGATGCGAACTACCACGCCGTCGTCTGCCCTGCACGATTCCCTCATTAATATGCACATGCACTGAACTGTTCTCACGGAGATGATATATTGACATGTATTCGTGTCTTTTATAAGTTAGCACCGCCATAATAGTTCTAAATTTACAAGAAACTGGTTTCAATAAAAGAAATAGGAACAGATAGTCTTTGGAGTTTAAGGTCGCGTCATTGTCGTGATCAACATCTAACTATATCTATATCTACATCTACATCTCTATTCTGCAAACAACTGCGAAGTGTGTGGTAGATGGTACGTTCCATTGTCCAGCTTACTAGGAATTTCTCCTGTTCTGTTCTCGTTACAGAGCGTGGGAAGTATGATTACTTAAACCTCTCTGAGCGTGTTGTAATTAGTCTATTCTTATCTTTGCAATTCTTTGGAAATGACTCGGAGGAGGTGTGTTATGTGCCTAATACATAAAAAAACATTGTCTGGATCATTTCTTTTATTACAAGCTACCGGTTTCAGTTTGCACTGCAGATCACCTTTAGGTCTAGTTGGAAAAGGGAAAAACAAACAACAAAGATAAGGAATTACAAAAGTGTGATACTACCGACAGTACCATCAGAAGTTTCACAATTACCAACAAAATATTACGAGAACCCTATCATACCTGACATCTCAAAGTGCAGTTTTTCAACTAAGGTAAAATACAAAGGGTGTGTGTGGTGTAAAAAGGAATGTATAGTCACGTTAAGTGTGCATATGCCATATGTTCGTACATTAAAAAAGCGTCAAAAATGATTTCTCCATCATAAAATAAAATAAATCATGAAATTAAGTTTTAAAAGACACATTAATGTATTGCATTCCAGTATTCAGTATGTCTTATACACTAAAAGATAAAATACAAATGTAAGAAACAGCATCATAGTGCAGTGTGCATAGTATATTTTTTGTTCTTGTTTCTATATTTTACAGGACATTGCGGAATCAAAACATATATCCAATCACCATAGCTTAAGTCTTCCATCTGTTACAATAACACTTTAAGAAGTGGTCTTCGTTTTAATGAATAAAATCCTATCACGGAGTCTTACAGTAGTTTAAAAAAGGTGAGACGTAAAGAGGGAAAGTAGTTAAAAATATAACTGTATCTTTTGTAAAAAAAAATACTGCAATTTGATAAAGACGCTTAATGATACTACTGTGCGAATATAAATACAGTGGCCGCGAAGTACACCATCTACCATAGAGGGTACACTGACGAGCATTACAGTAGTACGTTTATACGTGCCGTAGGCTAGTCTGCGCCGACTACTTTCCGTCACGGTCATATAACATGGTTACAAAAAATTAAAAATAAAATAACATGTCTTTGGAACGAAGAACAACATCAGGCACTGCTCACCTACAGCAGAATGTCATCGAAAATGTTAAAGTAAGCTTTACGGAAACATTCATTCGGTTAGTTAAGATTCTCACCAGGTTCTTTTCTTTTGGCAGAATGAATTTCAAGTTCCTCAAGCAAATCCAGATACCACCCTTTGTTTGCTTTTTGCGGAACCTCAATTTATTGCCAATACTAGTGATTGCATGTTTATCTGTTGATAAATGCGTACGTAGTGCAGTTTTACTTTGTGTAAGTGTATGTTCATTAAACCGATTTTTAAGTGTTCGTCCCGTCTGTCCAATCTAGTTCTTTTGACAGTTATCACACGTGATCTTATAAAACATAGTGGTGTAAATACTTACCAGCAGAAAAATGCTCCTGTCGAAGCACAAAAAACGCGAAAATGTTCCTCTTTAAAAGACTCTGATATGATTATTGGGAGCCAGCTGCCTAAATCGTTATTCCACCTTCCTAAACAAAAATTTTGACATACGAACATATTCGAGCATCTATGTTGTATATGTCTTTCTCCCACTGTTTCCCTTCGTATTTCTTTGTCACTGCCACTATCTCCACCGTAACTAGGCAGCTCAAAAATTCTGCGGAGGGTGGGGGGTTGGGAGAGATCCAAATCATTTATTACCCTATACCTTCCTGTTTAGAATTGCGGTCCGAACTGCGGCTTCCCCTATACCTACGTGTTAAGAACTACCTGTCTGGGATCGTCCAATCTCTCTCCCTCCACAAATTTTTCATTTTTCCGTTGTCTCATCTCTCTTGGGCTACCACTGTTTCTGCCTCTGTACGTCTCTCGTTGTCTTCCACCACAAATTTTTCCCTCCCTCGATCAACTATCTCCTCTGTCTATCTCTCCCACTTGCACTGTTTCCTCTCTTTTCCACTGTCACTGTCTCCTTGCTGCTATTTTCAAGCACAAAAAAGGCGCGAATACGTTCGCATGCCAAATTTTTATTGATGAAAGCGGAATGAGGACTCAGGCGGCTAGTTCCCCGCTTTTCTTTCTATGAGAGTCTTTTAAAGAGGAACATATTCAGCTGCTTTGTGCTGCGACAGGAGGATTTTTCAGTTGGCTCCTTTGTTTTCCTGCTACAGCAAGGTATGCTGCTTATATAAATCAAATTATGTAGGTCAGTAAAGTTCTGATAGTTTATTTATAGACTTAACACACTTATAAACTTTGACATAGATAAACAGCAAATAAGTAAGCATAATATAAGATTAACACAAAATCGTTTGCTTTATTTTTTTCTGGATACTTCGGTTACTGACCGCAGTTCACCAAAAATGTCCAGGTTATGATTGTATCTTATAAGAAAAACAATGTAATAACAATTATTTTACTGAATTGGCAGTGCCGGCAGGAGTGGCCGAGCGGTTCTAGGCGCTACAGTCTGGAACCGCGCGACCGCTATGGTCGCAGGTTCGAATCCTGCCTGGGGCATGGATGTGTGTGATGTCCTTAGGTAAGTTAGGTTTAAGTAGTTCTAAGTTCTAAGGGGCTGATGACCTCAGATGTTAAGTCCCATGGTGCTCAGAGCCATTTGAACCTTTTTTTTAGTCTGGTTTTTTTTTTGCCCCTGCGGTACCACTTTGGGCATTTTTCAACGGGGTGAAGAAAAAAATGCCGAACCTGGAGGTCGGAATGCGATTCCTCATCTAGATTCAAGACAAATGTTTATCTATCGAAATCAGATCGGGTGTATTTTGAAAACATATGCATGAAAACGAGGAGATGGCAACACTGTCACATCGTGCAGTGCATCGGAACGTACAGAGGAACGTGTATCAACCCAAATCACCACACCAGCCGTAGCTAACTGAGTAGACTGCTGGGACATCAAGCCTACATCCACCATGAACCTATGGTTCCAGTCCTCGTCAGATTCCATTTATGTTCCAGACGTCCATTCCCTAATTCTCGTCATTTATAAGCAGGACATCATTTTGTCATGTGACAATGGCGTATCACGTGACAGTGGAATCCATTAAACTGGCCCTATCAATTTAATGTAGGACAGATTCTCTATGGAATACACAAACGCTGAATTCGTTGATAAGCTTTTGTTACTGCGCGCGTCCAATAACCAAATTGCTGCTCCTGCTGCTCATATGTATGCTGCATGGTGCCCTCAAAGGCGCCATCTCGATTAGAATGTTTTTCGTCGCCTGGAGCAATGCCTTCGAGAAACAGGTAATTTTCCCCCACAAGTAACGGGTAGGGGTCGCCCAATGACTAGAGGTACTCCACGAACAGAGGATAACATTCTTCAAACCGTTCACCAATTACCTCGCCGAAGTACCTATGATATTGCCAGGCAGTTCCAGATATTTCAAAGACTGGCTGTTGATGTGTTGCACGCTGAAGAACTCGATCATATCATTACAGTGTTGCACGATGAAGAACTGTATCCATGTGATTACACATTAACTCAATACTAGTGGCCGGTAGACGGTATTAGACGAGACAGTTTTGTGAATGGCTTTCGCACCAAGTGGAAGATAACGTACATTTAATTAATAACGTGGTATGGACTGAAGAATCAGGCCTCACTCGTGAAGGTATTTTCAACTTCCACAACAGCCATTATTGATTAGAACACAGCCCGCATGCCACTAATGAATGTGGTTTTCAGGCACGCTTTGGGATAAATCTATGGACTTTTGGGCCCTTACCCGTTTTCAGACCAGGTGAATGTGCCCCTGTTTCGCACTTTTCTTTGAAATACTTTTCCTGATACATTAGACAATGTTCCATTTGGTGTTCGGTGGCAACTACGGTTTCAGCATGATGGTGCACCTCCACACTTGGGAATAAATGGGCGTAACTATTAAAATGAAGCGTTTCCAGGGAAATGGAATGGTCGTGGATGTCCAGTGATCTGGTCTCCATGTTCCTCGGACCTTGACCCACTAGACTTCTATTTCTTTGGATTTTAAAGGAACAAGTTGATAGTATTCAAGCCATGGATGTACACGACCTAACAGCTCGCATGCATGCCGCTTCAACAATGTGACTGCATGTGTGGCGTAAGGTCCAGCAAAGTATGATCCAGCGAATGGCGAAGTATTCCCAAATCGAGGTGGTGCTTTGAAAATCTTCTCTAAAGTGAATGTTGCTCGCACGTGCACGTACCTGCTATGTGAAGACAAGTCGAGGTATCAGACGTAAAGAATGGAATTATTGTCTATAGCATAATGTGCAGTCGTGTAACCTACCTACAGTGTTTCTTTCTACCTCAATAGATACAACGATGTTACTATATCCACTCTTATTTCTAGTGGCTCTATTTGTGAGGAAAAATACGACAAAAATGATTGCTGTAGAACTCAGACCACGGCAGTTTGCTCATCCCTCATCGACAGCAGTATGTAGACCGAGCCCATAGTTTTACTCAGTTGGATGATGCGAAATAACGAGCAGGGAAGGCTGTGAATTGCAACTTTATTTCGGATATAAAAATGACTATGGTTTTTTTTTCTTTTTTTTCCTGTTGGCATGTGTATAGTGTGAAATCTGCTGTTGTGTATTGATATTTATGCATATGAAATGTACATAATACGCACATGCATGACAATTTATTCACATGACTTCCGCATAAATTACCTTTGAGTGCTCGGGCAGCGAGATACTGCTGGAAGCCGACGGCGACAGTGGGGTGGTCAGCGCCAGCGTACTGAATAGCGGCTGCCAGCAGCGGCTTCAACGGCCACCGGTCGTTGCGCCAGCCCGGTCACGGCATCCGCCCATCTGACGAGAGCTCCCTCTTCCCACTGTGAGACATAGCCAATGGCTGTTGCATACTGCTGGCTGCTGTAATACCTCGGTTCAGTTTACAGTGATAAAAGCTATAGAAAGAATAATTTAAAATTAAGAATAGAATTTTTAGAGGGGAAAATAGTGTAGAATCAGAGTTCGGTAATTGCAGATCAAAATTATAGTATATCAGCAAGTAATATAACGTCTAAGTACAGCAAAGCCACGGAAGCTCCGTCATGGAGAAGGCAGTGACGTTAAACTCTTGTGATGAAGAACCTGTAAAAAGGCCTGATCGTCATTATTGCCGCCTTTTTTCCTTGATTGTTTCGTTAAAGGGCGGGGAACCCATGTCAGTGAGCGAGACAATAATTAGATTGCACTTTATCGTGTTAAGATTCACGATAAACTGTTAGAATATTACGGAGATTAAAAGTGATGTAGTGTACGATCTCTGACTGTTGGTAGCAATGGAGTATTAAGGGGATTTTAGGACTTTAGTGCTAGATTGAAACTTTACGGACATATAGACGACAGAAACTCCAATTATCTGCTGATACGAGTGAATTCAGAGGTACCGGTATTCAGATATTAATGTGTGGACTTTTGAAAGTGTAGTTGCGAATCTGGACGTAGAGCGCGTGCAGATCGGCATCTCCAAACTATTTAGATTCCTCTTTTTTTTGTTTCTTTATTGTGATTTCATTCCCATGCCCCATATCGGGAGGGGAGGGCAGTCAGTGGCACAATCCGCCGCTCTTCAGCTGAGTGACATGAACTTAAAATAAGAATAAAATGGTACATACAGAAGGCGATAAAGCGGAACTTAAAACAGAATAATGGGAGAAAATGGAGGTAAAAAATATAGACTAACACGGAGACATTCATGGAGGACAGTTAAAAAAAGTCACCAGAAAGTTAAAAAACACAGTTGGCGATTCTTCAAAACTCAGAGAAGACGCTGAATGGACATGCACACGTTAAAAGTCGGCCACAGTAGTAAACACGTTCCGGAACAACACACTTAAAACCCACGTGGAGCCCACACGACGAAGAATAAAACTGCCAGGCCGGACCTGCCGAGAGAAAGGGCAGAGAGGATGGAAAAGGAGGGGAGAGCAAGGGGCAGTAGGGGAAGCAGCGGGATGAAGAGAGGAGGGGCATCAGTGGGTACACGAAGAGGCAGGAGACACGTGGGGCGGGAGATGAAGAGGGAAGACAGGGCAGGAGGGAGTGCAGAGCCACTGAAAGGAGGCACAAGAGATGGAGGGAGAGTAGGAGGGGGAAGCCGCTCAGGAGGAGGGAGGGGGAGGAGAGGGAGCCCTGAGAAGGAGGCAGAAAGATGGGGTTAGAGTTGGTAGAAAGGGTAGATGTCAGGGCGAAGCTCATCATCCGGGAGGGGTAGATGGTGGAAGTTACGTTGGGAAAGGAGATGAAGGGTGTGGAGAAGGAGAGAGAGTGGGACACAACGGTAAAGGCGCGGCAACTGGTTGGAGGTGGAGAGGAAGAGAGACACCAGGGGGTGAGGGGGATCAAGGCAGCGGACAATATATAGTGTGCTGATATGTTCAAGGGAAAGGAGAAGGTGGGGGAAGGGGATGAGGTTGTAGAGGATGCGCGTGGGGGACAGAAGTCGGATGCGGAAGGCGAGGTGGAGCGCATGGCGTTCGAGGATTTGGAGGGCGTCATAGAACCGGGGAGGGGCGGAAATCCAAGCTACGCTGGCATAACAGAGGATGGTGCGGATCAAGGATTTGTAGGTGTGAAGGATGGTGGAAGGATGCAGACCCCACGTCCGGCCGGGCAGGAATTTCAGGTGGCGGAGGTGGTTGTAAGCTTTGTTTTGGATGGTAAGGAGATGGGGAGTCCAGGTGAGGTGGCGGTCGAGTGTGAGGCCAAGGTATTTGAGGGTAGGAGTGAGGTGGATAGGACGGCCATAAATGGTGAGGTAGAAATCATGGAGGCGGAAGGAGCGGGTGGTGCGGCCTATGATGATCGCCTGTTTAGATTCCTCCAGGCTAGGAACCTTTTAAATAGACAATCATCCATCACCATCTTAATCCTTGAATATAGAGTGAAAGTGAAATACAAGTGTGTTGTACTTATTTCATTTACCTAGTACTAATCAGTGAAGGTTTTACGGAACCAAAGCTATTCAGCAGTAAGTCAGCACCATCTAGCGGAAAGCGTAGGCATTAACTAACACGCTACCTGAATTGAACGTTTACGTGTTTTACGGACTGCTTAATATGAACTTTGTGACTGTTTGATGTCCCCACTCCCTCCGAAAGGTGGCGCAGGCTGTCTTAATCATAAAAGGGGAGAGTTTTAGCCGGGAAAACTACTAAATAAAGGCGATATTTACAATACTCGCAGTAATAGCAAAAGACAAGGTTTGCACCTCATCGGAGAGTCGTCGGGAAGTAAAGCCGGAAAACCTACCGATGATACGTACCTACGAGCAGACGTCGACGAGGAGCACCTAAAAAGGGAACCACAAGAGAGTTGGGGATGCTTCACTGCTCCGTGACGAATAGTCAAGTATTTCGATATCGTTCCAGGGGTCGGCATTTCCTAGAAATAAGTTTAATTTCTGCAGACCAGAAACAGTATATCATTTTTAACTCAACACTGACCAAAGGAGAGCATCTGCCGTGGATGGAGCTCTTTATGTACTGTCGGCAAGAGGATAGAATATGCCTGGAAAACGAGTATCCCAACCTAAGAGGAGGGGGGAGGAAGGAGGGGAAGAAGGAGGGAAGGCAAGACTGGTTCTAAGCTGCTTAGTCCCTATTCACATATCGAGGTGAAGACACATGCACTGTTGTGCTGGAAGACTTTTTTGCCATAGTTGTGTGATGTTTCTACACAGTTTCATCTTCCTGCAGAACCAACGGCAGGATGCACTTATAGCGTGACATAGTCGTTGCTATTGTGCTTTTTAAAATAGCTGTTCGCTTATAGGAGAATTAGTTTCTCTCCTCCTCCTAAGATACACTGGTACCACTCACAAGAAAAACACGTCCATCCATCCTGGAATGTTCGCTCAATTTTGATTATCGTGTTATTGTTTGGTCCTACCAGCACTACATTATTACAGAAGTCTTCTACTCGCCATAGTGTGTGGAACTTGCTAACTTAATATGTGTTTAAGGAATGCTGGATGATGTTAAGTGCCTATTTTGTAATATATTCAATGCAAGGTTCAATGTTCTAGGTTCAATAATCATTGCAGGACGCATAGCTTCAAATTACGAGTGTGAGTCTACAGTTACTTAGCTGGAGATTTCATTGATTTTAGTCCTACATCCATTGTTTGCACTGTTCCCATCAAAGCATTCGTTTTAATAGCGTAAAAAAATGGCTCTGAGCACTATGGGACTCAACTGCTGAGGTCATTAGTCCCCTAGAACTTAGAACTAGTTAAACCTAACTAACCTAAGGACATCACAAACATCCATGCCCGAGGCAGGATTCGAACCTGCGACCGTAGCGGTCTTGCGGTTCCAGACTGCAGCGCCTTTAACCGCACGGCCACTTCGGCCGGCTTTTAATAGCGTAAGATTACACCCTTTACACTATGTGACGTGAGGTCTGACGGTACAACATTCATTGTAGCAACCATAAAAATCACACCTAGACAATAAACAAAGGTGATAATTTATGCAGCAAATAAGTGTTCGTGTTTATTCAGTCACTGCTTTTAAAATAAATGAGCTGACATTACAGCAATTGACCTGCTGAGAACGTAAACGCTTTAGGCAGACATGCAGTGTGTTACTCCATGAGGAGTAAGTGATCTGTGCAAAATTCCTCCACCATCTATTCTTCTGCTCTCTGTACAGCAGGAATCTCATCCTACCCTAGCGAGTGTGGACAATGCTCTCCACATGTCGGCGGCAGAATGGATGGATAGGTGCACTGTGAGACGACTAGTATAAAGATCCATGTGTATCTCATTTACATGGGATGTATTATTTCAATGTTTTTCCTACAGTAGGCTGATTTCCCTGAGTTGAGGACCACTTTCAGACAGTGTCAACAGATCCAGAACGTTTGAAAGCTGACTGCTATTCACCGTTCAATTCCCCATTGCCGCGCGGGGTAGCCACGCGGTCTCAGGCGCCTTGCCACGGTTCGTTCTGCTCCCCTCTTCGGAGGTTCGAGTCCTCCCTCGGGCATGGGTATGTGTGTTGTCCTTAGCGTAAGTTAGTTTAAATTAGATTAAGTAGTGTGTAAGCTGGGGGACCGATGACCTCAACAGTTTGGTCCCATAGGGACTTACCACCAATTCTCCATCCATGACGAATAATCAAGTATTTCTCTATTGTTCCATCTCTGACTGATTTCTGCAGACCGGAAACAGTGTATCACTGCCAGCAGATGACTCTATTTGTCCAACATCAGCAATAGGTTAAACAGGATTGAAAAACCGGTATCCCTACCTACAGGACAAGGAGAGGAAGGGAGAAGAGGAAGCAGGAAGGGATGTAAGACTGGTTCTAAGCTGGCTAGTCTACATCCACACATCGAGGTGAACACACGTGGAACTGTCGCCAATCTCCTCAGGTGGGATCTTTTGCGGTCGGTTTTTGCGGTAGTTGTGTTACTCCTATGTTTGTAAAGCATTTTCCGACACTTGTGGCAACATGTATTGGCCTTCCAACACTTCAGTGGTAGTTTGCTGCCCTATTCCTTCTGACCAAGTATCTGTGTACAAGTTCATCAACAGCTACACAGTTGTGAATCTTTAGGAGGCAATTCTTCCTACATTTCAGTGGTAGGTTCCTGTCCCGTACCTTCTTACCATATATGTATATGGGTGTGTCCAACTTTTTCAACGGCTGTTTCACTTGTAGATCGATAAAAGGCAACTCTTGCTGCACGGCAGTGACAGTTTGCTACCCTATCCATTCTTACCATGTATCTGTGTACAAGTTCCTCAGCAGCTATTCACCTGTACATTAGTAGCAGGCAACAATTCCTACACTTCAGCGATAGTTTGCTGTCCTGTCCCTTCTTACCTCATATGCATAGGTCTGTGTACAACATCATCAGCAGCTATTTGATTTGTTGATCCAGAGGAAACAATTCCTCTGACAGTGGCAGTAGGACAGTTCCCCGCCAGTTTAGAGTGGTATTGTAGATTAGAGCACACAGAAAGGTGAACACATACACACACATACACACGATCGGAAAGCGGAGCAAAATCTGTTTCAAGCGTCCTCAGTTGAGCCCCTTACACCAAGGCGAGCACATATGGTTCATTCAGTTGGTTGAAGAGGAGTAAGATGAAGTTGTCTCCTGCAGTGTGGATTGACTGGCAATTTCAAAGAACGCAAACTGCTCCAGCACAGACAGTAATCTCTATGAGTTGCGAAATATATCCTCAGTCTATCCTGCTGCATCACCATTATTTGCTGAAATGTATCCCCCTATCCTGTTCCTTACTTATTTAAAGTATATGACCTCTATATTATGGTTAACTCTAAAATATTTCTGTTTGCTGATGACACTAGCTTGGTAGTAAAGGATGTTGTGTGCAGCATTGGTTCGGTTTCAAATAGTGCAGTTCATGGCACACGTTTTCATGGCTCACAGAAAATAAATTAACGCTAAATCACAGTAAGAATCTAATTTTACAGTTTCTAAGACACAATCCAACAAAACCCAGCGCTTAAATTCCACAGAATGGGCACATGATTAGTGAAACTGAACAGTTCAAATTTCTAGGTGTTCAGATAGATAGTAAACTGTCATATAAAGCCCACGTTCAGGATCTTGTTGAAAGACTTAATGCTGCCATGTTTACTATTCGAATGGTATCTTAAGTAAGTGATCGTTCGACACGTAAATTAGTCTACTTTGCTTATTTTCATTCACTTATGTCGTATCACATTATATTTTGGGGGAACTCTTCCCATTTTAAAATTACATTTTCAGCTAAGAAATCGGTGATTCTGGCAGAAAGTGATTTTTGTTCGTGAGCCTCTGGGTATTTTGACATTGGCCTCTCAATATATATATATATATATATATATATATATATATATATATATATATATATATATATATATATATATATGTTATGGTCGTTTCTTGTTAACAAGATCAGCTTATTCCCCCAAGAATAAGCAGCTTTCACTCAGTTAATATTGAGCAGAAATCCAGAAATCCTACCTCCATTTGGATTGGACTTTTCCATTTTCAATAAGTTACCAAAAGGATTCAAAAGTCTTAGCAGTAATTTAACCACTTTCAAATCGAAACAAGAGTTTCTTCATGGGACACTCCTTCTATTCTGCTGAGGAATTCATTGGAAAATGAATCTGATTCTTGTCATATTTTTGATTGCGTTTACTTAAACTTATGGCTTGAAGTTTTTTGAGTTCATAAACATTTTATTTTTATCTGTTATGACTGTTACATCGTCGTTTTGATGTATGGACAGATTCCATGACCTTGGAGATTTGCTCCTCAATTTACTCCTACATAACTTGACAGTAGTAGGACAAAGTGAGTGTCGGAACACTCTCCATTGTTGCCAAATTAATTCAAGATGGTGGTGATACACATGGCAATGTCACAATGACATCATGGCAGGAAGTTCAAACTTTGGTGGGAAGATAGGTCAATTGGGCTACCTTCTTTAACCTAACCCCCTCACCTGCCCCCTTCCCAGAAAATGGTGGGAAGTTCAAATTCCAGCAGGACAATGCAATGCATCACAGCTACCTCCACTAACCTAGAAAAATGGAGGGAAGGAAGGTCATTTGGGCTACCTCCACTAACCTAAGTCATCCGACTGCCACCTCTTCCTAGGAACACACGGGAAAAGGAATCAGCCTGTGCTGGACAGGATGGACTAAGTCTTTATTTTGCACACAGTGTTCATTTAAACAATTTGAGCCAGTATCTCCAGCTAGTGTGTCCACCATAAGGTCTGGAGTCCAACTGACCTACTACACAGTACTGCCAGCAGAGGGCACTGTCATCCCTCCCATGATGTAACCCAAGATGTGGGTTTGGAGGGAGAAAATGGCGGGAAAAGGACCCAGCCTGTTCTGGGCTTCTGGAGAGAGGAAGGAGTGTAATTTATTTATTTTTGGAACAATTTATTTAGGGACGAATTTCACGTAGTTCATTTATTACACTGATACAAAACACTCACCCTGACATGCTTGAGGTCGTAGTATATAACCTACAGACCTGCAAACTACTCATAAACTGTAGAAATACTGCAGTACACTGACGTGCAGAGACGCAAACAACTCGTAAATTACCAAACAATGCAGTACACAGCAAACAGACGTGCAAACTACAGGTATATTATCTAAATGATGCATGTAAAAGGCTCTGCAAACAGGCGAAAATAATCCAGTGCACAAACACTCATTGCACATAAAAAAAGCTTTCAAACTATCGTCAACTGCAGAAGGCGGTAGACACAGCTTTCTCCGACTACTGCTCAGTTCCTACTTAAATGGGAATGATCACATGCGCAAAGCTGCACAAATGGCGGCAATTGCACGAGGCATAGGGAATGTCTAAGATTTTACTATAGCTGATAGGTTCGAAAAAGGTGACTTGTTTCATCATATGAGAGTGCCAGAAATATGATTCACTAATGGCTGTAATCATTACAGGACTTCTCCATAGGATTCAACACAGGTATGTGGTTGAATAGAATGACTTGTTTCCAAACCCCAGTCTGCATTTCTAGTGGATAGCGTAACACTAAAGATCTGAAAAGCTAGTGTACATTTTTACGACCTCAATCAGCACACCATCTACTGTTTGTGATCCTTCTCAATCAGCCATCGCTTATAACCCAGTCAATATATCACCAAACTTCTGACGTGGAATCGTGGCAGAATGTGTTACAAATACTAGAGAAATATCTAGAGGTGGAGGCGTGAGGGGTTTACCGATACCGGTTTCATATCCTGTTCCTTAGCCGAATCACTTACTAAATTCGGTAATTTTGTCACGAGCTTACGCCGTCGGCGACGTGTAACCGCACTGTTGGTCTGATACTATACATTCTGGCGATCAGTGTCTATATTCAGTGTCACGGTATGTGTCTGGAAAAAACCACTTCATTCAGAGATAATAACATACCTCAATTTATAACGCCAGTATAGCTTTTGACATGGATACTTGTAAGCACCTGTAGAACCGACACCACTTGTAACAGTAACATACAGTAGTTATTGCGATCGGGTTTTTAACATCTGGCGGTTTGTAAGACGATTACGCCTCTCTTTCTAAGACACAGTGGTACCACTCGCAAGAAAAAATTATGAGGCATTTCCACTCATTGTTGATTTTCGGTCGGTATTATTTCGTATCGCCAGCAATCAGTTATAGACGAGGTATTGTACTTAGTAATAGGGGATGCATGATAGGTTCACCTTGAGCATCAGGCTTATAAAGTATGTGTTTGTGTTTCGACATGTGCAAAGGAAATTACTATGAATTTGACGTGGTGTGCTGTGATAGCAAAAGGAAGAGTATGTCAAGTCATAACAATGGTACAGATATTTCTATTCACGGAACCACTGCCGTAAGCAGGGTATATTTCCGATGCTTCACTCACTGTCGAATGTCGTTCAACTGAGGCTGCAATCATAACATTTAATTGTAAGTATAGCGATCAAATATACATGTGACCGATTTGCTAGGAGGATTCTGTCTAGGCGTGCGTGGCGCGCCAGCGGTGGCCTGTGGCGGGAATGGTCACGTTTCCTGTTAACGGCAGGAGCTGCCCAAATGGAAAGGGCTGTTGGGATGCCAGAATGTAGCTGACTTAACCGTGTCGTCCTTTAGACAGCCGAATAGCGAACTAATACTTATGTAACTTCCTGGCGGTTTAAAACAGTGTACCATACCGAGACTTGAACTCGAGAGCACTTGCCTGCGAAAGGCAGAAGGCCCTGAGTTCGAGTCTCGGTCTGGCACACAGTTTGAATCTGCCAGGAAGTTTCACATCAGCACACACTCTGCTGCAGCTTGAAAATCTCATTCTGAACAGTTTGTATGTGTTGGACAGCTTTCGTGATCGCGTGGAAATTTGAGAAGATTCGATATGGACATGTGTTTGCGCTGGAACATTACTCTCTCCCACGTAAATTGTGTGGTTGACTGCTTCTTCACATTTCGCATCTTTATTTGGTTGAGGGAACATCGATTGCGGTGTGTTGAGTGCATCTGGGAGGTGAAAGACGGGTGGAGGACACGTTTGCTGGTTCTCTAAACATGAGGAACACCTTAATTGAGTTTGTAAATTACGAGGATGATTTGGAATCTTTTGTATCACCGACCTCAGTATTCGCGAGTGGAAATATAGGCTTCCTCTATTTTCTTCGAACGCCCGGGTTCCCGGGTTCGATTCCCGGTGGGGTCAGGGATTTTCTTTGCCTCGTGATGGCTGGGTGTTGTGTGCTGTCTTTAGGTTAGTTAGGTTTAAGTAGTTCTAAGTTCTAGGGGACTTATGACCACAGCAGTTGAGTCCCATAGTGCTCAGAGCCATTTTATTTTCTTCGAGTTATCACATACAGGTCTTCGCAGACGGGATAAGTTTCTAGTTACTCAATGGTTTACAGCATACTCCACCTCGCTAAAATTTCGGGTTTGTAGAGAAATAATTTCCAGTCTATATCTTCGGAATTATGCTGCGCCAGTGGTTGGTATGATACTGCTATGTGCTTGATATCGATAAGTATCTGGTAAATGGTATAATATTCTGGCAAACCATGTGAAAATATATGTGTTCTGGTAATCCCAGAGTCTGGAGATGTGTGTAGAAAGCAAGCAAGCAAGCAAATAGGTCGGGGCCAGAAGCAGTAATGCCTTTGTGCCTAGGGGAACCGACTTAGCCTTTGTACAACACTGCGGTGTATGTACGAGTGCCTGGTGGTCGCTACTGCGTGTCCTATCGTAAGCGAGGTATAGATTCAGCACATCAATAGTCGTAAGGGAAATGAAAGACTTTTTCTTACATGAAAAATTATGTGCACTATAAATTCTGAGATTTGTTCCAGAACCACGGTCGTAAGAAGGAGACATATCCAGTACATTGCTCAGTGTCGGACTACGGCAGCAATCGTAATATTGAATTGTAGTTACACTGATAAATATGTGTCTGGTTCCCAATATTCTTGTGAGTCTGGAAATGGCTGTAGAAAGCATAGCAGCAAGCAAACAGGTTGGATCCGGAACCAGTAAAGCCTTTGTTCTGAGATGGGGATCGCCGATTCTTTGCATAACAGTTCATAGAGTCCGAGAAAGCTTATGGGTTATGACGATTGGGCTCACAGCTTCCCCTGGGCAGATGAATACTGACCTAATACCCAGTTTTCGTTGAGTTGCCTTCAGGACCGCGTGTGTCACGTGTATACTCTGCAGAAATTTGAGAATTCTCAATATGACGAGTGATTGTGCTGAGACTATTGATACCGTTCTCCCAGGATGTGGCATCGTCCATGGCTACCTGGTCTCTCTCTCTCTCTCTCTGGTTGACGCGTTCTTTCGCGGCTGCGGTCATGGGCCGCGTTTATGGTTCAAATGGGTCTGAGCACTATGGGACTTAACATCTGAGGTCATCAGTCCCCTAGAACTTAGAACTACTTAAACCTAACTAACCTAAGGACAACACACCTCCATACCCGAGGCAGGATTCGAACCTGCGACCCTAGCGGTCGCGCGGTTCCAAACTAAAGCGCCTAGAACCGCTCGGCCAGTCGCGTTTACGATGGTAGTATCCTCCATCGGCGCTGCACACCAGCACGGTGAATGCGTGGGATGTATTTGACGATCTGTAGATCGCTTTTGCAGGGTTTAACTGTCAGTGTAATATAGCGATCTGTGCAAAATAGTTTCTTTCCGCTGAAACTCTAGTCTACAGAAAGAAAAGGCAGACCGTGCTTCCACACCGGCAGCCATCAGTAATTTGGCTATTTTCGTGAACAGGTCCTGTTAGGACAGGAATTTCCATTCAGACAAGCTGAGATGTCACGAAATCTAAAACAAAAGCGAGGGTTAACTATTTCTGTGAAACTTTACCAATACCTAGAAGGGACTGTTAAGTAATGGACAGGCTGTCACGTTAGGATCGCGAGGGAGAAAGCATTCCGTGTTGTTCTGGGCCATTTTCGTTGTTAACAGATTCTGAAAGCATTGCAGAAATTTTCTTTAACACGTCCAGAAGGGGGCTTGGCTGTTATTTAAATAGACATGAGACATCAGTATAACAATGAGAGAATTTAACTGCACCTGCACGAGTGAGTCGCTATGCAAACATCTCTCGCTTGACAATTAGGCAACGCTGGACCCGCAGGTATGCGTGGTGGCTGGGTAAGCACGAACACGGCCGGGGGTGTATCATGTGTACCATTAGGATCGCTAGGAACAGTGCACCCTGTGGTATTCTGGAAAGCATTGAAACAGAGTTCTATAGCACGACCTGTGACGTCAGTGTTCACAGGTAGCGAGGTTGCACGCCAGCGATGGTAAAAACGTGCGCGCTGCCCAAAGGGTGACTTGCATCTCATTTACATAGACATGTTACACCAGTAAGACAGCCGAAGAACTCTTATTGTAGACACAACTTTCCCCTGCTGTCGGAACTGGCCTGAGAGCAATAGTTTGCGCTCCGGCGCTGGCTTGCGCCCAGCAGTGGCTCGCGGCGGCACTCATTGGAACAGTTCACTGTACATCGTGGTTAACAATAGTTCAAAACCGTTCTTTTATATGCAATGAGTGTTTGTGTACTGCATTATTTTCGACTGTTTAACCATTGTGAGCATGTTTGCAGAGCCTTTTACATGCATAATCTTCGTGATCTACGGGTAGTTAGCATGTGTGTATGCTGTGTACTGCATTTTCGGTAATTTGCGAGTCGTTTGCGTATCAGCACGTCAGTGTACTGCAGTATTTCGACAGTTTACGAGTAGTTTGCAGATCTGTAGACTATATACTACGACCTCGAGCATGTCAGGGTGAGTGTTCTGTATCAGTGTAATAAATGAACTATGTGAAATTCGGCCCTAAATAAATTGTTCCAAAAATAAATAAATTACACTCCTTCCTCTCTCCAGAAGCCCAGAACAGGCTGAGACCTTTTCCCGCCATTTTCCTCCTCCAGACCGCCATCTTGGGTTACAGCATGGGAAGGATGACAGTGCCCTCTGCTGGCAGTACTGTGCACTAGGTCAGTTGGACTCCAGTCCTTATGGTGGACACACTGGTTTAGATTAGTGGAGGTAGTCCAATTGACCTATCTTCCCGCCAAAATTTGAACTTCCTGCCATGATACCATTGAGACATTGCCATATGTATCACTGCCATCTTGGATCCGCCATCTTGAATAAATTTGGCAACAATGGGAAGTCGGGCGACGCTCTCTTGACATGTAAGTAAATAAATCTGACTGAATTTCTGACAACTTTTCGGAGAGTACCTTATTGTAGAGAGCTGCAACATCTACGATAATGTAAGGTTAGTATAAATATTGCCTGCAAGTCATTTATATACACTCTCAACAGCACGTGTCCCAACACACTTCCCTTGGGCGCACCTGAAGTTACTTCTGCATCTGTCGATGACTCTCCAACCAAGGTAACATGCTGTATTCTTCCTCCTAAAAACTCCACGCTTGACACCCCATATGATGTACTTTGGATAATAACGATATGTGTGGTATTGAGTCAGATACCTTTTGGAAGTCAAGAAACACTACATCCACTTGATATCCTTGATACATGCCTATCAAAATGAGATGTGAGAAAAGCGAGAGTTGAGTTTCCCATTACCGATATTTTCGAAATCCATGAGGGGCGAAATGGAGAAGGTCATTCTGCTCGAGATACCTCATCGGATTTGAACTGAAATAAGTTCTGACTTTCTACGATTAATGAATGTCAAAGATATAGGACAATACTTTTATGCATCACTTCTGCTGCCCTTCTTGTTGGTGAGTGTGGCCTGTGATTTCTTCGAACCAATGTGTACGATTTTATGTTCGGAAGATCCGAATGTATTACGGTTACACGCAAGGACTTAAATCACAATTCCATGATGATATTAGAAGTCCGATTTTCCCAATTACAGTCCATTGTCTTAGCCACCGTTTAGCATGTCCCTATGCTGCAACGTAAATAAAAGACAAAGATAACACGAAATACAAAAATTATTTCCCGGCGAGTTACTCCATGTTGCGATATACATATAAACCAAATTCATAAAACCCTCATGAACCAACATTTATATATTTATAGACTAGTTTTTTTAATAAAAATTATTACTTTCCCTCTTTTTCGCACTGAGGGCTCAAGAAATTAAGACACTTTCCGGCAAATATTCCTCCATTTTTAGATAAGTACTTCCCTGAACAGCTTCTTGATAACCAAAGATAGATAATCTGTTTTTTCTCTTATTATCCTCCGGCGAGTATAAATTCTTATTTTAGGAAAGTGCAGCTCATCTGTAAAGGAGATCGCGCATATAACGCTATTGCGATACATTCGTGAGTACTGCTAGAGTGTTTGAGAGCCCATCAGGTCAGATTAAAGGAAAACATCGAAGCAATGCGGAGGCGTGCTGTCTGATTTTTCACCGGTTGTTTCAATCACCACGCGAGTATTACGGAGATGGTTCGTGAGTAACGTTCCCAGGTTGCACAGTGTTCTCTATTGGTTCAAAAACGACACGTTTCAGCTGAGTAGGGCATCATTAAGTTACCTGGAAGTGCAATGGGAAACGGACATAATAGATAACCGGACGTGGTCCTAACCTGAACTACTATTCTCAGAAGTGAAAACGAAAAACGTAAATATATGCCACGTTAAAGATAGGAAAGCACTTACAAAATATTATAATTACTCCCAAAAAGCATTCGCCACTTTACTTTTTTACTAAAAAGAGTCATAGAACAGAACATCAAAACAGAAAGATTCCTAATCAGGAGTCGCTTTCTTATTGTCTGTCAGCTCCCCAAATCTGATTATTGCATTGCGTACCTCTGCCTCATTCTTTTTTTCTATTTTTTTCTGTTTAATTGTACTACGTTTGCATCTTTAGCCGGCGGCTGTGGCCGAGCAGTTCTAGGCACTTCAGTCCGGACCCGAGCGACCGTTATGGTCGCAGGTTCGAATCCTGCCTCGGGCATGGATGTGTGTGATGTCCTTAGGTTAGTTCTAAGTCTAGGGGACTGATGGCATCAAATGTTAAGTCCCATAGTGCTTAGAGCCATTTGAACCATTTTTTGCATCTTTAACCCAATGCCTCTTTTATTGGACAACATTCTGTAATATTATTTACACAGTTCATTTCCGATTTAACGTGTATGTAGCTCGTTTATTGGAATTTCCTTCTCTCTACTGTGATGATTTTTTTTATTGATGGCTTTGTACCTGCGTTTGGCGCCACCTACTGCCTGTTATTTTTACTAGCGCCATGAGTCGGCCCTCATTCTATCGTTACTGTGTAAACACTTCATGAGCGCGAATTGGCCGTCGGCCGTTAGTTCCGGCATAATGTTCACAGTTTATGTGCGTGGTGTTATTCTACGGCGCTGTAACTGATGACCCACATCGTACGAGGGAAACACATGGCTACATTTTTTTAAAGTATTGCCGGCCGGAGTGGCCGAGCGGTTAAAGGCGCTACAGTCTGGAACCGCACGACCGCTACGGTCGCAGGCTCGAATCCTGCCTCGGGCATGGATGTGTGTGATGTCCTTAGGTTAGTTAGGTTTAAGTAGTTCTAAGTTCTAGGGGACTTATGACCACAGCAGTTGAGTCCCATAGTGCTCAGAGCCATTTGAACCATTTTTAAAGTATTCTGCTGTAGGTCTATTCTTCATTCATAGTTTTTATACCATCTCCTATGGAGCTCTTCACGTTCGTTTACCGGGTATTTTAAGTGTATTTGACGAATGGATTTTAACAATAATTATAGCATTTTATACATGCTTACCTATCCTGTACGTCGTATATACTAACGATTTAGGTTTTAACTTTTGAGTATAGTATTTTAGGACAGGACCACGCCCGCTTATTTATTATGTCCGATTCCCATTGTACTTCCAGATAACGTGATGTCGCCCTACGTGGGTGAAACATGTCGTTTTTGAACCAATAAAAAACATTGTGCAACCTGGGACTATTTTTAATATTAATCACAACATAAGGTTGCTGTACCACCGTGCAACAATGGATTGGAATAAATTTTATGATGCTTCGTGAACTCAAATGAGAATTCCTGGCGGGAAGAGGACGTTATTTCGCGAAACATTAGAGATAAAAGTTAGAGATGTGTCGTTTGAAGCTGACTGCAAAAAAGATTCTGCTGTTGCCGATGTACATTTCGCGTAGCTAAGAACTACGAAGATAAGACAAATTGCAAGTCGTATAGCGACATGTGGACAGGCGTTTTTCCCTCGCTGCATTTTAGACTTGAACAGGAAAGGCAACGACTAGCAGTGATACGAGATTCCCTTTGCTGTGCACCACACTGGATTCTGGAGTGTGTACGGATATTTAGATGTAGATATACTAAAATAGTTCCCCCAACTTAATAGATCATCTAGTTTTTTCCACGCTGAAGTCGTATTCCCCTACATAAGAAGTCAGAATGCAGCACCATGCTACATCAGCATCACCTCTGTAACATACTGGGCCGTCTAAGATCTTACTGAACGAGGCTGTGGTACTTTTAGGGCATTGCATTCACATTTTAAGGGAACTTCTCCCCAACATGCACTGTAAAGTACTTTGCTTAGTATAGACGCTGATGAAGCGAAACATTATGAGCATCGCCCACCACGAGACTGATGCGAATGAGGAACCATTCTAGTGACGATAAGGGCTGCAAATGGAGAAATCTACTGACGTAACCGACTTCGACAAAGGGCAGAGTATAATGGCCCGACGCCTGGGAACGAGGATTTCGGAAACGCCGAAGTTGATCAGTTGTTTCCGGTTTAGTGTCCCGAGCTTCTATGGAAGGACAGTGAAACTACGAATAGGCGACAATGTCTCGGAAATCCACGCTACATCACGGAACGTGGAAGTCAGAGGCTGGCCCGCTCCGTAAAGCATGACTGGCGGCGATCTGTGGCTGATCTGACGACAGGGTACAGTGCACGCAGAAGTGTTTCTGAGCATTCCTTTCGCCGTACGATGTTTAACATGGTGAACCGCAGCAGACGACCCCTACATCTTTCGATGCTGGCATAGCCGGCCAAAGTGGCCGTGCGGTTAAAGGCGCTGCAGTCTGGAACCGCAAGACCGCTACGGTCGCAGGTTCGAATCCTGCCTCGGACATGGATGTTTGTGATGTCCTTAGGTTAGTTAGGTTTAACTAGTTCTCAGTTCTAGGGGACTAATGACCTCAGCAGTTGAGTCCCATAGTGCTCAGTGCCATTTGATGCTGGCATATTGACCTCGTCAATTACGTTTCCAGTGGGCACGAGGTAAACGGGATTGGATCATGGACGGATGGTAACGTGTTGCCTGGTCAGATGAATAACGTTACTTCGTACACCAGATCGATGGTCGTGTTTGGATACGTCGTCATCCAGGGCAATGGCTGCTTGATATATGCATCGCACCACGCACGCGGGTCAGTGGGGGCAGTCTTATGCTATGAGAAACATTCATCTAGGCTTCCATGGTACCTCTGATAGTAATAAAAAGTAACATGACAGCTGCGGGCAAAGTGAACATTACTGAGGATCTCCTGCGTCCCGGCTCGTTTCTTGCCTTTTACGACTACGATGGCATCTTTCATCAGGATAACTATCAGTCTCACAAGGCCAAAATCGAGCTTCAGTCATTTGAAGATCATGATAGTGGGCTCACGTTGATGTCTTTTCTACCGCGATCGCCTACGGTGAACCCGATGTATAACATTTTCGGACGCTGCTGGGCGCCAGCTCCGCACCCTAAAACCAACGACCAAATATTTACGGGAATTGGGTGACCTGTGCGTAGACATCTGGTTCCACATACCTCCGGAAACCTACCAAGGACCTGTCGAACCCTTGACACGCAGTATCTTTGCTGTATTAAGCAGGTTGCCACAATATTATGACATCGCAAAAATAATTTGCTTGTTTAGGACCAAGCCGATAACAGATATTTTAGCCATAAGTCTAATAAGCTGGTAGTTCGAAGCGTATGGTGAGGATACCGGAGCCCGCATCTCGTGGTCGTGCGGTAGCGTTCTCGCTTCCCACGCCCGGGTTCCCGGGTTCGATTCCCGGCGGGGTCAGGGATTTTCTCTGCCTCGTGATGGCTGGGTGTTGTGTGCTGCCCTTAGGTTAGTTAGGTTTAAGTAGTTCTAAGTTCTAGGGGACTTATAACCACAGCAGTTGAGTCCCATAGTGCTCAGAGCCATTTGAACCATTTTTTTGAGGATACCGGATACGGGATACAGTTTGTTAAGGGAAGAGCTCTGTTTCCTGGGAAGTACGTATATGGTTAGACACTCTGAGGCAAATAAGAAGGCTGGAGTAAGGCACAGAGGAAAACATAACAATGCCCCTTTGGTGGTTCAAACACACTTCCTTAAGCTTCACATAGAGTGACCAAAGTTATGACGCAGTTATCAGCGGCCGTTGCACCTGATGGTCAAAATATGTCCAGAGTGTTAAATTGCCTACAAAGGACCTACGTCAGCTTCAGACACTCATCAAAAGCTGGATCACACACATAACAATCTCTAGGGCTAACTTACACTAGGTATTTCAAAGGATCTCAATGCACTTCATGTAGCCTTGCGACACATTACACGATTGACAAGTCCGAAAGGTGATTCAGTGATGTCTCCAATGTCTGAAGCAGCAGTCAAATCACCGAAAAGCGTGAACAAATTACAAAGTTTTGTACAAAATTAATGACCGTATCTCTTTCTATTTCTCTCATTCCCCCGACGTGGTATGTATCTACCAGTCATCTTTGAGACCTGCGTAAGCATACATAGTGGATAAAATTAATTTAATGAAAAAAAATCTCCACATACTCAACAAAGCTGTCTGTCCAGCCACATATGAAGAAAGTGTGGCACCACACGGAGCATTGTTGTCACTCTGCACCCTGGTAAACCAGCCTGCTGCATGTAACGACTACAGCGCGATTATTGCAGACCCCCAGAATCTTGAGTTACAACACAGGAATATGGAAGAAGAGTATGTACGTCAATTTCCTTTCCAGTTGGCTCGCCGCCTGTATGAGGTTGAAGAACGACATATTTTACTTCAAGTAAATGTTTTTTGCTGCAACAACGGGCAGTGCAGCATACAACTTATACTTAAAATAAAAAGTTTCTTCGAAATCGTACAAGATTCGGCCTCACTGGAAAGTAAATTGTTGAATGAAACATCAAGAGAAACCACGGGGAATACCCTACACTACTTACGTCTAAAAATCAAAATGGTAAAACTCATCGAGATTATACAATACAACAAAATGTGTCTCAAGAACAAAATGATACCATTTTACGTTTGCATAAAAGTGACAGCAAAATCCATTATAGTGCAATGTCTTAAAAGCTTCGGATCAAAAATCTGGATGTAGTAGGAAATCACTAGCAAACTTCATTATACAGTGCAGCAAAAAACTTGTACTTAAAGTACTTAAATGGTTGCTATTATTTTAAAAAGGCTAACTTGGAGAAACGAAGTACAGAAATTAACTTTCGTAAAGCAGAATGGGCAAATTACACTGATTATTATTTGAAACATGCAATATGATTTGTCATAGAAAATGCCCAAACGCCGCCATCCCGTTAAAGACTATGGCTAGTCGCTGTGGTACACCATGGAGTCAGGCGTAGAAAATATGAAAGAATCCTGTAAAATAAATGCATAAAATGTATCAAATACCACTGGAATATGACGCGTGTTTGGTTTGGCCACTACACTGGTCAAAAAAAAAATTAAAGTTGTCTTTATCCAACTAAATGCCGGCCGCGGTGACCGAGCGGTTCTAGGCGCTTCAGTCCGGAACCGCGCGACTGCTACGGTCGCAGGTTCGAATCCTGCCTCGGGCATGGATGGGTGTGATGTCCTTAGGTTAGTTAGGTTTAAGTAGTTCTAAGTTCTATGGGACTGATGACCTCAGATGTTAAGTCCCATAGTGCTCAGAGCCATTTGAACCATCCAACTAAATTGTAGTCGAAGAACAAGAATATGTCACTAGAAAAATTTTATTAGCTCTTGGTATTTCATTTCGTCGTTACTGTTTCAGTCATTCGCTACCGTTTAGAAAATGCAGTATTTAACATTCGATTGTGCTTAGTTAACAATCCATTTGGATAATAATTTGGAGTACATTTGGCTCACCGATCAGATGTCGATGCAGCAAAGTTTGGTAGAAACGTGCCCCGCTAGACGTTAGACAAAGGTATTCTCTTTTCTGCATTCGTTAAGTCGACCTCGGCGTTCTGTTCGGTTTCCAGTTGATGGTCACGCTGGGTCTTCACGTATGTCGGAATTGGCTTGTAGACGTTAAGTGTCCTGAGCTGAGGTTACATGCCTATGGCCATTACCATGATGTAAAATCCAAGACTTAAGGTGAGGTCATTACAACAGCAGTGCACCTTGGCGTAATATTCTGTGTGTACCATTTTCAGTGCTATGGATGTATTTTCAGCCGAGTCCATACTTAACTTTCGTTGATGAAGACGAAAGATCTTATTCCATGTTCACGAAACAGTATCGGTATTTCAGAGTTCCTTTCTTGAGATTGAAGTATGGCATACCGTACCTTCCTACTGTTTTAGTATTGCACAGAGTATTTTGGAGTGTAAGGAGGTTTCTTTTGTTCTGATTATCGACTATTGTGATATTGTATACAACATGGCCCATCACAGGACAAATGTAATTTGTTGTTGCCACTGCTTATTGAGTTACTTATTGATAATCAGGAATCTTATTCAAACGATTCCGATTTATTTTCGTCCCACAGTCATTCATGAAGTTTGCGCGATTTTGAACACCTGCTCTCATATTTTAACTTGAGACAGTATTTGGTTTGAGAAAAAGTTATTACTTACATTCTACCTTCAATGGAATTATTAGTCAAAAAGGAACTGCCATCAACAGAAATATTTTGAATTCTTTGTATTGCCCTTACAGCCAGTAAGGTAAGCCAGTGTTGGCGAGACTTCGAGCTGTTCCTGAGTATGTTCAACGTTAGTGCTATATTTTCTGTTCTTTATGTAGATAGGTGTTAGGCTTCCAAATTGAGACTGTACATCTTCATGCCACGTGATAAGCCTATAAGGAAGGTCACATTTATACTTACCGATGATACCAGAAAATTACAAGGTTTAAGCTCGATCTTGTACTCATTCAAATATTCGTTTCAGCTCCCCTCTTCTTTCCTGTTGCGCAATAAGAGCACTTCCTACTTCTGTATAGTTCAGTCAAACTGTGGTCAGAACAGCGTTTTTAATTATTTTGGGGTGAAAATTTTGTATAAAAGTGGAATATTTTCAGAGCACTTTCTGGATTCACATATCTTATGTATACAGTCAGATCAAGAAATGCTGTAGAAGGCTTTCATTCTGTAAAACGTGTTTCCTGGTATTCACAGTATCATGATATTTGCATCTGGGCTGATAGCCATACAGAGCAATTTCTCTATTGGTCCGTTACAGTATCCATTACATTTAGTCAAGAGACTGTACCAAAAAGAGATTAGAGGATCGGCCAGAAAGTTACATTATGTGGGTTGCATGAATATCAGGTGGAAGATAATTCAAGTCGTTCGGGTACTTTTGAGCACGATAGAGCTGAACAACCGGCCGCCTCTGTACTTTCATTGTGGGCAACTACTCGGGCAGTGGTGTTAATTCAACCCGACTGGCCACCTTTGACTTATGTGCAGGTCTTTTAATAAACAATACTCAACACTCGCACTTCGTAACTGTCAGTATTTCATCTTTGAAAATATTCGTAGTGCCTGTTAGCGATCTCTTGCTGAGTTCTGTATGACGTCGGGATGCATTTATCAAGACCGAATTACTTTTAAAAAATGGCTAGGCCATTAGCAATTACTGTTGATTTTTACTTCTGTCTTTCCCATATTCTGGTCGCTGCGATATGGAATATACTGCTGCTGATTTGGTAGTCTAAAGCACGTACGAGGGGTCCATTTGTTAGCGAATACATGCATCCGGCAGTTTAACTCCCAGTACCCTTAGTATATACGAACAGGCACGGGAACAGTGCCGTAATGATAGTGTTACACCTATCACTAGGACTACAAGGGTAGTAGATTCATTTTCGCACCGGAGTTATGTCTGCGTCAGAAAGAAAGTATTGGTTTTCCCCTCCTTTGGATTTTTAAGTGGTTTTCCTATGAGATCCTTACTTGCTCTTCTGGCAAGTAGTTTAAAGGATTTTAGTGTTTTAGCCAGTCCTGGGGAATCACTGTCAGACATTTCTAGTTATTCGTGAATTGATTTGTTTGTTATTAAAGTTCGAGTTTCGTGTTCGTCATTAGCCGTGACAAGACTTACGTCATTCACAGTATTAATTGAGTCCGTGACGGTTTTAAGTGTTCTCAGAGCCCCCTTTACTATGAGACCCTCCGGTCTAGGTAACACTTATTTGAAAGCATAAAGCAAGGCACTGAATTACACTATATGCCACAATGAAGAAATCCGCTTAACTGAGCCGGATTGTTTACTTGATGGACTTTCTCGAGTAACACCTGAATTTTTCCGTGTCTGTCAGTGACGATTCCTGCACACACCATAAGTCTGTCAACACGATATTGCAATGTTTTGCACATAAATGTGATGTCATTTTCCGTTCCACTTCGTCTCCGGATGTACAGGTACTGGCTATTAGACTCAGCATTAAACAGTAATTCACTGCCATTCACGACAAAATGGTTCAAATGGCTCTGAGCACTATGGGACTCAACTGCTTTGGTCATCAGTCCCCTAGAACTTAGAACTACTTAAACCTAACTAACCTAAGGACATCACACACATCCATGCCTGAGGCAGGATTCGAACCTGCGACCGTAGCAGTCGCACGGTTCCGGACTGCGCGCCTAGAACCGCGAGACCACCGCGGCCGGCCATTCACGACATTCTACAGCAAGTCTTGCCATAGTATGATAATTTAAATGATAAAGTATGATGCTAAGTACATTGAAACCACTTTCAGAAAGGCATATACACTCCTGGAAATTGAAATAAGAACACCGTGAATTCATTGTCCCAGGAAGGGGAAACTTTATTGACACATTCCTGGGGTCAGATACATCACATGATCACACTAACAGAACCACAGGCACATAGACACAGGCAACAGAGCATGCACAATGTCGGCACTAGTACAGTGTATATCCACCTTTCGCAGCAATGCAGGCTGCTATTCTCCCATGGAGACGATCGTAGAGATGCTGGATGTAGTCCTGTGGAACGGCTTGCCATGCCATTTCCACCTGGCGCCTCAGTTGGACCAGCGTTCGTGCTGGACGTGCAGACCGCGTGAGACGACGCTTCATCCAGTCCCAAACATGCTCAATGGGGGACAGATCCGGAGATCTTGCTGGCCAGGGTAGTTGACTTACACCTTCTAGAGCACGTAGGGGGCACGGGATACATGCGGACGTGCATTGTCCTGTTGGAACAGCAAGTTCCCTTGCCGGTCTAGGAATGGTAGAACGATGGGTTCGATGACGGTTTGGATGTACCGTGCACTATTCAGTGTCCCCTCGACGATCACCAGTGGTGTACGGCCAGTGTAGGAGATCGCTCCCCACACCATGATGCCGGGTGTTGGCCCTGTGTGCCTCGGTCGTATGCAGTCCTGATTGTGGCGCTCACCTGCACGGCGCCAAACACGCATACGACCATCATTGGCACCAAGGCAGAAGCGACTCTCATCGCTGAAGACGACACGTCTCCATTCGTCCCTCCATTCACGCCTGTCGCGACACCACTGGAAGCGGGCTGCACGATGTTGGGGCGTGAGCGGAAGACGGCCTAACGGTGTGCGGGACCGTAGCCCAGCTTCATGGAGACGGTTGCGAATGGTCCTCGCCGATACCCCAGGAGCAACAGTGTCCCTAATTTGCTGGGAAGTGGCGGTGCGGTCTCCTACGGCACTGCGTAGGATCCTACGGTCTTGGCGTGCATCCGTGCGTCGCTGCGGTCCGGTCCCAGGTCGACGGGCACGTGCACCTTCCGCCGACCACTGGCGACAACATCGATGTACTGTGGAGACCTCACGCCCCACGTGTTGAGCAATTCGGCGGTACGTCCACCCGGCCTCCCGCATGCCCACTATACGCCCTCGCTCGAAGTCCGTCAACTGCACATACGGTTCACGTCCACGCTGTCGCGGCATGCTACCAGTGTTAAAGACTGCGATGGAGCTCCGTATGCCACGGCAAACTGGCTGACACTGACGGCAGCGGTGCACAAATGCTGCGCAGCTAGCGCCATTCGACGGCCAACACCGCGGTTCCTGGTGTGTCCGCTGTGCCGTGCGTGTGATCATTGCTTGTACAGCCCTCTCGCAGTGTCCGGAGCAAGTATGGTGGGTCTGACACACCGGTGTCAATGTGTTCTTTTTTCCATTTCCAGGAGTGTAGTAAGAGTTTATGTTGTCATTCTGCATTTCGAAAAATGGCTCTGAGCACTATGGGACTCAACTTCTGAGGTCATTAGTCCCCTAGAACTTAGAACTAGTTAAACCTAGCTAACCTAAGGACATCACAAACATCCATGCCCGAGGCAGGATTCGAACCTGCGACCGTAGCGGTCTTGCGGTTCCAGACTGCAGCTCTGCATTTCGTTATTGCTTCAGAGGCCAGATACATTTTCGAGGGCGTGCTGAAAATTAATGCCTCTGGATTTTTTATTTGAAAACTCTTAAAGATTTTAAAATAAAACTAATGTTATTAACATTCTATATCTTTATTCTTCATGTCTACATATTTATTTCTGAACATAGTCACTATCAGAGTAAAGTCCTCGAAGGTGTCTTCAAGTTCTGGAAACAGCCGAAAATCGGAAGTTGCCAAGTCGGCACTGTATGGAGGATGATAGATGACAGTGAACCCAAGATGACGGATTGTTGCATACGTCGTAGCGCTCATGTGTGGTCTGTTATTTCAATGCCGAAGGAGAGGGTGCTCCATATGTGGACGAACTCTTAGAATTCGAAACTCGATTACAGCACGCTGTTTCTTACACAGAGATACAGTTACATTGCACACCGCCACACAACACGAAACAGTTGGAAGGCCTGTAGCGGCTGAGGGCTACAAATATGCAGACATGAAGATTAAAGATGTAGAATGTTACTGAAGTTCGTTTTATTTAAAAAGCTTTAAGGGTTTTCGCAAAAAAATTGTACGTACTATTTTTCAGCACGCCCTCGTAGTTCTTCTTTCCGACGGGCTTCAGCAAGGCGTAACAATATCTCCCAGTTAATTTTCTGCTCAGTCATTTTTCGTATGCAAGACTTCAGGATTCTTACTTTCAGAGTTTTCATTGCTTTTCACACTTACTGTTTGCAATCGTCAAGACAATGCAAGGTCTGAGAAACTGTTAATGTTCCAGACATATTCATTAATTAATGGCAGAAGTGCGACAAGGTCTAAAGTGACACTTTCAAGATACGAGATGTCATTGCTTTATAATGGCTATATCATTAAGGACTGGCATGTAGACTTAAGTATAAATGTATTGCAGATGTGCAAAATGCGTATTTGATCCGCAGTATTGTGTAAAGTGATTTAAGAATCCTGTAAGTATCTCATCTTGAGAATGGCTGTAAGCATGTCAGCCGAAATATCAGAATAAGAATTACGGTCCCGGATGCACGACCGGAGGATGATTGAATAATAAGACATGTTAGTCGAGACTTAATTGAGACGTTTGTTTCATCATGTTCCGTTTATTACATTCTGAAGCCATTTGCCTTGACAGGAGCATTGAATGCGTAACCTTAGACCGCAGCTCAACACGATAATGCTTTCAGGAAATTAGCAACGTGTATCCCACATATCGAAACCCAAATTGTTTGTCACTACAGCTCTCAGTTTGCCATTGCAGGCACAGCGGTACTGAGTTCAGAAGGCTGTTGTGTTGTTGTTATTGTTGTTGTTGTTGTTGTTGCTGTGTTATTATTCTTAAGTATAACAATAACCATCTGTTCACACGTTGCTTAGAAATTCCTCCTTCACACTACGAGCTCAAAGAACTCTCGTATGCAATGTCCAGAAACACGTCAATTTAAAAAATATATATATAATATAATTTTATTTTCCAGAAATATTACCGACGATAGAAAACAAGAAACTGTTCTTTCTTTTAGCGTTATTTGCACATGAAATAAAAATCACGTCGTCTCCATGGTGTGGTACATTTTTCGTCATGTGGCGTTTTTGCTATTTCATACCACAGAAATATTAAAGAGTAGCTGTAGAGAAAACATGATTACCAACGTACTGTGGAATTAGCACGCTTAGGACGGACATCCACTAGGGAGGAAAACTGACGAGGAATTATCACTAGGTGTGTGCAGTCTGCTGGCCTGACAGGCGTTGACAAGTCTTATTAAGTCTTGTTAGTCCTTAGCTCACTTTTCTCTGTTTTCCTTGAATAACTCATTCATCTACAGCGTACAATAACAGCGAACGGTATGTATATTTGCATTTTCATCTGAGGTTGAACTTTGGTTCGTTGTGATTATCATCGTGAGTTCGCTATATGCTCCTCAAAATACTGACTCCGTAGGACCGTTCTGTCGCGGATAGTTTTTAAGTAATACTCTCCAGTACGTTGCCCTCGACGGCTAGTGTCCATCAGAGAGACGGATATCGGCGGGAGTGCCCCAGGTAAGTGTGGTAGGGCCAATATTATTCTCTATAGCGTGTTCCAAAACTACTTGTTCAAATTAATACAGAAGGTAGTGAACATCAAAACAAATATATTTCGACAAGGAACATAGGGTCTCTGAAGTCCACTTGTAATGTTAAGGAACATATTGTTAGTGGCGTGGACTGAAGCTATTGCGGCGCTGTAGCAGACTGGAAATTTGTACCGACATTCAAAGTTACCCTGTGTACGGATGGCTGGCTGTACTGGTTGAATGTGCCTCTGAATGTTAGATAATGCATGTGCTTCCAACAGGATGGGGCGCCAGCCTACTTCAGCATTGATGTGAGCAATCATCTGAGAGCCATCTTCGGGAATCAATAAATCGGCTGAGGTGGTCCTGTGGCCAGGACACTCGTCACCTGACCTCACGAGTCTGGATTTCTTTCTCTGGGTGATATGAAGCAACTGGTGTATGAAGCCGTTGTGGAGACAGAAGACCTCGTCGCTAGAACTGACATTGCTGCTGGTACCGCTGCAGACTTTCCGGCAATTTTCGAACGGTCACGACAGCCAACCGTTGGACGATGTTCTGCGTGCATACAGTCCAATAGTCGCGCATTCGAGCAGTTCTTCTGAATGCCACTGCTGTAATCATTATGCTAAACTACCTTCTGTGTAAATCGTCCCTAGCATCAGAAATTGCCGTCAGGGACCTTATGTACTACAACAAATTATATTTGTTTTGATGTTCTCCATCTCTTGTATTAATTTGAACGAATAGCTTCGCATTACCCTGTATATACATAACCGATCTGGCTGAAAGGGTGAACAGCAATTTACGGCTGTTTTTGCTGGTGACGATGTATTGGTGATGATGTATTATGCAGGAAGGTGTCGTTGAGTGACTGTAGGGGAACACAAGATGACTTATACAGAAATTTTAGTTGTACATGTACTGTATTCGCAGTTGCGAATATGGAGAACCATCAGCTGTTTAATGGAATGCACTCCTTTTTGCTATCCGTCTTCAGGCCACAAGTGGCCCATCGGGACCATCCAACCGCCGTGCCATCCTCAGCTGAGGATGCGGTTAGGAGGGGCGTGTGGTCAGCACACCGTTCTCCCGGTCGTTATGATGGTTTTCTTTGACCGGAGCCGCTACTATTCGGTCGAGTAACGACAATGTTATTTGTGCCAGACCGGGGCTCGAACCCGGATTTCCCACTTACCGAGTGTGGTCACCTTATCATTTGGCAACCCGAGCTCGAATCGCGGCCACCCAGAAAGTTCCATATGTCGTCAACCACGGGTCTACAACCTGTACTCGTACATCCATTATATACGAGTATATTCCTGTACACGGGAGACATTTTGCTTGAAAGTCGCTTGCCCGGTGTCGGCAGATAAATACGATATTGCAGTGTCCGTGTTATTCCGAATTACGATGCAATGACCGAAGGGTCAGCTTGCTCAGAATATAGAAAAATGTAATTTAATGCGGATGAGTGGGAAAATCAATCCTGTAACGTTTGAATACAGCATTAGTATTGGGCTGCTTGACACAATCACATCGATTAAATATCTAAGTGTAACGTGTTAATACGAAGTAGAATGAGAACGGTTGGTAGTCGGGAAGGCGATTGCTCGACTTCGTTTTTTTTTTTTTTTTTTTTTTTTTTTTGGGAAAATAATCAATAAAGGGGACGGCATACAGAGCGTTACTGAACCACATTGAAAACTGCTAGTGTGTTTGGAGTCCCCATCAGTTCGGGTTAAAGAAAGACATTGAAGCAGTGCAGAGACGTCCTGCTATATCTGTCACTGATATGTTGGATTAGCACGCAAGTACTACGGACATGCTTCATGAACTCAAATGGAAATTCCTGTCTGGAAGACGATGTCTTTCTTTTTTTCCGAGGGACTACAACGGAAATTTATAGAACCGGCATTTGAGGCCGACAACAGATCGATTCTACTGCCACTAACGTACATTTCGTGTAAGGACCACGAAGACAAGATAAGAGAAATTAGGACCCATATGGAGGGTTATAGATAGTCGTTTCTCTCTCGCTCTATTTACGAGTGCATCAAGAAAAAAATAACTAGTAGTGGTACGTGGTACCCTCCGCCATGCACAGTACGATAGCGTGCGGAGTATGTACGCACAGTACGATGGCGTGCGGCGTATGTACGTAGATGTAGAGGTAGATAGTTATTCTACTACAAGGCGCCATTGAAAGTCGTCAAGCTCCTGTGGCTTGTCCCCTTCCATTTTATTCCTTGGTTCAACTTTTTCTTCTTAAGTTCTCGAGTGGTGAAGGCCAATTAAGGTCATCGGAGTAATGAAATTTGGAAGGAGAGCTTTGATTATCTTTAGATAATAACTGGGTGGCAGAGCTTTCGCACTTTATTAGGCGTGGGACGAAGTGCGACAGCACGGCTACATGAGTAACAAGAGCAGAGTATGGCCCGCTCGTCGCACCACAGGGGCTGCCCAGCGTTTTCGCCATTTGTAGCGAGGCAAACAGGGTGTCTAGGATGTGAGAAGCGTCGGAACAGCCGCCTCACAGATCGTTTTAGTGTACTGGGGATACTTACCTACAGACGACGCCGGACGGCTGCATTGTCTGTTTCGGTTCGGAGAATTTTAATATCTGCGTCCACGACGGGTCAACAGTAGGGCGCCCATTTAGACCACTGGCGTCCAACGACCAGAGGCCGTTTCAGGCCTATGCTTTCCCGTGCATAGGTGAAAAACGTCATCTGAGTAGTGGACCAGTATGAGGTGTGCTGACGCAAAAGAGCACAATCCGAATTTGGCGGGACACCCACCGTAGGAAGAGAATTTGTTCTAATAGTTTGGAGGGGAAAGGAGCGGTAGAATCTAAGAGTATGATCGGTAGCTGTTTCTGTGTTCTCCCACGTCTGCAGATTTTCCTGCATGGTAGGGAAAAGGTACTAATCTTCTGGTGTGAACGCGAAGTGAGAGGATCAGGGAATTCGCTTCTCGATGGCCAGGGAGATCGGTCGTGTTTCGCTTCTGGACCGCCACAGTGAATGTCAAGGGTTCTTCACATTCGGTCAGTCAGAGTGAGCGTGACTGCAAGAGTCAGAAGTATAACTCATGGAAGTCCAGGTCGAGCCTTTCTGTTACCACTTGTAGAAGACAGCCGGTATTGTTTGTCGTTTCGCACTTACACTGTTTCGGTAGGGTCTTTATCCACAGGCACATACCGCCACTGAGAGCAGCTGCAACATCATCCCTGTGCTCCAAGCTGTCGGCGTGCGGCCAGTCCTGCAGGTGGTAATGTATTCGTAGCATGGGCGTAGTAGTTTAATTAATTTGGCCCCTCCCAGTGCATGCTGTCGCCTTGTCGCCATACATAGCCACGGATTGCATGTTTTTTCTATATTAATGGCTCTCACTCCCGATCGTTATTTTTTGTAATAGTCAGGGGCAACATGTTAAGGCATACTCTCACTCGCAAAGTTTGCAGGGCTCTATAACGTGACAGTTAATCCCACTCCTGTAAGCAAATTTAGGCAACATCTTGTAACCTCCCCCTCACTTATCGACCTTAATGACAGTGAAAAATTAAACCGCGTGTACCTAATGGAAATTTGGGAAAAGCAATCGTCACCGAAGTTAATCTGTCGGTAAAGAGGGAGGAAAGGGTTACATCTTAATGAAAGGAAAAATGCAAATGAAACTGGTGGAAATTAATTTTGAAAAGGGGTAAAATTAACAAAGAAAGTAAATGTGCGGCCGTTACGTTAGCAATTAACTAGCGGTAATTAGATATTTGAGATTTGGGGGAAATTACGGTCGCCAGTCCTATGGACAATTACTATAGTAACTGAAAAAGAAAGGTTATTACACATATAATTAGCACTAGAAGCGTGGCAACTGAAGGTTGACACGTGTAGTGTGAAAACTGAAAGTTTGTCAGAAGTAATAAATTTCGCTGCACTCTGAGTTAATTTAGCAAAAGAATTAATAAAACCGGAAAATTGAAAGTTAATTTAGTGAGTGAATTTAATAGTGAGCTTTGTTTCTGAAGCACATCGAAACTCAGTAAAATACGGTTAGTCTTGGGCTACCTCAACAATCATTTCAAAAGCTACTTGAATCCACGCAGTTTAGAAATAAGAGATTTAAATTTGAACTTGAACTAAATGATTCTGAACAATTAACAATAGTAAAATTTAGTACGTACCAAGCTGAGCTGCAGTCACAAGTAAGCTAAAATATGCTAACAAAACTCGCACTCTTAATTTGTGCTTGTGTAATCTAAATATTGTAGTCAGCTATGAATACTTTAACTGAACTTTGAAATTAAAGCAGTGAAATCGAATGCTATTACTTTAATGCTAGCGTTTGAATTTCAACGACAATCGGGTTCATTCCGGAAAAGGAGGGGACGCTGCCTGGTAATGCAATTGGGACAATGAGCAACAAAGGTTCATGCTAAGTTGCTGTAATTTAGTGAGAAAAATTTAACAATTTGAAAAGCTGAGGTCTGCCATTCAGTTCTAAAACTTTACGTGCTACCAGTCTTCCTTGTTGGTTGATTGAAGGTTTGAAGTCGTCGATCGAGGAGGTGGCGACAGTCACTCATTGTCGGCCGTCGCTGTTGCAGAAGCTGGATGTTGGCGCGCCTTCTTCTCGACACGGTCTCCAGCCGAAACGGGCTTTTGATGTGTGTCTGCTAACGCTTCCCGTCCGCGACACCATGTCCGAAACTATCATAGCAAGTCGAGCGCAATTACATGCTGCCAAACCCCGAAAGCGCGGCAACTTGCGGGAGCGTCACACAACACACCTGCTCCACTGCACTACCCCAGCCAGACTCCCTCTCTGCTCTCGCTCCACGCGGCAGAGTTAACACTACCAAAGATCCTAAACACTTTCGTTCTTCACACGACCTATCGATGTATTCATTCGATAGCATAGTTTTCCCTAGGCAAGACCCAGCGTAAAATACAAATAATATTTACAAAACAAACCAATTATACATCGACATAAATGCATAAATATATACATATACAAATAGTAAAACAATTACAATATATAAAGACACAGAAATGTCATATCTTGATGTAACAAAACAAGGAAAAAAATTATAGTTCAATAGATTGAAATAGGAGGATGTGCATTTCCGGCGTTACAATCTCATTACCCAAGTTACAATGTCCTCATTTACACACATCAAAAACAGTTTTGCATCACCCCAGTTCCCAGAACTCCTGAAGATAGACGTTGACTGTGGATATTGTATAACAGACACAGTCCCTTTGGCTACTCAGAGATATCACTAAACATGCCCAAAGATGTAAACAACCACCCACGAGCAGCGCCTATTACACGGAGCGGATCCGACAGCCGATCAGCTCCAGTCATTCCACCAGGAAGAAGGTACACGGCTCGTGTTGTTTGTAGTTCAACCATGCCTAGACGGTCTATATCGCGGTTCGATCGTGTCCACATTGTTACTTTGTGCCAGGAAGGACTCTCAACAAGGGAAGAGTCCAGGCGTCTGAGACTGATCCGAAGGGATGTTGTTCGGACATGGAGGAGATACAGACTGAAAGGAACTGTCGATGTCATGCATCGCTCAGACCGCCCAAGGGCTACTACAGCAGTAGATGACCGCTACGGCTGACAGCAACGCCACCATGTTGAATAATGCTTTTTGTGCAGCCACAGGACGTCGTGTTACGACTCAAACTGTGCGCAATAGGTTGCATGATGCGCAACTTCTCTCCCGGTTCTGTGGCAGGGTCCATCTTTTTGCAGCGACACCATGCCGCGCCGTACAGATGGGCCCAATAACATGCCGAATGGACCGCTCAGGATTGGCACTGCGTTCTCTTCAACGATGAGTTTCTCATATGCCTTCAACCAGACAATCGTCGGAGACGGGTTAGGAGGCAATCCGGTCAGGCTGAACGCCTTAGACACACTGTCCAGCGAGTGCAGCAAGGTGGAGGTTCCTTGATGTTTTGGGGTGGCATTATGTGGGGCCGACGTACGCCGCTGATGGTCATGGAGGGTGCCGTCACGGTTGTACGACACGTAAATGCCATCCTCCGACCGATAGTGCAACCATATCGGAAGCATACTGGCGAGGCATTCGTATTCATGGACGACAATTCGCGCCCCCATCGTGCACATCATTTTGTGAATGATTTCCTTCAGGACAACGACATCGCTCGACTAGAGTGGCCAGCATGTTCTCCAGACATGAACCGTATCGAACATGCCTGGGATAGATTGAAAAGATCTGTTTATGGACGACGCGACCCACCAATCACTCTGAGGGATCTACGCCGAATCGCCGTTGAGGAGTGGGACAATCTGGACCAACAGTGCCTTGATGAACTTGTGGATAGTGTGCCACGACGAATACAGGCATGCGTCAATGCAAGAGGACGCGCTACTGGGTATTAAAAGTACCGTTGTGTACAGCAATCTGGACCACCACCTCTGAAGGTTTCGCTGTGTGGTGGTGCAATATACAATGTGTGGTTTTCATGAACTATAAAAAGGGCGGAAATGACGTTTATGTAGATCTATTCCAATTTTCTGTACAGCTTTCAGAACTCTCCGAACCGATGAGATGTAAGACTTTTTTTGGTGTGTGTATATTCCATTCAATATTTGTGTTGTGTAATACTTATAATTCTTATAATAAATCATTTTGTGATACCAAAATCTTTATGTTACTTAGTAGTTGATTTTTACCTGTTAGGGCCCTTCGCCAGATACAGTATGAGTGATCAGCTATTAAATTATCATAAACGGAATTATGTCGAAGGTGCACGTCTTAAATCGACCACAAACAAGGCCATATCATAATTTCCTCCATGACTTGTCTGCTGCGTGATAGGAACTGTGGTAGTTAAAGGGGGGGGGGTGGCTGAGTGTATTGGCCAAACTAGTATTTTTTAAAATAATCTTGGTGACATGTTCACCTCTCAACTCCAGCAAAGCGCACCATCACCGTCAGGGAAGACTTCAAGCATCAAGGGTTGCAACCTTCTGGCGATGAAATACTGGCTTGCTTGATCTGATCATGAACCAAATACAGTACATAAACAGAACAGAATCAGCCCCATACAAATCATATCCTCAAACATCACTCTGCTGATTAATGGAAATTACTGCCTAAAAAATCTCAGTGTTTTAACATGGATCATTAAACATGTAGTAATAGAAAAGTAGTAACTTGTGTTCCAGAGTAGACACATAGAAAGAGATGTACATTGATTAGTCAAAACATTATGACCACTTCCCATTACAAGGTTTAATGCCTCCAGGTGGCGTTGTGGGCACCTGACGCAGTAAGAAATGTATGAATGTACGTAAGCCGAGCAGAGACGGATGGGGGATTATCTTGGCGAAGATATTCACTGAGAAAAGCGACTTTGCCAAAGGGCAGATTATTATTACGTAGAGCCTGTGATCGAATATCTCGAAAACGGCGAAGCTGGTCAAATATTCACGTGCTACTGTCGTGGGCATCTATGGAAAGTGACAGAAGGGCCGTGAAACTACCACTAGGCGCTAAAAGGTTGGACGTCCACGACTCTTCACAGAACGTGGTGTTTGGAGGTTTCTCTGCTCTGTAAAGTAGGATAGAGGGCGATCTGTGGTACCTATGGCGAAAGAGCACAGTGCCGATGGACGCACATGTGTCTTGGAACACACCATTCAGTGCACACTGTTGAACAAGGGGTTCCGCAGCAGACGACCGCCGTGCGGGATTAGCCGAGCGGTCTAGGCGCTGCAGTTACGGACTGTGCGGCTGGTCTCGGAGGAGGTTCGAGTCCTCCCTCGGGCATGGATGTGTGTGTTTGTCCTTAGGATAATTTAGATTAAGTAGTGTGTAAGCTTAGGGACTGATGACCTTAGCAGTTAAGTCCCATCAGATTTCACACACATTTGAACATTTTTGAGCAGACGACCCCTGCGTGTTCAGGTATTGGCGCAACGAAATCGTCAATTACGACTGTAGCAGGCTCGGGATTATCAAAAATGGACAGTGTATCATTGGAAACGTGTCGGTTCGTAGGATGAATAACGTTCTTGCTACACCAGATCAATGGTCGTCACCACAAAGCCGCCATCCAGACGAACGCTGCTCCAAACGTGCAACGCGCCACGGACGCAGGCTGGTGGAAGCAGTATTAGACTATGGGAGACATTCTCCTGCGACTGCATGGGACCTCTGGTAGTAACTGAAAACACCATTTCAGCTGCGGACCACCTGCATCCCCTCATGCTGGATGGCCTCGCTGAGGACGATGCCATATTTCAGCAGTATAACTGATCGCGGGGAAGCCAGAATCGTGAAACAGTGGGGCGAGGAGCATGATAGTGACATCACGTTAACGCCTTGACCACCAAATTCGCCTGCTGTGAATCCGACGGTTCCTATCTCGGTCGCTGTCTAGCGCCATCACCGCCTACACAAATCAGCGGCCATCTATTAACGGGAATTACGTGACTCGGGTGTAGACAACTGGTGCCACAAAGCTACAAACATCTACCAACGAACTGTAGAATCGGTGATATATTACGTTACAAGGATGGCCCAACAAGCTATTAAGCAGGTGGTCATGTTTTGGCTCGTCAGTGTATATAATTTTGAATATAATTTCACCAGAACAAACCTGTAGCTGCTTTCATAGACATTTCTTTCTGTTTTTCAGGATAATTCGATGTAGCCACACTCATTAGCAAACTACACTCCTGGAAATGGAAAAAAGAACACATTGACACCGGTGTGTCAGACCCACCATACTTGCTCCGGACACTGCGAGAGGACTGTACAAGCAATGATCACACGCACGGCACAGCGGACACACCAGGAACCGCGGTGTTGGCCGTCGAATGGCGCTAGCTGCGCAGCATTTGTGCACCGCCGCCGTCAGTGTCAGCCAGTTTGCCGTGGCATACGGAGCTCCATCGCAGTCTTTAACACTGGTAGCATGCCGCGACAGCGTGGACGTGAACCGTATGTGCAGTTGACGGACTTCGAGCGAGGGCGTATAGTGGGCATGCGGGAGGCCGGGTGGACGTACCGCCGAATTGCTCAACACGTGGGGCGTGAGGTCTCCACAGTACATCGATGTTGTCGCCAGTGGTCGGCGGAAGGTGCACGTGCCCGTCGACCTGGGACCGGACCGCAGCGACGCACGGATGCACGCCAAGACCGTAGGATCCTACGCAGTGCCGTAGGGGACCGCACCGCCACTTCCCAGCAAATTAGGGACACTGTTGCTCCTGGGGTATCGGCGAGGACCATTCGCAACCGTCTCCATGAAGCTGGGCTACGGTCCCGCACACCGTTAGGCCGTCTTCCGCTCACGCCCCGACATCGTGCAGCTCGCCTCCAGTGGTGTCGCGACTGGCGTGAATGGAGGGACGAATGGAGACGTGTCGTCTTCAGCGATGAGAGTCGCTTCTGCCTTGGTGCCAATGATGGTCGTATGCGTGTTTGGCGCCGTGCAGGTGAGCGCCACAATCAGGACTGCATACGACCGAGGTTCAAATGGTTCAAATGGCTCTGAGCGCTATGGGACTCAACTGCTGAGGTCATTAGTCCCCTAGAACTTAGAACTAGTTAAACCTAACTAACCTAAGGACATCACAAACATCCATGCCCGAGGCAGGATTCGAACCTGCGACCGTAGCGGTCCTGCGGTTCCAGACTGCAGCGCCTTTAACCGCACGGCCACTTCGCATACGACCGAGGCACACAGGGCCAACACCCGGCATCATGGTGTGGGGAGCGATCTCCTACACTGGCCGTACACCACTGGTGATCGTCGAGGGGACACTGAATAGTGTACGGTACATCCAAACCGTCATCGAACCCATCGTTCTACCATTCCTAGACCGGCAAGGGAACTTGCTGTTCCAACAGGACAATGCACGTCCGCATGTATCCCGTGCCACCCAACGTGCTCTAGAAGGTGTAAGTCAACTACCCTGGCCAGCAAGATCTCCGGATCTGTCCCCCATTGAGCATGTTTGGGACTGGATGAAGCGTCGTCTCACGCGGTCTGCACGTCCAGCACGAACGCTGGTCCAACTGAGGTGCCAGGTGGAAATGGCATGGCAAGCCGTTCCACAGGACTACATCCAGAATCTCTACGATCGTCTCCATGGGAGAATAGCAGCCTGCATTTTTGCGAAAGGTGGATATACACTGTACTAGTGCCGACATTGTGCATGCTCTGTTGCCTGTGTCTATGTGCCTGTGGTTCTGTCAGTGTGATCATGTGATGTATCTGAACCCAGGAATGTGTCAATAAAGTTTCCCCTTCCTGGGACAATGAATTCACGGTGTTCTTATTTCAATTTCCAGGAGTGTATATCACACGCAGAAAAACCCCCAGATTCGCTCAAGAACAGTCTCGGAGAGGCTAGCAATAAAGATCACTTTGTTCCCTTCAAAACTTGCTACCCATGTGTAGGATCTCGGCACCCCCTTTTCTCATTGGTTGAGACCACTCTCACCTGATAGACCGTAGGCAGGGAAACTAGCCTAACAGACGCAAGGTGAGCCGGCAAGGGTGGCCGAGCGGTTCTAGGCGCTACACTCTGGAACCGCGCGACTGCTACGGTCGCAGGTTCGAATCCTGCCTCTTGCATGGGTGTGTGTGATGTCCTTAGGTTAGTTAGGTTTAAGTAGTTCTAAGTTCTAGGGGACTGATGACTTCAGAAGTTCCATAGTGCTCAGAGCCATTTGAACCATATTTGAACGGAAGCTGATCACTGGGAGCAGACAGGACAGCAAAGATCGTTAGCCAATAGTAGACCTGTAATAAACATAATATATGGAAGTTGGCAAATATAAAAGACGGCTTTAAATCAGTGTTACAAGATGTAGGAATATAATATCAGCGTTAAGTAACTTGCGCCAGCCGGTTATTTCGTAAATTTCACGCCTCTCAGAAGTGAGGGACCTTGAAAAGTTGAAAGGGTACAGTACCGCCCGACATTGAAAATAGGTACAACGTTCTTCGTCATCCTTGTCAGTACAACATATTTTTTGTAATAATAACTCAATTTCACTTAATACACCGGAGCCGGATACCAGTGTAGGAAAGAATAACAATTTCTTTATTTAACTGATCACATGTGCACTCCCACAAAATAAATCCCCATATCCAATTTGGTGAGATCTGCGAAATGAATGAATGTATGGTCGTTTGCTAACCGCAGGTAGTGAATGTGCAATATATGATCATCTTTGAGACGGTCCTTTGGTCACCTTTGGTGGAACCAAAGAGATGAAATTTACCTGTGCTTTGAGCGCCTGAAATGTGGCTGACCAATGGGTAGCATGGTCTTCCCCCACCTTGACAGAGGTGCAAGCTGACCCGAAGAACGGCCATGTTTCAGCACTCTGCCGCTGGATCTAGTGTTGGTAAGACCTGTCTTAGGTGTGCTCCGTAAAGACAAAAGAGTGGATAGAATGGTATGCATGTGAAATACTTGAGAGTAGTTTGGAATAATAATTTCTCTATTTCAGGAACATTTGTGAGGAGAATTAAATGTCAGGCAGGTAATATTAAGGGGATCGTAATAATCTTCGGAAGTGACCAACGGTCACAATGAAACCACATGTAGCAATAAGTTGAAACACTTCCGAGTGCATAAGTTAAGCTGAATTACTGGCGTGTGTACTATAAGTTGGAAATATTTAAGAAATGGCGTGTGCAGGACTTGAAATTAGAGGCGAGTACTTCCACGTGGTGAGTACTGTGTGAGTCTCAATCTGTGTATGAGACAAAGGATAAGGAGAAGTACTCGTCCATGGTATCAGTTGTGGACTCGCGTGTGTGATGAATATGTTCTTAATATTACTTTGCGTGTTATGTATCCGTGTGACGCTTGATTCAAACTATAATACTCTGAGAGAGAAGCAAGGTGAGTCAGCCGTCTATCCAGCAACGCCACTTGGCTTGCATTGCACAGGAAGACGTGCATATATCCTCCAGAGTTCATAGTGGGAAAGAAAAGTTACGAAGTGGGGCAGTGTCGTGTGAAACTGGGATAAATACTAATTGAAGTGGGAAAGCTGAAAGTGATGTGATTATAACGTTGTGACTATTCTTTGTATAGTATGTTGCCAGTGTGATGTATTTCATGAAATTTAAGTATGTGTGGTTGGCATGGGAGGGTAACAAGATAGTTTCAGAGGCAGTCGGTTATGCATGTTCCTTTTTGTACCACTCGGTCTGGAGGAAATTTTCGTGATGATGGGTGTGAGAGTCGAAGTGTGAGATATAGCAAAAGATCCACCATCCTATCCAGAAAGTGCACTGTAGCGTTAAATAATTAAAAGACCATAAGATAGAGAATCACCAATGTAAAGCCATGCCCACTGGGCGGAATTTCTCATGTGTTATTGTTGTAGGTTATGAATTTGTGTGTTTAGGTTATAGAATTTATCGGAATAAATAAGATAGTGAAAAGAAAAAGATTGGTGGCCTTTTCCTTCGAATAGTATGTTGTCACGATACCCAGAATTTATAATGTGTGCGCCATTCATATTCAGTGCGATGGCCACGTGTTGATCAAAGCCGTTAAATAAGAAAGAAAATGTGGTGTTGCCAGTGCGTAGTGAACAGTCAGAGTTGTGTAAATTACTAATAGTCAGATGTGCGTTTCCGTTTCCGTTGCGTAATATTCAAACAGGAGAGTAACTTGTAACTTAATTGTGAGTACTAGAGTTCATGTTACTCGATAAATAAGAATGAGTCCACTCGCTTGGCAGACCACTCATCTTGCAGGCCTGACTGCTTGATACCACAGTATGAGCGAGGCATGTGGGTGCCTCTCAAAGTGTCTTTCAAACGTTTATGGAAGTCGACATTTATTTGCTCGATAAAATACCGTATATACGTACAAATCGTTTTCTCTCTCAGATATGTGGCCTGTGTTGTAGAGAAACACGCATAGGAGAATTATCCAAGTCCCCAAGGAATCTACTTAAAGTGCCGCGAATATCAAACAAGCACTAAAATAAGTTTAAAAAGAAACAAAAGCACAATATCCATTACTACAACATGGTGAGCTCAGTGAGAATGATGACTTACGAAGTTAATATCCGATGTCGCTCTCCCCCACCGTCAGTGTTGAAACCTTCTTTCCGACCAACTTTGACGCTGACGTCCTGTTACGTCCGGTTCTGTGGATGGGCACTATGAATGCAGCCATTTTAGAAACACTTGGGAATGTTTTTTAACGTTCCGCTTCGTGACGGTCCTTTAAGCGTCTTTGACTGGCCTGTGGCTGGCATGATGTACCACGGAAGGAATGTTGACTCTCGAATCTTACGGTGTTGCCATCACAGTTTCTGTCGGCAGAGTAAAAGCGACGCCGGATCACCTACTGAACGGCAAAGAGCAGGTCTTCATGAAGCGTAAAGGAAATGTGCACCAGGCTCCTGTCTTCATTGTGAGACAGAACCGGTAGTAAGGTCTTACGAATCAGAGGACTGAGTTAATTTCTGGGGTGGACATAAATCTTTCAAATGAAACTGATTACATTGTATTGAGTAAAATTAGAGGATGGAGCTACACTAAATAGCATCTTGATGTACTGAATCGCACTTTCGGTCAAATTACGTATATAGTGGTGTGAAAGTGTTAAGGTATGTCATCGTCCAGGAAAACACCTGTCCGACACGTGTCCTGTTACACATACAAAGACTCTGGTTCTATTTTGCACCTTGTTTCCCATGATACCTGTTATCTTTACAGAAAGCATCACGGAAGACGGCCAGTTGCAGACCTTTGTAACTGATTTCTTCCCTGCCGGACAAAGTACGTTCCTGCACGGAATTCGATAAGGATATAATTCAGAGGCTTCCTTTACTAGGATACAGGTTGGCTGGCAGCTTTTCGAGGAGCTCTTTGCGGTGTGGGGGAGTAGCCATGTATGTGAAAAACGGCATCCCGTTTGAGTCAATTGATGTTTCAAAGTACTGCACTGAAAAGGTGTTTGAATGTTGTGCAGGTGTGGTTAAATTTAACGGAGCTTAACTTCTAACTGTTGTTATTTATAGATCCCCAGACTCCGATTTCACAACTTTTTTGCTAAAGCTAGATGAGGTTCTTGGTTCACTTTATAGGAAATACAAAAAATTAGTTATATGTGGTGACTTCAATATTAATTGTATAAGTGATTGTACAAGGAAAAGGATGCTGGTAGACCTCCTTAATTCATATAATCCTATGCAAACCGTATTCTTTCAAACGAGAGTGCAAGGGAACAGCAGAACAACCATAGACAACATTTTTGTTCATTCCTCATTACTAGAAGGGCATACTGTTAGCAAAAAGGTGAATGGCCTTTCAGATCATGATGCAGAAATTTTAACTCTAAAAGATTTTTGTGCTGCATCACGTGTTAAATATAGTCATCAGCTGTTTAGGAAAGCTGATCCAGTTGCTGTAGAGACCTTTGTAAACCTCATCAAGGAACAAGAGTGGCAAGATGTTTATAGCGCTGATGCAGTAGACGATAAATATAATGCTTTTCTCAAGACTTTTCTCATGCTCTTTGAAAGTTGCTTTTCGTTAGAACGTTCAAAACAGGGAACTAGCACAAACAAGCAGGCTGACTAGAGGGATAAGAATATCTTGTAGAACAAAGTGGCAACTATATCAAAACGTTAGAAACAGTCAAAATCTAAATGCAGCAGCCCATTACAGACAGTACTGTAAGGTGCTTAAAAATGTTATTAGGAAGGCAAAAAGTATGTGGTATGCAGATAGAATAGCTAAGTCCCAGGATAAAATTACAACCATATGGTCAGTCGTAAAGGAAGTGGCTGGTCTGCAGAGACAGTGCGTAGTGGGAATGTCTGTGTTACTGATAAGTCGCATATATGTACAGTATTTAATAATCACTTTCTGAAAATAGCAGGTGAACTAAATAGAAACCTAGTCCCAACAGGGAATCATATAGCGCTCTTAGAAAAAAGTGTTCCGAGACTGTTACCTGAAATGCTCCTCATGATACTGACAAGAGGGAGATTGAGTTAATAATTAAATCACTAAAGACCAAGAACTCTCATGGATATGACGGGGTATCTAGCAGAATACTGAAGTATTGTTCTATGTATGTTAGCCCAGTACTTAGCCATATCTGTAACTTTTCCTTTAGGAGTGGTCGGTTTCCTGACCGATTAAAGTACTCGGTAGTGAAGCCACTTTATAAAAAGGGAGACATTGATAATGTTGACAATTTTAGACCTATTTCTATGCCATCGGTGTTTGCTAAAGTTATCGAGAAGGTTGTATATACAAGGTTACTGAAGCATTTAAATTCACATAATTTGCTGTCAAATGTTCAGTTTGGTTTTAGAAATGGTTTAACAACTGAAAATGCTATATTCTATTTTCTCTGTGAGGTTTTGGACGGATTAAATATAAAGGTTGCGAACGCTAGGTGTTTTCTTTGATTTAACGAAGGCTTTTGATTGTGTTGACCACAAAATATTACTGCAGAAGTTGGACCATTATGGAGTAAGGGGAGTAGCTTACAATTGGTTCGCCTCTTACTTTACGAACAGAAAGCAGAAGGTAATTCTCCGCAATATTGAGAGTGGTAGTGATGTACAGTCCCAATGGGGCACTGTTAAGTGGGGCGTTCCCCAAGGGTCGGTGCTGGGGCCACTGCTGTTTCTTATTTATATAAATTATATGCCTTCTAGTATTACAGGTGATTCAAAAATATTTCTGTTTGCTGATGACACCAGCTTGATAGTGAAGGATCTTGTGTGTAATATTGAAACAGTATCAAATAATGTAGTTCATGAAATAAGTTCGTGGCTTGTGCAAAATAATTTGATGCTAAATCACAGTAAGACTCAGTTTTTACAGTTTCTAACTCGCAATTCAACAAGAACCGATATTTTGATCAGACAGAATGGGCATATTATAAGCGAGACGGAACAGTTCAAGTTCCTAGGCGTTCGGATAGATAGTAAGCTGTTGTGGAAAGCCCATGTCCAGGATCTTGTTCAGAAACTGAAAGCTGCTTTATTTACCATTAGAACAGTATCTGAAATAAGTGACACTTCAACACGAAAAGTAGTCTACTTCGCATATTTTCATACGCTTATGTCGTATGGTATTATATTTTGGGGTAATTCTTTTGATTCAAAAAGGGTATTTTTGGCTCAAAAACGGGCTGTTCGAGCTATATGTGGTGTGAGTTCGAGAACCTCTTGTCGACCCCTATTGAATAGTCTGGGAATTCTGACATTGCCCTCACAGCATATATTTTCTTTAATGTCGTTTGTTGTTAGCAATATTAGCCTATTCCCAAGAGTTAGTAGCTTTCACTCAGTTCATACTAGGCAGAAATCCAATCTGCATGTGGAATGCACTTCCTTGACTCTTGTGCAGAAAGGAGTGCAGTATTCAGCTGCATCCATTTTCAGTAAGCTACCACAAGAACTCAAAAATCTTAGCAGTAGCCCAAACTCTTTTAAGTCTAAACTGAAGAGTTTCCTCATGGCTCACTCCTTCTATTCTGTCGGGGAGCTCCTGGAAGAGCTAAAAAATTAAGCAAATTCCAGTGTTACTTTGTTGATTTTCTTTATTTAAACTTTCTACTTGCCACCTGAATATGTTTTTTTTTATATTTCATTTTATATGTTTCTAATATCGTGTTATAATTTCATGTATTGACTCGTTCCATGACCATGGAGACTTCTCCTTAATGGGGTCCCACGGAACAATAAATAAATAAATAAATAAAATAAATAAACATCAAAAACACATAACAGTGCTGTATTGGTTTGAGGGACATAATGAATACTACCGCTGACGTCCTGACATTTTAATTTTCCAGACATAAATTCTTCGAACACCTCGAGAAAGTCGGCGTATACAAGGTTACAGCTCTTACATATTAAAACACCTTGTAATGTATAGGCATTGTGTTGTCTGAGCATAGATGCATTTTGCCGTATAAGTCCAACCTTTTACCATGGATGTGAAAATCTAGTCCACGACAAGTTTCAGTTGTCGTCTGTGTCAATATGGAGCAGTGCCCAGGTAGGTTGGTGAACATAATGTTCTGGCTCATGTATATGTGTTTTCTTCACTTAGTTGTAACACAGTTACAATCACGATACTGTAATCATAAGACGCTTTCTTCTCTTAGTTATTATATGTTCTGTTGTCTTAGATTATCCATCAAGCCTCTGTAAAGACCGCTCTGCGGTCTGTCAACACATTAACGAGTTGGTTCGCTATAATGTGGACAGGTAATTGTGGCATTAATTTGGTAGTCATGAATACGGTATGGTTATCAAGGAGTCCTGTTCCTAGAGCCGAGAAACTAAAGTGAAGAGTATGTCATTAGTGTTTTATTTGAAAAGCCCTATACCAGTGAATTTCAGTTTCTTAGTGTCTGCAGACATACATCAAAGCAACACGAAGACAGTACGCTTTTAATAACGATGGTGCGATAATCGATCGTTTTCACAAAGCCTTAAATCGAGAACGTTTCTTATCGTGTGACATAACTAATTCTATAAAGTTTTAAGAGAGCATTCAACGCATAAAAATTTTAAATTACCTTCATAGTCTGGGCCGTAACGTGCCTGTGGAACAATATGAAGCAAATACATAAACTAATATAGTACATAAAATAAGAACACATTTAACACTACAAAAATAAGGAAAGAAGATTAGGGTTTAACGTACCGTCAAAAGCACGGTCATTAGAGACGGACGCAAGCTCGGATTACGAAAGGATGGGGAAGGAATTGGCCGTGACCTTTTCAAAGGAACCACGCCGGCATTTCCTCGAGTGATTTAGAGAAAACACGGAAAACATAAATCTGGATGGCCGGATGGGGATTTGAACCGTTGTCTTTCCGGATGTGACTCCAGTGTGCTACCCACGGCGCCACCCAGATCGATACTATACAGAAACACCTTCTGCATACTGTCTCTCGTGGAATTAGTATGGTTTTCCTATAGTACGTTTGCCTGCGTTGTGGATATTACTTACAATGGGACCGCACGTACTCGTCATCATCGATTTCGTCCAAGTTTGTAATGTATGCAGATCTTGGCTAGAAATGAAAGTGACAGAACTGGGAGCTTCAGAGGGCTAAACGTTTGGATAAAATAGAGTTTTTAGACCAGGTTGGGCGACAAATAAGCTGTTTCTGTTAGCGTAATTTCAAGACAGCGGTTGGGGCGGCGGAGAGATTACATAACGATAATCTGACGAATTGAGCCCATATACCGCTACTTCCGTATTTTCAGTTTCTACGTTACTTGTACTGCAAATAAATCGAGATAATATCCATCAGTTGTATTTTATGTAATTAAACAATATGTGTTAGAGAACAACTTCTTATGTTCCGAGAGAGGCTAAGAAATCACATGCCGAGAAGACTGAATCAAAATACATTTCTTTGTTTTATCGTAGGCTATCCTCACCAATATTTGTCGAAATGATGTTACGTATTGTTTTACTTTCAAACTATTTGACGAGGGAGAACATTTTACGAATTTAAACCAATACTATTTTTGATTAGAAAAAAAATGATGTAAGTGTAAAACTTGTCTAAGGTGCTGAGAAAATTGCTTCTTTGTCCTGTTTTTACGATGAGCATTGCACCAGCACATGTGAATCATCAAACGTAAAATAATAAAAGTACCTAATTTTATTATGAAGTTCTCGCGTAGGATACGCTTCCCAATCGCTGCCTCTAAATTTATTTGCAATCACAAGTTTTCCTTTGAATTTGGTTTTCACGTTCTTGATGAATATATTAATAGATACAATATAATGAGCACTATCTCGGTTTAAAAAATGGTTCAAATGGCTCCGAGCACTATGGGACTTAACTTCTGAGGTCATCAGTCCCCTAGAACTTAGAACTACTTAAACCTAACTAACCTAAGGACATCACACACATCCATGCCCGAGGCAGGATTCGAACCTGTGACCGCAGCGGTCCCGCGGCTCCAAACTGTAGCGCCTAGAACCGCTCGACCACATCTCGGTTTATTTGCATGTAAGTGACCTAAGAACTAAAAACTGAAAGAAGGTTCCTGGATTGAGACTCGATCCCCACGACACTCGGATTACCGTTGTGTGCTCTTTCCAGAGAGCTGACCACTGCCTGGATGTTATGCTAACATAAAATAACGGCGCCCGATACGCGCCAAAAATGCCAAAAGCTTGGGTAACTGGAGCTCCCCCTTCCGTCACTTTCATTTATTGTTCAGATATGAATATAGCATAAATTTGTGGGAAACCTGTGTCAATGAGTTGGCGCGGAACCCTTTTTAAAGGCGCATCTGTCAAAACTTTCAAATAAGATCGAAAGTCATTTGCGTTACTTGCAGTTTACTTTGCAAAACATATACAACTTTCGAAAGGGAAACTGACGGATTATTTGTGCTGCAACGATGTCTGATCTGTTTGTATCGTGTCAGCCACTATGATGAAAACTTACGAAGTATAGTTGTTTATTTGATGGGGATGAAATGCAGTGTCGGACGTCACATCGACCAAGAGACCTCCTGTGTTTCAGTCCGCCCACATTTGGTATACGTACGCCGGTGTTTCGGTGCAGCATCCTGTTTTTCTCACCGTCGACTTGACACACACCAAACTACTTTTTTCAGAGTTTTGTTCAGTTCCTAAAGAACAAAATCGTGATAGACACTCCACATTTGACAAACGTATACATCACAACCAGTTTAGGATTTAACAAAACATCCCACCACTATCCGTGAATAATCCCCAACATTCGACTGGATCACAGGCTATACTCGTATACCTCTGATTCAATTAACAAAACAACTACCCCGGAGATGGATATAGTGCTTGATCTCGCATTCGAGGACGTCACCTGTCTTCACCCTATCAGAATATCTGTCCAAACCTGACTGCTCACAAATAGGCGATTCACGGATCAAAAAGAGAGGAGAGTTGTCAGGGTCGACTATGGCACCCCACAACTCGTAACTGACAGGAAAGTGAGCTTTCATTTCATAACACCAATATAGTGATAGAGATTACTGTCGTTCTAAGCGATTCACTAAGTACAGTCAACAGAAAGGAAACGTATCGTTCTCTGAGACCGAAGCTAGGATTTTATCCTGTTACAGCACCTATGAAGGGGATGCAGTTAAACATATCGTTTTCTTGTTGCCCCTATAGTGTAATCCAGGGACAGATTTCCGGCAACTGGGAGACGGAACCTTTTGTTTTGCATGCATAATGTGGGAAAGTATTCCCCTAAACCTGCTAAATGGCTGGCGGGCTCGGTTAATTATGCTATTTTCTAAATCAAATGTTTCCTCAGGATGGATGGGGTTTTGCTCGAACTGTAAGAAATAAACGCGGAAAACCTTGGTATTAAGCAGCTCTTTGTTGTTTTCTGTTAGTAAGAACTGGAAATGGGCAATGAAAATGAATGCCAATTTGAGACTGACTGACCGAAAGGCCTGAATGCGGAAATAATTACATGGAGCGATTATGGAGCTCGTGAAATTCAAAGTCTGTCTGCAGCCCTTATGATTGTAGGGGACAAGTTTTGTGTCCTCTGGGGTGGAGGTAGTGTTGTGCAGTGTATTTCAGAGTACTGCAGTTGGTGGTGAGTGTCCGCTAGTGAGAAATAAAATATAACTTTCAAAGGAATCCTCAACTACGTTTTCGGGTAGGTACGTGGGAACTGGCTTAATCTTTTGCCTGTTTCCAAGGCGGCTATTGCCATTTGGTGGGTGTACAAGTATTCTGTAGGGAAGAGATCACGTAACAGTATGTAAAGTCATTGGCTAACTGTGTGTGTTGTTCAACGAAAAAGGTGTAATTGGCCATATTTATTAAAAGATAATAAATAAAAATTTTTAATGTAAATTTTAAGTCTGAGTTCTTTTGTGTGTCTTTCTCCTTTCCGACTTCAGGCTATTATTGTGTTTTGTTTATGGAGGAGATTATTGGCGAGAAGGACTAAAAATCATTTTCAGACGGTGTTGACACTAATGTAGGTGTACCTTTTACAATCCACCGATCGGACATGAGTCTTTCGAGAGTAGTTGAACTGCTACAGGAGGTTACTTTGTGGCTCATTATTAGTGGCAATTTCAGTCGCGTCTCACATATCAAAACGAGTCTGGCGACCTCTATTTGGACTGATAGTATACGTGCAGCAGTGTATAAAATTAATCCGGGTCTGCAATAAATGGTTCCCAGAAAGACAGCGGAACAGTACGTCGCCTAATTCATCTCGCGCATTGCTTATTGCTAAGTGTGTATCTACAGTTGATAGCCAAAACATTATGACCACTGCCCACCACGACGTTGGATGCCGTCTTGTGGCGTTACGGGCACATGACGCGGTAACAAAAGTAAGTAAGTGGAGGAGACACGTACGAGGGATTACCCTAACGAAGATATTCACTGCAAACGGAGAAATCCACTGAGATAAGCGATTTTGCCAAAGGGCAGATAATTATTACGCAGAGTCTGTGAACGAGTATCTCGAAAACGGCGAAGCTGATCGAATGTTCACGTGCTACTGTCGTGAGCATCTACGGAAAGAAGTAGAAGGATAGTGGAACTAACACTTGGGGCTAAATGGTTGGATGTCCACGACTCTTCACAGAACGTCAGCTTCGGAGACTTGTCTGCTCTATAAAGTGGTATACACCTTGATATGTGGCGTCTCTACCGAAAGAGCACAATGCTGGTGCATGCACAAGTGTTTCGGAGCACACCGTTCATCTTACATTGTTGAAAATGGAGCTCCGCAGAAGACCAATCCTGCATGACCACATGTTGACCCAACGACATCGTCAATTACGACTGCAGTAGGCACGATACGATCGGGATTCGACCGTCGATCAATGGAAACGTGTCGGGTCTTCAGGTGAATCACATTTTTGCTACATTAGGTGGTCTCCACAAACCCCGTCGTCGAGGTGAATGGCGGCTTGAAACGTGCAGCACACCACGGACGCAGGCTCGTGGGGGCAGTATTATGCTATGGCAGACACTCACTACGCTTGTATGGGACCTGTGGTAGTAATCGATGACAGCTGTGAACCACCTACATCCCTTCATCCTTGATGTCTCCCCCGACAGTGATGTCGTCTTTCAGCAGTGTAACTGTCCGTGTCTCGGAGCCATAACCGTGCTACAGTGGTTTGAAAATTATAGGGAATTGACGTTGATGTTTCGGAGACCAAATCTGCCTGATGGAAATCCTGTGAAACCCGTCTGGGTCGCCATCGGGCGCCATCAGCGCGTACGCTGATCAGCGGCCCGTAATTTACGCGAATTACATAATCTGTGCGTAGGTATCAAATGCCACGTACCTCCATAAACCTACCAACAACCTGTTGGATCCCTGATACGCACAATCACTGATGTATTTCGTTCCAAAGACAGACAAACAAACTATTAAGCAGGTGGTAATAACGTTTTGGCTCATCAGAGTATTCTGGCCACAGCCGTGAATCGGTGTGCGCCCTATGCTGCGGAAGCTCCGAGGAGTAACAACGTTTGTGCAGTACCCATCCATCTGCCTAACGACATACTGGAACTACTTATACATTCCCATAAAGAACTCAAATCAAGGCACATTTAGGAATTCCAGGCAATGAAATCACTGGTATAATGGGGAAAAAAGGAGTTGGTGGTAAAAGAATGCAGACGGCATTGTAGCTACAGATTGCGTGGAATTCTGCGATCCAAAGAGAGGTACATTTGGCTCCACAAGTGGCAAGTGTCTTCTCAGCGTAAGTGACTAGCGTATGCAATATAACTCTGGCTTCCAATGTGTTCGTATGATCTAGGGTTGTTTAGGCCAACGATCGCAAAGGTTAGAGTTATTTCGTCTTGATCAGTTCTTTATTAGGCGAACTGTTGAAAAGGCACTTCCGTTGCCAAGTTCAATGCAAAAGCTGTTGTCGGAACGTAAACGTAATTGTTGTTTCATTACTCAGACTTGCGCATGTAAGACATATCACCAAAAAAAATGGTTCAAATGGCTCTGAGCACTATGGGACTCAACTGCTGAGGTCATTAGTCCCCTAGAACTTAGAACTAGTTAAACCTAACTAACCTAAGGACATCACAAACATCCATGCCCGAGGCAGGATTCGAACCTGCGACCGTTGCGGTCTTGCGGTTCCAGACTGCAGCGCCTTTAACCGCACGGCCACTTCGGCCGGCAGACATATCACAAATCGAAAACAATATATGTTAGGAGACGAACGTTTTAGGATGTAAATTTTTGCTGTAAGCGTGAGGGAATGTCCATACATTTCCCACCCCCACCTTCCCCTCTCTCTCTCTCTTTCTCTCTCTCTCTCCCTCTTGCTCTCAGTGTGTGTTCGCGCGCGCGCGCGCGTGCGCGTGTGTGTGTCTTTATCTAGAATTTTCTTGGTGATACGAGTAAAATGAGGTTTATATTATGTATTTTAATAAGAGACCTAATAACACAGTGTTGTTGTTGTGGTCTTCAGTCCTGAGACTGGTTTGATGCAGCTCTCCATGCTACTCTATCCTGTGCAAGCTTCTTCATCTCCCAGTACCTACTGCAACCTACATCCTTCTGAATCTGCTTAGTGTATTCATTTCTTGGTCTCCTCCTACGATTTTTATCCTCCACGATGCTCTCCAATACTAAATTGGTGATCCCTTGATGCCTCAGAACATGTCCTACCAACCGATCCCTTCTTCTGGTCAAGTTGTGCCACAAACTCCTCTTCTCCCCAATCCTATTCAGTACCTCCTCATTAGTTATGTGATCTATCCATCTAATCTTCAGCATTCTTCTGTAGCACCACATGTCGAAAGCTTCTATTCTCTTCTTGTCCAAACTATTTATTGTCCATGTTTCACTTCCACACATGGCTACACGCCATACAAATACTTTCAGAAATGACTTCCTGACACTTAAATCTATACTCGATGTTAGTAAATTTCTCTTCTTCAGAAACGCTTTCCTTGCCATTGCCAGTCTACATTTTATATCCTCTCTACTTCGACCATCATCGGTTATTTTGCTCCCCAAATAGCAAAACTCCTTTACTACTGTAAGTGTCTCATTTCCTAATCTAATACCCTCAACATCACCCGACTTAATTCTACTACATTCCATTATCCTCGTTTTGCTTTTGTTGATGTTCATCTTATATCCTCCCTTCAAGACACCATCCATTCCGTTCAACTGCTCTTCCAAGTCCTTTGCTGTCTCTGACGGAAATACAATGTCATCGGCGAACCTCAAAGTTTTTATTTCTTCTCCATGGATTTTAATACCTACTCCGAATTTTTCTTTTGTTTCCTTTACTGCTTGCTCAATATACAGATTGAATAACATCGGGGAGAGGCTACAACCCTGTCTTACTCCCTTCCCAACCGCTGCTTCCCTTTCATGTCCCTCGACTCTTATAACTGCCATCTGGTTTCTGTACAAATTGTAAATAGCCTTTCGCCCCCTGTATTTTACCCCTGCCACCTTTAGAATTTGAAAGAGAGTATTCCAGTCAACATTGTCGAAAGCTTTCTCTAAGTCTACAAATGCTAGAAACGTAGGTTTGCCTTTCCTTAATCTTTCTTCTAAGGTAAGTCGTAAGGTCAGTATTGCCTCACGTGTTCCAGTATTTCTACGGAATCCAAACTGATCTTCCCCGAGGCCGGCTTCTACTAGTTTTTCCATTCGTCTGTAAAGAATTCGTGTTAGTATTTTGCAGCTGTGGCTTATTAAACTGATTGTCCGGTAATTTTCACATCTGTCAACACCTGCTTTCTTTGGGATTGGAATTATTATATTCTTCTTGAAGTCTGTGGGTATTTCGCCTGTCTCATACATCTTGCTCACCAGATGGTAGAGTTTTGTCAGGACTGGCTCTCCCAAGGCCGTCAGTAGATCCAATGGAATGATGTCTACTCCGGGGGCCTTGTTTCGACTCAGGTCTTTCAGTGCTCTGTCAAACTCTTCACGCAGTATCGTATCTCCCATTTCATCTTCATCTACATCCTCTTCCGTTTCCATAATATTGTCCTCAAGTACATCGCCCTTGTATAGACCCTCTATATACTCCTTCCACCTTTCTGCTTTCCCTTCTTTGCTTAGAACTGGGTTTCCATCTGAGCTCTTGATGTTCATACAAGTGGTTCTCTTATCTCCAAAGGTCTCTTTAATTTTCCTGTAGGCAGTATCTATCTTACCCCTAGTGAGAAAAGCCTCTACATCCTTACATTTGTCCTCTAGCCATCCCTGCTTAGCCATTTTGCACTTCCTGTCGATCTCATTTTTGAGACGTTTGTATTCCTTTTTTCCTGCTTCATTTACTGCATTTTTATATTTTCTCCTTTCATCAATTAAATTCAATATTTCTTCTGTTACCCAAGGATTTCTACTATCTCTCGTCTTTTTACCTATTTGATCCTCTGCTGCCTTCACTACTTCATCCCTCAAAGTTACCCATTCCTCTTCTACTGTATTTCTTTCCCCCATTCCTGTCAATTGTTCCCTTATGCTCTCCCTGAAACTCTGTAAAACCTCTGGTTCTTTCAGTTTATCCAGATCCCATCTCCTTAAATTCCCACAGTGTTATCTGATTTAATAAATTATAATGCAACAAGGAACGTCTTTTAACTATACCTTGCTAACAGAATCATCACGGAATTTGTGTTTTGTTAACTAAAATTTCAGTCTGTGGGCGTTGAGTGACAGTAACATGTAAGTTTAAGTATTTATTTGTGATTATTTGTCTTCAGTTATTATTCTTCGATTTAAGATATATTTTTAAGTCCCATTCCTAGCTGTTACATTCATATGTTGGCCGTTCTTAAGCTCTTCAAAATCACATTTACATTAAACTAAATTAGATATTTTCAATAAGACGCCTAAGTACCCCAGAACCGAACCACATTTAGGCTCATACGACGAGAAAGTCAATTCTTATGTGACAAATAATTTTAGTATGAATCGGGAATTAAATACCGGACCTTTAGTTGACTCAAAGCAAGACACAGTGTTTCCCTCGTTGATGTACAGCAACTAGTATTTCATGTCGACCTTATCTTCCTGGAGATAGACTATCGCTTTAACGTTGCGATGAGCCGTACGTGGCTCGCGTACCGCTCACACGCTGGTGACTACAGGCGGTGAACGTGAGTCCCATGTCGCAGCACGTCTCGCATTACGTGTCCAATGTATCAACATTTTGTCAGGTTAATGGCCGCTGCGTCACTGCGGTCATATTCTCGTGAACATCACTTCGAATTTCGCTTTGAAGCTCCACGTCGGCTTTTTATGGCACTTGTGCACGAAGTAGGCCAAACGACGACATTTTCACGCCCTGTACTTCGTTTTACGGCTAAAGATGCGTTGTTCAAGGTGCGACGGCGGCTTGCGGCAGCGACAGACCCTCCGCGACGAAATGGGCTGCCTGCTCACTCAGGTATACGGCGACGCGACAGAATTTCGTCCGAAGTCACCGCTGTTTCTCAAGGCGCGGCCGAGGTGTAGCTGCGGCACCATCGGCAAGAGGATGGAGAGAGCGCGCCCGAATTGAATATGACTTTGAAGTACTTAGATATTTTACTACAAGAAGAAAATGACACGGAAATATTATCGCTGCTCCTCAACTTGATGAAGAAGAGGAAGATTATTCGAATTTTTGCGGCACATAACTGTGAGGGTTGTCATAATATTTTGATTAACAGGCACCTTGTTTTCAGATGGTAACTGAACCCCTTCCTGCTCCATGCCGTCATATTTCTCCTTGATGGTGAAAACGGCGAAACATTTGGAATATAAATATTTATTAACACTCTTGGATATCATTTAGGTAATGACTTCTGCATTGCACTGACTCACAGTGATAAAAGCCCTTATTTACTCTCTCACCATCGACAGGTTTACAGCAACGAAGAGAGAGAGAGAGAGAGAGAGAGAGAGAGAGAGAGAGAGAGAGAAAGAACTTAATGTAAACCATATTCATTAAAATGGCAACTTAATTTTAAGACAGTAATAAAATGTAGTAAAAATTTAAACAACACTTTAATTTTATTTTAGAAGGAAATGCAGCATGCCTGCAAGATCAATTCTCTAATTCCATGCTCTTTTTCGACAAAATGTACCAGTACAGTACAGTGCTTGTATACAGTTTAGGGACATATCTAAATTTCGTTGAATCCACATGTGTCACTTAAGTAACAATGTTTTACATGATATTATTAGAAACCTGAATTACGAGTTTATAGTTAAAATTTCAGTTCTATAGTTCTATTACATTTGGAGATTTAACGTTTTCCAGTTTTGTAAACAGAGCTAAAAAAGGTATTTTTTCGACTACAATGTTTCTTTCTCTAAAACTGCTAGTTCTAGAGCTTCATTACACCATAGCAATCACAAGAACGATAAAACATCATGGGAAAAATTCCTACTGATTTGGTTACCTCTCAAACAATTTGTTAAATTACACTGCAAGAAATATTGCAAGCAGCCACAAGTCTTCTTGAAATGATTTTACCAGTACTAGTTTCGGGCCTGAAACCATCGCCAGATGAATAGTGGGACAAGGACAGCATGAGGACAACTTGGTAGTGTGGGTTGCCTACATTCAGGGGCAAGTATACACTCAGGGGCAAACCTATTGTTCTCTTTTGATTGACAGGTCCTTAACCTATTATCCTGCTAAGTGGATTATGACCCCCTGGGGGTAACTTACTGATTCCTCCACCCCTCCCCCTCCCACTCCACCTCTTCCACCAAACCCCTCAGGAAACCTCCAAGATTCCCCCCTCCCCCTCCCTCTCGCTGATACAGGAACTCTTTCAGGCATGAGTTATTCGAATAGCCCCCCTCCCACTCCATAAATTTGTTTGACTACTCAATTAAATTGATCAATTAATTAACACTCAGTCTCTGGTAAAACACTAATCCCCCTCCCCTACCTGGAAATTGGCTGCTCTGTGGTGGAGAGGAAGGATCTCACAATAGGAAATTCAATTACACTACTGACCATTAAAATTGCTACACCACGAACATGACGTGCTACAGACGTGAAATTTAACCAACAGGAAGAAGATGCTGTAATATGCAAATGATTAGCTTTTCAGAGCATTCACACAAGGTCGACGCCGGTGGCGACACGTACAACGTGCTGACATGAGGAAAGTTTCCAACCGATTTCTCATACACAAACGACAGATGACCGGCGTTGCCTGGTAAAACGTTGTTATGATGCTCGTGTAAGGAGGAGAAATGCGTACCATCACGTTTCCGACTTTGATAAAGGTCGGGTTGTAGCCTGTCGCGATTGTGGTTTATGGTATCGCGACATTGCTGCTCGCGTTGATCGAGATCCAATTACTGTTAGCAGAATATGGAATCGGTGGGTTCAGGAGGGTAATACGGAATGCCGTGCTGGATCCCAACGGCCTCGTATCACTAGCAGTCGAGATGACAGGCATCTTATCCGCATGGCTGTAACGAATCGTGCAGCCACGTCTCGACCCCTGAGTCAACAGATGGGGACGTTTGCAAGACAACAACCATCTGCACGAACGGTTCTACGACGTTTGCAAGACAACAACCATCTGCAAGAACGGTTCGACGACGTTTGCAGCAGCATGGACCATCAGCTCGGAGACCATGGCTGCGGTTACATTTGACGCTGCATCACAGACAGGAGCGCCTGCGATGGTGTACTCAACGACGAATCTGGGTGCACGAATGACAAAACGTCATTTTTCGGATGAATCTGGGTTCTGTTTACAGCATCATGATGGTCGCATCCGTGTTTGGCGACATCGCGGTGAACGCACATTGGAAGCGTGTATTCGTCATCGCCATACTGGCATATCACCCGGCGTGATGGTATGGTGTGCCATTGGTTACACGTCTCGGTCACGTCTTTTTCGCATTGACGGCCCTTTGAACACTGGACGTTACATTTCAGATGTGTTACGACCTGTGGCTCTACCCTTCATTCGATCCCTGCGAAACCCTACATTTCAGCAGGATAATGCACGACCGCATGTTGCAGGTTCTGTACGGGCCTTTCTGGATACAGAAAATGTTTAACTGCTGCCCTGGGCAGCACACTCTCCACATCTCTCACCAACTGAAAACGTCTGGTCAATGGTGGCCGACCAACTGGCTCGTCACAATACGCCAGTCACTGCTCTTGATGAACTGCGGTATCGTGTTGAAGCTGCATGTGCAGCTGTACCTGTACACGCCATCCAAGCTGTGTCTGGCTCAATGCCCAAGCGTATCAAGGCCGTTATTACGGCCAGAGGTAGTTGTTCTGGGTACTGATTTCTCAGGATCTATGCACCCAAATTGCGTGAAAATGTAATCACATGTCAGTTCTAGTACAATATATATGTCCAATGAATACCCGTTTATCATCTGAATTTCTTCTTGGTGTAGCAATTTTAGTGGCCAGTAGTGTACGTGGTAGGAGGTATACTGTTTATTTATAAAAAAATTCAGTTTGCAGGAGCTGGATTTCTGTTGCCCATCATTCTCTGCTGTTTGGCAAGATGCATGTCTTGTAAAGAAGTAATTGAATCGGTCGCTTTTTTTATTCTGATCTTGCAAGGAATACCATCATGAAACACCCATCTCACGTAATTAAAATATTAAAAATCTTTCGATCGTGAAGCATACAACGTCCACTGGCCCCCATTCGCTGCACCGCTCCCAATGCCGGCTCGCACCACCGCATACGCAGCTCGCTCGGCGTTCTGCAAAGCGCGGCCGCGCCACACAGCTGTCTGGGAGTGTCCGCTCGGGCCCTGCAACTGACAGAGCTGATGTCACACTAATCCTTGAACAAAAGTACCCGACAAACTCCTGTTGAAACATGTGCCCATGCGGTATACCGATGCATGGAAAAAACTCTTTCGGAAGCAAATTCCTGACAGAGAATAGATTCCACCATGGGCTCTAAGCTGCCGTCTGTGCTGGAGAGAATGGATCTTATGACAAGAAACATCCGCCCCCGGTAGCTGAGTGATCAGCGCGACAGATTGTCAGTCCTAAGGGCCCGACCCCGACTAGGTCGGAGAGTTTCTCCTCTCAGGGACTAGGTGCTGTGTTGTCCTAATCATCATCATTTCATCCCCATCCACGCGTAAGTCGTCGAGGTGGCGTCATATCGAAAGACTTGCACCCGGCGAAAGGTTATTTATAGAAATTTAATTTGCAGGGACCGGATCTCAATTTTATTTTGTGGGCAAAGTTCACATCCTAATTACGTAATTGCAAAAAAAAAAAAAATGGCTCTGAGCACTATGGGACTTAACTTCTGAGGTCATCAGTCCCCTAGAACTTAGAACTACTTAAACCTAACTAACCTAAGGACATCACACACATCCATGACCGAGGCAGGATTCGAACCTGCGACCGTAGCGGTCGCGCGGTTCCAGACAGTAGCGCCTAGAACCGCTCGGCCACCTCGGCCGGCACGTAATTACACTGCTGCAGATTGAAAGTGTCGTCTTATTGGAAAATTTTCCTGTGTACGCTCACCTAGTTATGCAGGGATCGGGAAAGAGACTCACTCTTAACTGTAGAAGAAGTATCTCACGACACTAAATTCAAATCAAAGTCAATAATATATCGATACATATTCTTTATTTAATCAGTTTGCAGGAGACGGAGACGGAGTTCCCCATTCCTGTAGACATCATCACTGCATCACCCACCCTTGTTCCCCATGACATAATAACTGTAATTACAAGGGAATGGAATGAAGTGCGATATAGTAACCACCATTTTGGGTCTCCCACACGTGTGTCTATCGTCAGAGCACCATCACGAAGGTCAAAACAGCCCAATGTCCTAATTACAGATCACGATATTAAATACCACTAGTCACGTGCCACATATCGGCCAGCCTCCTTTGATCTCGCGACCACCAAACAATGTATCATGTGGCAACAATCTGTTGATTGACAAATTCCAGACTCGCTCCCTGTTTCTGTCGGTCTCAAGGAGCCACTCGCTGCTCGTCTGTGTGAACTAACGTCGCCAGACACGAAGATGGAGGTTTTCATATCTCCTCAGAATACTGTACTCCTATTGGCTAGTACTGGAGACATGGGGGATAGCTGACGCAATTTCGATATCAAAAATAGAGTGAAATAAGCCATTTACACTACCCTGTGAAATTAATTGTTTAACAGTTTACAGGAGTCAAACAGACCACTTAAAACACTCACTTCCACCTTACAGTGAACCTTCTTCATAATGAAACATATTTTCATCATTTGAGTATCACACGCAAACATTATGCAAATCAACGAATGATATTTCCATCACAAATAGATCTTAGCGCTAAACATATCCGAGGTCTTGTACACACCAACGATTGAGAGAACAAACATCCACCTCCACCACAACATTTCCAGTAACCATAGCTGATGAAAAACAAATCCTGACGATCAAACAAACTAGCGATAGCAAGGCACGTGCCATTTTCTGTCTACAGCGTAGCCCCCATCCACACTGGCCAGGAGAGAGGCCCACACCTTGTAACACCATAGCTTTAATGCTTTACTGATTTATTTTGCCTTTTGTTTTATTTAATGTTACATCGTTGAGCATCTGTAAATGTTGTTTGATTCAATCAATAACACAAAATTGTATACTCCTTTCTTTGTAAAAAAAAACTTTGATGTCTTGGTTTGATTGTACGCAATGTAGTGTATCTGTCATTTAAATTCTTTGTCCCAATTGGAGGGAGACAAAACTTACTGTATATGTTTGGAATTTGGGTAAATAATTTTTTATAGGAATGTCAATATGTGCAAATGATCTGTTTTATTTAATGTGTTTGGTTGCTGTTTTGTAAACTGCTGACCTTCACTTAGGGTTCTTAGTTATTTTGTATGTAAAAGGTAGTGTGGTTCCCCTCCGGAACGGAACTTAATAGCGCGCGCAAATTGTGGTTGGCCTAAGTAGAAAAGGTGGAACAAAGAGTCAGTCTGGGACGAGCTACCAAACTATCAACTGCTCATGTAAAAGTTGTGTATTGTGCTGGTTCCGAGAGAGGCTTTTCCTGACGCTTTCCAACGCCTCGGATGGATGGATAAAGAGCTGGAACTATTCTGGAATTGGTATCTATAATCGCCACAAAGAAATGACAGAGTCCAGCAGTTCTACCTGCAAATCCACCTACCAACATGCAATCGCCACCACATTGCGCAGCCACTGTAATGGAACACTATAGTAATGTACAGTGAAGGATCAGCTCATAGGATGTTATAGTGAACCCAAATATAAGGTAAAATTTGACTGAATTCTTGTACCTATCGTGATTTATCCTCAGTCACATAATCACTTAGGGTCCCTCCTACGCTAAAGTATTTACCGAGTTTCCTTTATTGAAGGCATATTAAAATTAATATAGCATTAGAATGTGCTAAAATTAATATTGTTTATTGAAAGGATCTTACAAAAATCTCAAATTTGTGTTTCACTGCAGTAAAAGTTCTGAACTGCAACTGTTGAGTATTATATGTTCATGCTTGCTAAGTACTTGTTTCTCTAGTGTACTGAAAGTGTGTTTAGTTTGCTCTGCTACAGTGGTCAAGATTAAGGGCCCCCCTCCATTGAAAGTAGTTCAAATGCACAAACCTACTTAATTATAGAAAGTTTTAATTACTCTTGCTATTCAAGTCAAATTCTGTACAATATTGGGCTCCTCTTGCGTATTAAAAGTGCATATTAATGGCGTAACAGGACCAACAGTTTGCCTATTGTGCTTATGCTAGGTAACGATTATTAGGAAGACCACTACTTATGAAAGCAATAATTTCTTTATTCAAAAGACAGTGAGAAGTAACCTGTTAGTGATTTCCATTTAACTTTCATTCTAAATAGAAAAGTATTTAGCTGAGAGAGACTTCACCTGTGACCAGTTCATAATTTTGCAGTGAACTACATTTACAATTTTATGTCAGCTAGGAAAATGTTTGAAAAGTAATACTGAACCTGTGTCCAATTTACGATTCTACAGTGAATATTAATAGTAATGTTATAAAGAACATTCAGTTTGAATAAGCCCTGAAATTAAAAGTGTGTAGTGTTATAAGGTTATATTTATGCAAATAGTTTGTTCTGATCTGGTAGCGCCAACCTTAACGTGAACATACTGTATTCAGGTGCCAGAGTTCATTGCACTCGCGTGTGGCAAAGTATAGGTTCAAATGGCTCTGAGCACTATGGGACTTAACATCTGAGGTCATCAGTCCCCTAGAACTTAGAACTACTTAAACCTAACTAACCTGAGGACAGCACACACATCCATGACCGAGGCAGGATTCGAACCTGCGACCGTAGCGGTCCAGACTGACGCGCCTAGAGCTCGGCCACGCAAAGTATAGGTTGTGTTTGTCCGTTAAAGTTACTCATACTTATTTTCATGAATAAGAATGTCAATCATTCTTTTGCCTAATTAGGCTGGCGACCGTTTTCCTTATTCTTTGAACAGTGTAGATAGGTAAAATATTGTTTGTTACTGTTTAAATATTAACGTTATTCTGACTTTCACTTCCGATAAGCCACCTCCGTTAGGTACAACACAGTCAACATGACAAAATTCCTCTCAGAGGGTAACACTGCTCTGTTGCTTTATACCATAATTACTTTAGCAAGATAGTTTTTATTTTACGACCTGCTTCCAACTTTAAGGTTATGGTCTAGCACTAGCAGACGATAGTGTTATAACCTGAATGTATGTGTGGATGCAATATAACTGTGGGAAACAATAAATTGATGAATTGGGAATCCGACATGCCGACTGGTTTCTCCAAGCACTACAGACTTCCTAAACTGATTGTCTTAACTACAATCGGATGGAGGGAGGAAGGTGTGTGATGCAATAGGGACAACAGCAAGTATCAATGCAAAATAGAGTCCACTGTAATGTATTGAGAAGCACTAAGCATGACTAAACATGACACACTCAAACCACGATCCAGTCTGTAGCAGCAGTTGTCAGGACTAGATGTCGGAGATAGCTGAAAACACTCGCACATCCCACGCACTCACCTCCCAGACTTTCACATGCAGTGCCCTCGCCCTCATGTACACCGCCAGCGCCGGGTAAAGAGGTCAGTGAAAAGAATGAGATTTTTCACTCTGATGCGGAGTGTGCGCTGGTATGAAACTTCCTGGCAGATTAAAACTGTGTGCCGGACCGAGACTCGAACTCGGGACCTTTGCCTGAGACGAGGTACTGGCAGAAGTAAAGCTGTGAGGACGGGGCGTGAGTCGTGCTTGGGTAGCTCAGTTGGTAGAGCACTTGCCCGCGAAAGGCAAAGGTCCCGAGTTCGAGTCTCGGTCCGGCACACAGTTTTAACCTGCCAGGAAGTTTCATATCAGCGCACACTCCGCTGCAGAGTGAAAATCTCATTCTGGAAACATCCCCCAGGCTGTGGCTAAGCCATGTCTCCGCAATATCCTTTCTTTCAGGAGTGCTAGTTCTGCAAGGTTCGCAGGAGAGCTTCTGTTAAGTTTGGAAGGTAGGAGACGAGGTACTGGCAGAAGTAAAGCTGTGAGGACGGGGCGTGAGTCGTGCTTGGGTAGCTCAGTTGGTAGAGCACTTGCCCGCGAAAGGCAAAGGTCCCGAGTTCGAGTCTCGGTCCAGCACACAGTTTTAATCTGCCAGGAGGTCAGTGAAAATTTCCGCAGTGACAGCAGTTTCAGTCCTGGACGTGTGTATACCCCAGAGTGCACGACTCTGGAGAGCTTCTGGGGATGATTGGAGTGGTAGGAATTTGGATGTTATCAATACGGCCAGCACAAACGTCCATCGCTTTGAATCTTTCCTCACACAATACACACACGTCCGCTCCTGTCGCGCTCACCCAGCACACTTGTCACTTCACCGGCCCTCGCTGCCGCGGACGAGATCAGACAGGTAGGCGCATTGTTGTACACATCAAAGGCTGAGATAACCCGGCACTTCCGAATTGCCAACTCCTCGAGACCGCCCTTGCAGGCAGCCGTGGTGCACTGCGAAACAAGCAGCTGCAGCTTGGACATATACAGCAGTTCTACAAAATTCCACCCTGACATAGACCCATCAGTTTAAAAAAATCTACTTTATTCAATCCGAGGCAACCATACACCTCCAATTCTTCACGCGAAATGTAGATTCCTCCCGTTTATAGAGTTATTTTCGAATTTAGAATAAATCGGACTTTTTCACGTCGCTGAAGTGTCATTACTTGTGAAAATCCTATACTGGACTATGGCATAGGATATATCCCCTCTAAGTATTCTTTAAACAGGTAGAAAAATATCTGTCACATCATGCATCACAGGACTAGAACATTAAACTCATTTTTGGCTCATGACGGTCTCCTAACATCTGCCAGTGTCACAGGACGCCACCTCACTTTCGAACTTCCTTAACATAACAGCACGGAGAAGTTGTAAATAGAAGTTCTATATTACGTATCACTTTACAAATTATTTATCACACCCGATATTATTACGGTGGTTGTCTCTCCCTGTATAGGTGAGGGATTCAAATATCGTTAAAAGATATCGCCGCAATGAAAAAATACAAAGTCAAGGATCACACCCACGGTGCTCTAACCATCGCCTACACCCACCAGGCGGCATGTCATTGGTATCAAATTGATATTCTAATTAATTAAATTGATCATGAGAGTCACTTTGCATAGCGAGTCGCTTTTCTTTTTCAGTAGTTGGATTACACTCACCAGGTAGCCGAAATGAGAATTCATGGAGGGAAAACGATGTCCTTTTCGAGGAACACTATTGAGAACCGACATTTTAAGCTCACCACAGAAGGATCCTACCGCCCGCAATATACATTACACGCAAAGTGCAACGATTTATCATTATAGCAGGTTTTAAGTGCAGAACCGTGTAACCTCAGAAGTGCAGGTGTTTATGTTCTCTCTGACCAATACCTTCTTTCTACTGACCCCAGACACTAGAACAATACTTTAGAATTCATAGCACAGTTGATTTATGTAGAATGCTTCGAACTCCGTCTGTCTGGAGGTCCATCACGCATAAAAACCACCCGTTTCTTGTTCTTAACTGTCTGTTATGTCTTCACAACACTTTCATATCTACTATACACTTAAAAGGAGTGCTAACCTCCTCGACATTCGCGCATCTGGAGAGATCTTGTGCTCTTGAAGGGGAGCGTGACAGTAGTTACCGACTCGAATTGCTCCGCTCCTTCATGAGACGTGGAATGCAGTGGTCTACTTCTGGTCAGCTGCAGATTAAATCGGTGACAGTGTTGCAGGGAAGTGTCTTCAAAGACAATGCGAGGAGTTCTTTCAGTCCATAACTTTATCCTAAAAATGCTAGAATTCTCTAGTCTATGACTTCCATCCAGATAGGGAAAGATCGTAAATTACGCCCCTAGAAATATGTAGACCACTTCCTGGTAAACCGCCCCGCCTCTACTTTGCGAGTACCATTGTGAATGTAGATATATGACTGCGCAGTACGTGTATTCATTGTTAATTCTCGAACATATACACCGGTGTATGTTCGAGTATTAACAATGAATGGACATACCGCACCGTCATATACGAGGGTTGGAACTTTAATAGTGGCAACTATTTATTTCCAGCTCGTACAAAATAGATACGTGTTTCAAAGTTTGACTGACCTTCAAAGTTGTCACCAACATTGTGTATAACCCGTTGCCAGCGATGTGGAAGTCGTAGGATACTCTTAGCAGTGCCAGTTGTGTTGAGAGTTCGAGCGGTGCCGTCTATTGTCCGACGAATTTGTAGCAATTCTGAAGCGGATGCCGTGTAGCTTTACCTTCAGTTTAGAAATCGAGTTGAACTCACGAGGGCTTAAGTCAGTGGAGTGCAGTTGGTGGTATAACACTCAGCAGCCCCATCAGTCAAACAAATCAGTAACATCTTACACTGTACGTGCTTGAGCATTGTACTGCAAAATGATGGTCAGGTCCTGCAGAAAGTGTCATCACTTCTGTCTCTAAGCTTGCAGTGGGTTGTGCTCCAAAAATGAACTGCATAGAGACAGAAGTGATGACACTTTCTGCAGGTCCTGACCATCATTTTGCAGGAAAATGCTCAAGCACGTACAGTGTAAGCTGGTACTGATTTGTTTGACTGATGGGGCTGCTGAGCGCTACACTACCTACTGCGCTCCCCAGACTTAAGCCCTCATGAGTTCAACTCGATTTCTATACCCAAGGAAACACTTCACGACTTTTACTTCAGAACTGTTACAAATTCGTCGGGCAATAGACCGCGCCACTCGAACTGTCAACACAACTGGCACTGCTAAGAGTATCTTACGACTTCCACATCGCTGGCAACGGGTTATACACAATGCTGGTGACTACTTTGAAGGTCAGTAACACTTTGAAACACGTATCTATTTTGTACGAGCTATAAATAAATAGTTACCACTATTAAAGTTCCAAACGTCGTATCCACATTCGCAATGGTACTCGCAAAGTAGAGGCGGGGTGGTTTAGCGATGATACAGAAATTGGGAAGCATGCTGCCACGTCACTGGCTGGTGTTGTAAAGAACTGCTAAAGTTGCTGAAATTGGTCGCATTATCAACTGTGATGCTTATTACAGTACATCAGTGGTGTCTTTTCCATCCCATCTGTCCACTAATACACTGTTTATTACCATATAATGATCGACTGTCGTCGCTTGCTTGAGATGGAGGAAGAATCTTGGTGGAGGGGTAACACCTTCTAGGAATGGCTAGCACCGAAACAGTAATCACGTACATGACTGCAATATGAGGAATCAATCGAAATGGAGCACTGAACCATCAGCTATCCTGTCACTGTGAAAGATGAGTTTCAATGTAGAGGTCGTCAGTCACCTTCGGACAGCAGTTTGGAAACGCTCCACAACGCCAAACAACTTTTCCAGCTTCCTTATATAGTAACTGTCTTTTGTTACAATCATCCAGTGTGTGCGTTGTGGGAGCAGCAGCAACATGATTGACACCGTGCGATGTCCAGTTTTTCGTGAGAGGCAATGGATCAAAACGTGTTAATGTGAATTTAGAACATGACACAGACCTCGAAGACGTGGCGGAAAAAACAAAATGTATAGCGGTGTACATAGTGTGTTACAGCAGAACAAAAAACAGTGTATTAGACAACAAAACAGGGACCCTCTCTTGCGACTGATAGTCCTTGGGATATGGTCCTCCTACAGTACAGGCGATGACACTTTACTCTTGTCTGTGCAGGCGACTTCGATCACTTTCTAACATTCTGCGTGGTGTCTGTTTGTTCTAAGTCGTGTCTCCCTACCACTTTCGCGCAACGACGCTCTGAGCGTGTTTTTTAGGGAATTGACTAGTTTGAACCTGGGACCTGTTGCTGGTAAGGAGACGCCAGACAACACATGACATGTAGAGTTCAGAAGAGTTCAGTGAGACTAGCGATGATATAATCAAATACTTAATGATTTCAGCATCAGCTCCACTGCACTCCCTGTAAAAGAATCTTAATACTAACTAAATTTAGTGGAAGGGGTTCAAGGCTTTCCTATTTTTAGTTAGCTGGTAAAATAACGTCGAAAAAGCAGTAAATTTTACCATTGGAAATTTTATTCTACTCATAAAACATTGTTTATAAATTGCACTATTGATAGAAGGAAATGTTTTAATACAGGATGATAAAAACCAACTGCGTTCAACAAAAATGTGAACGAATATTCCCTGAGTGGGTTTCCAAGTTCTTCAATGGATTGAAGGATGACCTATGCCATATCACATCTATAATCTAGGTTTAAATTAAGTTTCACAAAAGAGAAAACTATCAAAATGGTCTACAGTGACCCTCAATTATCTTTAATCACTTATCTAACTTATCGTAAATTACAGTGGCTGATGTGGCTTCTCAATAATTATATAACAGAGAAATCATCGCGTTTCAGATTTTAACTTACGTAGCAAATGAGAATACCACGAGATTTAATTGACGATTGACACTAGTATTACGTAAAAAGGGGATGTAACAGATGAGACTTCTGCAGTTCTGAGTGAAGCCTTATGCGCTCAAAAATGCGGCATCGCGTGCGTTCATTACCTTGTCGGTGTTCGTCAGGGGGCGGCGAGGAGCACAGCTCGGCTCACCTCGCCGTCTCGGAAGCAACTCCTTTCTCACATCTCCTTACTACAATTTACCGAAGTTGGTTAAAAAAAACTATCTGGCTGTGTTTTCATCTGACCAATCAGGGTCTCAATGTTAACCTTAAGCTCCGCCTACAAAAATTCTGTCCATCCAATGAGAAACGTGATGGGGCAATGTTTTCAAAGTTTGCAACGTAACAGAGACGCGAAAAAGTCTCACGCTAAAACTTGCAGCTGGTGTGGCCCTTTTAGTATTATCGTAAGATCTATACTGTTCTTCTGGAGGGCTCTATCTTTTAACATGGACTGGGGGGTAGTCCTGGCGGTTACTTTTCGTGGTGGGGCAATGTTTTTAACATTTGCAACGTAACAGAGACGCGAAAAAGTCTCACGCTAAAACTTGCGGCTGGTGTGGCCCTTTTAGTGTTATCGTAAGATGTATACTGTTCTTCTAGAGGGCTCTAGCTTTTAACATGGGCTGGGGGGTGGTCCTAGCGGTTACTTTTCGTGGTGGGGCAATGTTTTTTAGATTTGCAACGTAACAGAGACGCGAAAAAGTCTCACGCTAAAACTTGCGGCTGGTGTGGCCCTTTTAGTTTTATCGTAAGATTTATACTGTTCTTCTGGAGGGCTCTAGCTTTTAACATGGACTGGGGGGTGGTCCTGGTGGTTAGCTGGCGAAGTGGGTGTCCGTCCCTTGTCGTAGGGCCTTCTAGCTTAACACGGTTCTGCTCTCGGCTTCTGTTCTCGTTTCTCCCCTCGGAACTGCGTCTGTCTCACGGTGGGAAGGTATGACATGCATTTAGGCATTCTTGTGTTAGTCTGTGGTATTCCATTTGCTCACTCGTTACTCGTATTACTTTGGTTAATTTAATGTCACGATTTATTCGGAGCTATGTGACATACTACTGGATTTGCTTATCATGTCAGAGTTTTCATGGAAGGTGTTGGATTTGCCTGACACCTTACAACTTGTCTATTTAATAGGATCACCACATATGCTTGATGCCGGCATGCAGACGGTATTTGTTTTCATTACATCGGAAGAGAGAGATGCAGTTAAAGTCTTACCGAGTTCTCTGTTGGATGAACGTACCGGAGTTTTTATAGTAGGTAGTTCTTTATTCTCTGTTGTATGGTACAAAATATCGATGATAGAATGCTTGGGTGACAGATGTGAATGCAAGTAGTTTGGAAACGCATCGCAACGCAGTAACAAAATCCTCGTCCCTCTTCCAGTTCCCAATTTTTCTGATAAAAAACACCACAGTAACTGTTCGTACTGTCTTTTATACTACCTCATGTTGCAGGAGAATGATTCGTTTTGGCACTGACCTTACACATCGTGCACCGTTGGCGAAGCTACGACAACATATTCCCATTTCGATTGAGTGGTCAAAACACTGTCCTGTCGCATGAACTCAGCTTACCATATTTCTACACAGGTTGCAGAAGGTGGTAGATATACCGTTCTTCGACTTCTACTCAGTTATGACTTAAATTGGAGCGATCAAATGGACATAGCTAGAGGGGTGGTGGGGAGAGACCGAGGAGCAGTTACAAGAAGCATAGGGACTGTTTGAAACCACGTTGGAGTTTTATTCTAGCAGATAACTTCGAAAAAGGTGACTCGTTTTGAGATATGAGAGTGCCACGAATATGATTCTCTAGTGACTGTAGACATTAAGAGACGTCTCCATAGGATCCAACGCAGGTATGTTGTTGAATGGGAAGACTAGATTCCAAATCGCATACAGCGTTTCTACCGGAAAGCGTAACACTATCAGCGACTCTTATGTGTACCTGTAGAACCAAGACCGCTTTTTATACAGAGTGACGGCGACATAGTCGTTGTGATCGTGTTTTTAATATCTTGGTCCTTACGCATAATGTTTGTTGCCGGCGGTAGAATCCTTCTGTGGTCAGCTTCGTTGGCGGAGCCACGATAACATGTTCCTATTTCCACCGAGTGGTCAACAAAGACGGCCCTGTTTCATTAACTCAGCTCAGACTGTTCTTACACGAGTTGCAGGTGGTGGATATAGCGCTCTACGACTTCCGTTCAGTTTTAACTTAAATTGGGACGATTACATGGACGAAGCTGCAGGGAGGCTGGGGAAGGCACTGTGGATCAGTTACAAGATGCATAAGAGTTGTTGAAAACCACGTTGGAGTTTTGCTGTAGCAGACCGATTCGAAAAGGCAACTCGCTTCGAGATACGAGAGTGGCATGAATATGGTTTACCACTGGTAGTAATTTTTAAAAGACGTCTCCATAGGTTCCTACGCAAGTATGTGACTGAATGGAGAAACTTGACACCAAATCGATAACAGCATTTCTATGAGAAAGCGTTACACTATCAGCGTTACACTATTTTCAGCAGTATAAGTGAACAAGTTATCCGTTTATTTTTATACTGAAAATGGGCTTTCTTGTAACTGTTGACCTGTCCTGCCCTCAGATTTTAGTTTAATAATACACTGTTTTAAGATTCTGTAACAATTTAAACTATATTAGAATGTTAGGGAGATGAATATCTGTAAACGTTGCTGTGTTTAGGCATGGCACAAGAGAAGTTACGTATTACTCAAAACTCGTCACAGTCCTTCATTAATAAATGTCTTCTCAACTACCTTATTGATATGGCTGTGATGTAGCATTTGGAATGGCTGCTTTTGTCAGCATGTCAACCTCACTGAGCGTAAATTTCTTGCTGTTTTTTGCCACATTACCTTTCACCTAGGCCCATATATTCTCAGTCGGATTTAAATGAGCATGATACAGAGGAAGCCTGATTAAATTACGCCCTTTAGCGTTAGCCAGTTTGTCGAAATAGTAGCGTGGAGATACGGCTTGTGCAAAAGTTCCACTAATTCCGCCTTACACAGTCTAGCTTCACCTTTATCCAATGGAACATTTTTTTGTACCCAGAGAAAAATATCCGCTTTTCTCCATGCAACAGTGTGGTATGGCTCACTTCCATTACTATTGCCGAATTCGGAGGAATATTTTGCAACTCACCATTACCTTCGCAGCCGGTGTACGTTTTCTTCGACAGCAACCAGAGCAAAATATCAGCATTTCTCCATGCAACAGAGTGATATAGCTCACTGTCCATTACTATTGCCAAATTCGGACGAATATTTTGTAGCACAGCATTACCTTCACAACCAGTGTACGTGTTCTTAGACAACCCATTTTATTGCGAATCTCGTGTTTCTGCACTGTTACGTTACTGTTAATGTGACTCCAGCGCAAAACACTTGTTCCAATACGTGATGACTGCAGAACACTTCAACGTCAGAAAATATCACTTTACAATGAGGGCTAATGAACGTGTGTTCATCTAATGCGTGACATCACGTGGTACTGTTTTTCCATGGTAATAAGGGCTCTTTACCAACGGAGAGGGTGGCGTGATAGGGAAAACCGGCTCGCCATGGGTGTTACTCGGAGAACAGCGTCATATCCCGTCCAGTGAGCCAAACGTGAAAAGTTACAACTAATTTTAAACGCACTATAAGGGTATCATTCCAAAACTGCAGCTTGACTGGGCTTCCTGTTCCGCTGTTTCTCCAATTATTCTGCGATAACACATTTCAGTCACAAGTACTGATTGGCAAGAACTGGCTTCCTAGAAGACATATTCTTACAATTGTAGCTGTATGTCATGTCTTGTTGCTGCAGCATCTGCTTGTGGACAGATTACAGCATTTCGAACATTCTATAGTGAAACAATAATTCCAAAAGGTGTGCTGTGTTCTGCAGGGTGATTTTGCTAAATGGGGACAAACTGCGGGAAAAGATCCCTGAGAGTATGAGGAGCAAACAAGGTAGCATGGACACATGGCTAGAAATGCGTTATAAGTTTGATATACCCATTTCAAAGTGGAGGTAAAAGATATTTGACAGTTTAAGTTTCAATGAAGAAAGCACACATCAGAATTCACCAGACAAATGGGAATGCTCTATCTATACTAGCGTTTTAGCTTGACACTCAATAGGACAATAATGTTGTCCACGACAGTGGCGCTCTCACACATCGGTACTAGGAGGCATTCGTTCCATTGCTGTTGTCTCAGGATAACTTTACTGCCCTCTTGTGTGTGAATCGAAAACACTAGTACAAACATGACATTACCACATCCATGCTGTGTTCTCATGTGTGCTATCACTCATTGAAACATACACTATCGAAGATATTTTATCTCCTCGTTCAAGTAGGTGTAACTCTGCAGGAATGCACTTAAGTCCATATGTCCATATGGACTTTTGTGCTCTTCATCCACTTAAGTCTTGTTTCCGCAGTTTGTCCACATGTAGTAAAATCACCGTATATATGACGCGCAATGTGTAATAATATAAGTCGGCCGATGTGACCGAACGGTTCTAGGCGCTTCAGTCCGGAACCGCGCGACTGCTACGGTCGCAGGTTCGAATCCTGCCTCGGGCATGGATGTGGGTGGTGTCCTTAGGTTAGTTAGATTTAAGTATTTCTAATTCTAGGGGACTGATGACCTCAGATGCTAGGTCCCATAGTGCTTAGAGCCATTTGAATTTAATAACATAAAATGTATGTAGTATAATAAGGAGAGGTGTCGTAGAGTATTAATGTGTATACATTTTCGATGGGGCATTGTTCACTCCACAAAGTCTTATATCCTCATTCAGTGTTAAAAGAGGAAAGGAGGCGGCTGGTAAATCAACTAGAGAGGCCATATGTAGCTTTGAGGTAGGCGGTCCACGAGGTACTTTATGAACATATCGTAAAGTGATCTCTTGAGACAGCTATAGGTCAGTGGTTAGTAAGTCACAGAGTTTGAAGGGAAAAAGAGGGAGGTTTCGAGGCCTTTGCGAGCTATGAAAATGTCCAAGAAGGCCCTGGAACCTTCTATATACACTCCTGGAAATTGAAATAAGAACACCGTGAATTCATTGTCCCAGGAAGGGGAAACTTTATTGACACATTCCTGGGGTCAGATACATCACATGATCACAATGACAGAACCACAGGCACATAGACACAGGCAACAGAGCATGCACAATGTCGGCACTAGTACAGTGTATATCCACCTTTCGTAGCAATGCAGGTTGCTATTCTCCCATGGAGACGATCGTAGAGATGCTGGATGTAGTCCTGTGGAACGGCTTGCCATGCCATTTCCACCTGGCGCCTCAGTTGGACCAGCGTTCGTGCTGGACGTGCAGACCGCGTGAGACGACGCTTCATCCAGTCCCAAACATGCTCAATGGGGGACAGATCCGGAGATCTTGCTGGCCAGGGTAGTTGACTTACACCTTCTAGAGCACGTTGGGTGGCACGGGATACATGCGGACGCGCATTGTCCTGTTGGAACAGCAAGTTCCCTTGCCGGTCTAGGAATGGTAGAACGATGGGTTCGATGACGGTTTGGATGTACCGTGCACTATTCAGTGTCCCCTCGACGATCACCAGTGGTGTACGGCCAGTGTAGGAGATCGCTCCCCACACCATAATGCCGGGTGTTGGCCCTGTGTGCCTCGGTCTTATGCAGTCCTGATTGTGGCGCTCACCTGCACGGCGCCAAACACGCATACGACCATCATTGGCACCAAGGCAGAAGCGACTCTCATCGCTGAAGACGACACGTCTCCATTCGTCCCTTCATTCACGCCTGTCGCGACACCACTGGAGGCGGGCTGCACGATGTTGGGGCGTGAGCGGAAGACGGCCTAACGGTGTGCGGGACCGTAGCCCAGCTTCATGGAGACGGTTGCGAATGGTCCTCGCCGATACCCCAGGGGCAACAGTGTCCCTAATTTGCTGGGAAGTGGCGGTGCGGTCCCCTACGGCACTGCGTAGGATCCTACGGTCTTGGCGTGCATCCGTGCGTCGCTGCGGTCCGGTCCCAGGTCGACGGGCACGTGCACCTTCTGCCGACCACTGGCGACAACATCGATGTACTGTGGAGACCTCACGCCCCACGTGTTGAGCAATTCGGCGGTACGTCCACCCGGCCTCCCACATGCCCACTATACGCCCTCGCTCAAAGTCCGTCAACTGCACATACGGTTCACGTCCACGCTGTCGCGGCATGCTACCAGTGTTAAAGACTGCGATGGAGCTCCGTATGCCACGGCAAACTGGCTGACACTGACGGCGGCGGTGCACAAATGCTGCGCAGCTAGCGCCATTCGACGGCCAACACCGCGGTTCCTGGAGTGTCCGCTGTGCCGTGCGTGTGATCATTGCTTGTACAGCCCTCTCGCAGTGTCCGGAGCAAGTATGGTGGGTCTGACACACCGGTGGTAATGTGTTCTTTTTTCCATTTCCAGGAGTGTACTTAGGCAACCTAGAGTCGGCGCATACCTACATACGTCACATTTCAGAGGGGAAAACTCAGATCGTCCTGGGGATATGTAAGGAAGGTTTACCTCGAACTGACATCCTCTGATAGTTCTTACATTATTGCAATTTGAGAGTAGTCACATATACGCATCAGTGGAGTTCGTCAGATTCAGATCGTGTTCAGATGCTAGTCTGTTCTGTTTTGGTGTGTGGAATTAGGCAACAACATCAGTTGAGTGGGCTTTGACTCAGTCCCAGAAGTGTATGCCACTTGTTTTACAGGGAGTTAGCCTGTGATATGGATGCAAATAATAGTTCATTACTGTAACCAGAATAAACGTGTAAACTGTTATTGAATAAATATGATGTTTTTATATACATACCAAGTTAATACCATTTTAAACTGATCCCAAAATTTTGAACCTATGCTCCTCCGTCTGCCCTCTTGCTCATATTCTTTTAACCGTTTGTTGTGATTAGAAACACCTATTCCCTCTCACGTTCGCTAGACTCCAGCTGTGAGATACGACCTCTCGGTCTTCCGAGTCCTATTTATAGAAGTAAATAGAGAGGCGGATCAATGTCCGTCCACTAGACAGTGAGCTTCAGGCTGCGGTTGTGGTGGAGTGGCGCAGCACGACCAGTGCAGCGTGGCGCGGCCGGCAGAGCGGTGCTGGCGTAACAAACCAGCGCTACTCAGTTCCCGTGATTATAGTGGCGCTGCAAGCAGAGCGACACGGAGACGGACAGACAGACAGACACAGAGCGGCGTTAGGTGAATAAAACATGTTTGTTTCTGAACGCGGCGACCAGAGTGTTCGAGTAAATCTGGCTGCGTATGGCCAACGCCGGCAGCTTTCGGCAAAATAAGTACTGTTGCTGTCGCTTGTGTTTTTTTACTATCAAAACTGATTTATTATGGACAAGTTATATGATGTGACGGCAACAGAATTATAAACTACAAGCACATAACACATTTGCTTAATCTCTTATTTCTTTCATTGTCTCGGAACGAGAGGCAATAAAAAACGTTGAAGTAGCATAGCTGACAAACATAATACGAAAATCATGTTTTATTATTTATACATTTTCTGACGGTATTGTGAAACGCATCTGGAAAGTTCTAATTCATTTACAGTATTTAGAAAATCATCTTCAGAAACCATTCTCATGCGTAGTGGCTGGAGGCAGTCCCACAACACTTTGCTAGTTGACTCCACAATTTTTACAATGGCTGTCTATCCTGTTGTGAATGTCAGAGCCACGTCTCGAAAACTTCTTCTAGTTGCTTGGAACTTCTAGCACTTTCAGTTTCACCAACTGTTGATGACCCTAAAAAACTACATTATTCCATTGAAAACATCCGTATTTTATCGCGCTTGATAAGGAATATACGCAAAGCAACCTTATGGGAACCTATTCTCCTCTTTGCATGCTACCATTTCCCAAAAACTTGTTTCATCACCTCAAACCGTTTATGAGACACGAGGGTGTTCCGAATATTTCATTCTCCCTTTATAGTCAGGACGTTCGAGTGGAACAGTGTGTGCTACATAGAATCCATTTTCTCCAGAATAGAGTGATTTATAGAGCCCATCCCAAGTTCAGAGAATAAAAAAAATGGTTCAAATGGCTCTGAGCACTATGGGACTTAACATCTAAGGTCATCAGACCCCTAGAACTTAGAACTACTTAAACCTAACTAACCTAAGGGCATCACACACATCCATGCACGAGCCAGGATTCGAACCTGCTACCGTAGAGGTCGCGCGGCTCCAGACTGAAGCTCCTAGAACCGCTCGGCCACAACAGCCGGCCAGATATAACTCCTGGATATTCATTTCGTATGCCAGCCGAACACCTCCGGCGTATGGCATAAACTAATATGGTGTCGAATTTTTCGGAAGTAGTAATTCAAAGGGGCGTAGCAATTTTGTCAATCAGCAGATTGACCTGAGACTGGTCAGCAGTGAATGACCAACCTATTGTTGACCAATAACTCTAGAGAGTCAGGAATATATCTTTAGCTGTGAAGCGCACTGTGTGCAATTTTGAAACAACCTGGCACATTAAAACGATGTGCCAGATGTAAGGGTACAGATATCGATCTTGTCCTCAACAGTTCGTATCTATCCTTACGCGTCTTTGTACAAACAGTTAAAATGGCTCTAAGCGCTATGGGACTTAACATCTGAGGTCATCGGTCCCCTAGACTTAGAACTACTTAAACCTAACTAAGCTAAGGAAATCACACACATCCATGCCGGAGACAGGATTCAAACCTGCGACCGTAGCAGCCGCGCGCTTCCGGACTGAAGCGCCTAGAACCGCTTGACCACAGCGGACGGCACGCGTCTTTGTCCCAGCGAGCTAGCGCCGCTGATAGGAAGGCACCACAGTTCTAGAAGGGTGCTGCTTGGCGCCTGCCGTTTCCTTTGGCATTTATATGTGACAGTCGTGCTGAGCCTTCTTAAAATGAGGGTCGCGACTGTGAGCGTGGTATGCGACCGGCAATAACAGACATTAATTTGTGGAAGTAAATTATTTAGATAGTTAGGGGATGATTTTAAATTGTGGACGACCGTAAGGAACTTAGCAACAATGGCAAATTAGATCCAGCCGGCCGGAGTGGCCGAGCGGTTCTAGGCGCTACAGCCTGGAACCACGCCACCGCTACGGTCGTAGGTTCGACTCCTGCCTCGGGCATGGATGTGTGTGATGTCCTTAGGTTAGTTAGGTTTAAGTAGTTCTAAGTTCGAGGGGACTGATGACCTCAGCAGTTAAGTCCCATGGTGCTCAGAGCCAAATTCGATCCAGAAACATGAAGGGTGTTGCAGAGCAAATCTACATCTACATCTACGTCCATACTCCGCAAGCCACCCGACGGTGTGTGGCGGAGGGTACCCTGAGTACCTCTATCGGTTCTCCCTTCTATTCCAGTCTCGTATTGTTCGTGGAAAGAAGGATTGTCGGTATGCTTCTGTGTGGGCTTTAATCTCTCTGATTTTATCCTCATATACGTAGGAGGGAGCAATATACTGCTTGACTCTTCGGTGAAGGTATGTTCTTGAAACTTCAACAAAAGCCCGTACCGAGCTACTGAGCGTCTCTCCTGCAGAGTCTTCCACTGGAGTTTATCTATCATCTCCGTAACGCTTTCGCGATTACTAAATGATTCTGTAACGAAGCGCGCTGCTCTCCGTTGGATCTTCTCTATCTCTTCTATCAACCCTATCTGGTACGGATCCCACACTGCTGCGCAGTATTCAAGCAGTGGGCGAACAAGCGTACTGTAACCTACTTCCTTTGTTTTCGGATTGCATTTCCTTAGGATTCTTCCAATGAATCTCAGTCTGGCATCTGCTTTACCGACGATCAACTTTATATGATCATTCCATTTTAAATCACTCCTAATGCGTACTCCCAGATAATTTATGGAATTAACTGCTTCCAGTTGCTGACCTGCTATTTTGTAGCTATATGATAAGGGACCTATCTTTCTATGTATTCGCAGCACATTACACTTGTCTACATTGAGATTCAATTGCCATTTCCTGCACCATGCGTCAATTCGCTGCAGATCCTCCTGCATTTCAGTACAATTTTCCATTGTTACAACCTCTCGATACACAACAGCATCATCCGCAAAAAGCCTCAATGAACTTCCGATGTCATCCACCAGGTCATTTATGTATATTGTGAATAGCAACGGTCCTATGACACTCCCCTGCGGCACACCTCAAATCACTCTTACTTCGGAAGACTTCTCTCCATTGAGAATGACATGCTGTGTTCTGTTATCTTGGAACTCCTCAATCCAATCAACACAATTGGTCTGATAGTCCTTATGCTCTTACTTTGTTCATTAAACGACTGTGGGGAACTGTATCGAAGGCCTTGCGGAAGTCAAGAAACACGGCATCTACCTGGGAACCCGTGTCAAATGTGGTTAGATTCGGAAGGATAATCTTAATTTTGATTAAAATAAACCGAGTGCTGTCGAATCTTTGCCCACTTCGTTTAACTGGGTCATATTAAAGATAGTATTTTTGTTGGGGTTTTCATTAAAATTATGGGACTTATAGTTAGGGCACTTGTCAGCATGCAAGCAGTTAAGAACTTCCTCGGACTTGCCCATGTTCTTCGGTAAACTTCGCCCTCCGTGCTGTCATAACCATCAAATCCGGTTGCCTATTGAGAATTCAGACAGCCAAAATACGTGAATTGGCTTAATTAAGAGGAGGACCCTCTTACATTTGTCGACAAGAGAGAGAATGTGAACGGGAGTCTTTGGTTTCGACCGTGAGAAAAGACGAACGAGTGCAGGAACATGTTCCAAATATTTGGATATGACGAGATCATCGGTAAAACACAGAAGAAAGAAGAAAACGGGCCACAGAGCGAGCCAACGCAACAAGTAGATTCTACATTGCAACACACAACAGCCAACGTTACCAGTAATCAATGAATGCAAGTGTTGTAAATTGCTGTAGGCCATTAACGAGACAGTTGACTGCTGTATAAAAAAAGAGTCAAATAGTGCCACAGTAGGAGAGTAATGATAGTTGCTACAATACCCTAATTAGTGTACTCAAAACAGTATATCACAAAAAGTGGTATGAGCGAATTTTAAGTAATCCTAAAAGTTCGGAAACAATCAGGAGAGTAATAGGAAACTTAAAATAGTGAAAATGGAGCCAATATTACCAGTAGATAAGACCCAGCAGGAATTACTGTCAGATGAGTACGATTGTCAGTTGAATGTAGGGAACCTGAACAATTGTTGTTGAGGATTGAAAGTAAACAGGAAATTGGAGGAGGATTATCCGATAGGTAACTCGACAAATCCTCCTTTGAAAACAGCGTGGTTGACAAGACAAAGCTTGCACAGGATAGAGTAGCATGGAGGGCTGCATCAAACCAGTCTCAGGACTGAAGACCACAACAACAACGACAAGACATTGCCGGAAAACTGACTTCATTCCAAACGATAAGTGCTTATAACGCAGAGAACGTAAAGCAGGAAATCGTAGTGGCTCTCACAAATAACAGCTATGATACATACGCAGAAACTCCAAAGACGAGGGTAGGAACTAGTGTTGACCGCAGCCTAATAATGAAGGCATTAAGGGAAATGAAATGGTCGGTAGTAATGGGGATAGACGAAAAATCCGATAAGAGAGTAACAGAAATAAAGTTGAAAATTCGAGTAATCAAACAGAATCAGGAAACACCAGCCAAAAGTTTAAAGAAATGTTTAAAACATGTGAAAAATGGTTAAATGGGAAGACAAAAGTAGGAAGGGTAGAACAGAAGAAAACGGACGGTAAAATGAATGAAGAAATAGGAGGTAGAAAACAGAAATTAAAAATATGCGAGAACGGTAGAAACAGCAGCATCAGAAAGTAACAGAAGAAGCAGACGTGATAGTAGTTCTGACAAATGTAAACGTGAAAAAGTAACAGGAAATCATTGTATGTGTAAATGAAATCGAACAAAAAGTGACAGATGTGCACCAAGTAATAAATAATGTCGTGTGGGCAGGGCCTCCCGTCGGGTGGACCGTTCGCCGGGTGCAAGTCTTTCTGTTTGACGCCAGTTCGGCGACTTGCGCGTCTATGGGGATGAGATGATGATTAGAACAACACAACACCCAGTATCTGAGCGGAGAAAATCTCCGACCCAGCCGGGAATCGAACCCGAGCCCTTAGCATTGACGTTCTGTCGCGGTGACCACTTTTTTTTTGTATTTTGTTCTATATTGTTCCTTTAATTTGTTCGTGGCGGACGTCCGATGACACCCGTTCTGGTTGTTCGTTGGTCCGTTCACTCAGTTTTTTATTACAGAGGGTAGCTAAGCCCTCTGACCGAACACGCTGAGCTACCGTGCCGGCAACCACTCAGCTACCGGGGGCCGACTGCACCAATTAATAGTGAAAGTAAAAAGTGTACAGCAACGTATAGCACACTGGATCGAGCAGTCAGTACATAGCAAACTACAAAATTAAGCAAAATCAAGGAATGGTTCGAAAACAATAGTAACTAAAAGTGCCTTCCAAGTGGAAGAAAAATTACATCCAGTTGTATCCATCAGAAATTCCCGCAGTTTAATGCCGGATGGGCCGATGGGATGACAAAGAGAAGATTGCTTACGTCGTTATCCACATGAACGACGAAGCATATACACTGGTGTCAAAAATTAAAGGAACAAACAGCTAATTCCCCGTTCTGTGTCTAATTCACCATATAATCATACAAACTGTCAAAAGATGTCGTTACGATGGTGTTCTGCACAGAAGATGGCATTCCGATCAATGGACAACCACGCCAGCAATGACGTCAGGCTAGCGGTTCTAGGCGCTCAGTCCGGAACCGCGCGATTGCTACGGTCGCAGGTTCGAATCCTGCCTCGGGCATGGGTGTGTGTGTGATGTCCTTAGGTTTAAGTAGTTCTAAGTTCTAGGGGACTGATGACCACAGATGTTAAGTCCCATAGTGCTCAGAGCCATTGGAACCATTTTTGAATGACGTCAGGGCACCTGTCAAGCGGGGTAGTGTTTGCAGGGAAGTCCCACATCTGCAATCGCTGTGTACACAGTCACATAGTCACATATGGTGCAATATGGTACAGAGAAGACGCCCGCAGACTCTCTCCTGTGGAGGGCCATAAGGAGAATGGAAGCAGGACAGTCGCAAGCTGATGTGGCTCGATGGCTTAAAGTGAATCATTCTGTTGTTTCCCAGATGAGGCGACAGTTTACAGGGATCTGGGGACAAGGACAGGGCTCACCACGTTTGACATGAGGAAGAGTGGACCGTTATTTGTCTGTAAGGGCACAACGGTACCGCTTTAGTGCTGAACTGCAACTGGTGTCTGACCTCGCAGCATCCCCTGGACGAGTTGTGTCGAGGCAAACGGTGTTCAGAACGCTTCAGCAGAGTAGTCTTTATTGTTGGAGAGCTGTTATCTGTTTACCTCTGTCGTCTCTTCATAGAAAGAAACGTCTAGAGTGGAGCCGTCAGCATGCCACCTGGACGGTCGAATGGTGGACCAATGTCATTTTCATAGATGAGTCCCGATTTGGTCTGGAGAGTGATTCTCGACGGATTCGCATCTGGAGGGTACGTGGAACACGATTTTGGGGCCCAAACATTGTGGAAAGAGACCGATATCGAAGATGATCCTAATGTTGTAGGCAGGGATTACGTTGACCACTCGAACATCTCTTCATGAAATTGTACAGGTGAATCAGCAAGATTTAAGTGCTGTCAAGTGCCGTGAGGAGATCTTGGGATCTCATGCATGGTTGTTGCGAGGTGCTGTTGGCCCAGACTTCGTACTGATGGATGATCATGCTCGACCTCATAGAGGACGGGTGGTTGATGTTATTTTGGAAACGGAAGATACTGCATGCATTGCGTGTCGTGCTCGGTCTCCCGATTTGAATACCTTAGAGCGTGTCTGGGGTGAACCAAGGAGACGGGTTGCATCACGTCAGCACCACCAATCACTCTCCAAGACTTGTGATCAGCTCTGCAGGAAGAATGGGCGCTATTGCCTCATGATGGGACTGATGACGTCATTCACAGCATTTCCCTGCATTGGTGGCAGAGGTGGTTACACCCCATACTGAGCACATTAACCAGTTGTCAGAACGTGTGTTCAAATCCATTAAGTTGGAAAAAAACGAAGAACATTTTTGTCTACCGTTATGAATGTTGCAGTTGATTATGTTATGCATTTTTTACACTGTTTCTACCTTACTCTCACTTGTTTATACCATTCTGTGGAAAAAAAACGCCACTTGCTAAATTTCCGTTTGTTGCTTTAATTTTGGAAACCAGCGTAATTGGGGTAGACGTTTGGAGAAGGGACGTTTAAATTATGCAGATTTTGAGAACATATTAGTAAATGAATACTGATCCAAGAGCAAGCAGGACGATATTATAATGTTGATACGTAGTCGCCCGCACAATGGAAGGTTGGATGGGACATACAGCGAGTTCTTAGAAAAAGAACAGGAAAGAAACAGTATCTTCACGCCCTGTATGACGAAATGGATATAGTGTGTTGGGTAGTACAAAGACCGCCGCACAAAATTCCTAGCCACCTGATAGGAATGATAATCGAAACCGTAGAACAAACCAGAATAATCTTCGCACAGATACCGAAAATAAGGGAAAAACTAAGAAGCTTATTCGGTATCTGCCATTTCTTCCATCGATTCGTCTATGAACAACTCTTAAATGGTGAGAAACCACACAAACTATTAAGGAAAAACAACACGTGGTCTTGCAAGATGAAATGCACAGAATATTTTGAGAAAATAAAAAGAAACTGTGTGAAGCACCAACATTATCGTACCCCGATGTAACTAAAACCTTTTGCCTAGTATATGATCCGTCGGACTATGGGCTGGGGGTCCAGTTGCAGCAAAAGTAAGAGGAGAGTCGAGAAGAACTGTTAGATAAAATGGCTTTCAGCAATCGTGTGTTAAGCGCGCGCGAGCGGAACTATTCTGTAATGAAAAAGGAGGCGTTGGCTGTAGATTTCTGTTTCACGAAGTTTAGTTATTACCTCGCTGGACGGAAGTCATCTAGTGACAGACACAAAGCTCTGTCCTTTATGTTGACAGGTAACTGAGCCGGTCTCGGTGGCCATGCGGTTCTAGGCGCTCAGTCCGGGACCGCGCGACTGCTACGGTCGCAGGTTCGAATCCTGCCTCGGGCATGGATGTGTGTGATGTCCTTAGGTTAGTTAGGTTTAAGTAGTTCTAAGTTCTAGGGGACTGATGACCACAGATGTTAAGTCCCATAGTGCTCAGAGCCATTGACAGGTAACTGAAACTTAACAGATTAACGAGATGAACACTTGCTCTTCAAGAATTTGAGTTTGACGTACACTTCGTATCAGGCATGCGACAGATGGTGTCAGATGCACATCAATGCTTACCGCAGGGTCTAGAAAATGAACCCACGGCTCCAGACGTACAGGGTTATAAAATTTGCCTGATAAAATGGGTTATGCCCGAAGGAATAATATGGAGAATGTTTAAGAACGTTAGGAGAGAGCAGAATGTAGAAGAGAAATTGATACTAATCAAAATGAAATGCAACAGTGTGAATGAAGAAAAGATCAGGACTTGTTATCTGACATATGACAGCGAGTTGTACCTCAGGAGTAACGAAAATAAAGAAGTACGGAGAGTCAGTATACCCAAGAAGGACACAGAAACTATAGTGTCGTGTACCTACCTCAGCTGCAGCTATTTCGGTCCTAACAAGAGTGTAGAAAAGCCACAGCCAAATTGTTGGTTCTCTAATAAGTCCACGCCAACAAGACATTTACTGCGAAGTTGTGATGCGTGGCAGAAGAAGAAAACAACAGCACTACAGTAAAAAGGTTTCATGAAAGCGGTGGTGCTAAACGAACTTAAGAAAGTTATCGCTGCGGACCTTCAAGACTCTTTGCCGAAATCTACTGGGGATATGGAATAGCAGTCTTAGATACCATTTTGAGTGAGTGTCGTGAGGGAACAACATAAATATGTTTATGATTAGATATGCCTCTTTTAAAGACAGAAAAAGTGCTATGTGTTTATTTTAATTTTGTTATTGAATATGGGAAGAGGTGTTGTATCCGTATACTCGAAATAAGCTAAAATTAAATTGCTATAAACGTATTTAAGCGCGCAGCAACTTATTTAGACTTACATGGGACTACCCAAAGACGAGAGAACACAACTCGGAGACAGCCGAGCAGACGGCGGTAATCGTCTACGCCAGCGGCAGCGTTCGGAGCTTCGGTAGCCCAGGAGGAGAGCAGGGGAAGGGGAGGCTCCGTGCCGTCAGCACTCCACCTCGCAGCGGGGCACGGCCGACGACCTCCATCACACGGGCGGTGCGGTATGCGGCCTTGTCACTGTACCAGTAGTTACGCAGGGCAGCGCCGTTCCAAGCGGCGTCATAGGAAGACGAATTGGCAGCTCACAAATAGTGAAGTGTGTGTATGTGCACGGCCCCCATACTAACCGTAGTGTCTTCCCCGTTCATAAAGTTTAGAATAAAAAGATGTACTATTCAGTGCACAGAATCATTGGTGTTTTCTTTTTTGTACTTCCTTCTAGCAATATTGCGTTTTTAAGAAAAAAAATTTCATTTAATCAAACTTTTTACCTATTTTTCAACTGTTACATTGAATAAGACTGCTTATAAAGCAACAGATTAATGCCTTTGCATATAATTAAAAAATACTTCACTGTTAATGTGAACATCTTGTAAGCTTTGATAATTTCATTTATGTCTGTTTTTGAATTTTCATATATACATGTAAGTCCGAGCGAGGTGGTGCAGTGGCTAGCACACTGGACTCGCATTCGGGAGGACGACGGTTCAATCCCGCGTGCGGTCATCCTGGTTTAGGTTTTCCATGATTTCCCTAAATCGCTCCAGGCAAATGCCGGGATGGTTCCTTTGAAAGGGCACGGCCGACTTCCTTCCCTAATCCGATGAGACCGATGACCTCGCTGTCTGGTCTCCTTCCCCAAACAACCCCCCCCCCCCCTCATATATACATGTAAGTTTTTAACAGACTTTTTTCTTGCAGCTCCAAAAGAGCACTCCGAGAGATTCCAAGAGATTTGGAAATGGACTGAAACTAAATTAGATTTTAAGGTGCTATGACTTTTTCTCAAACAATTTGTGTCACGTATAAACAAATTTTGTAAGAATTATAAATTGGTAAAGAAGGATGAATGTGATGTGTGCGTTCTTTTAAAATACATTCCGACGATTAATATGAAAATGAGGGAGTCATGGCTGTCCGTAATTAGATTTCTGTTTCTGGGATATTTCTATCACATTTGGGCTATTTTGTTGTCTCCTCTCCCTCATTTCATTAAATTGGGCGACTACTCATACATTTCCCAAAATCCTTACACCTTGCTGATTTTGAAAACATTAAGTGAGGGGGTGTTAAGGGTATAGATATCGGTCCTGTCGTGAAGAGATAGAACGTACCCTTGGGCACATTTGATCACCTAATTAGCGTCTGTTGGAAAAGCACCATTGTACAAGGTGGTTATAATTAAACTTTCGCTGCTTGAGAGGGCCCCCTTGGAAAATGAGTGATCGTGGGACACTGAAATTTCGTAAAAACATTTGTAAGACCTTGGAATAACAATTAAACCTTTGCAAGAAATACATTTTAGTTTCAACATGATTGGGTAACATTTGTTAATTGCGTACCGTGGCTACGTTCCAAGCTACAAACGTTACCCAGTGCGACGACTATCTACATCCACGACAGCCTGGAAGTTTATACTGATGCGATTTCACAGTTGTTCGCAGCACTTTTGAAACTGTGGACCATGGAATGTTCAGCTGCCATGACACAGTTAGAGCACTGCTTGAAGATCGGACATTGCGTCCAGCATTCTCAGCGATGGAGACAGTAACTTCTTCAACTATTTGTGGCGCAATTGGCCGTTGGCCGCTCCCAGGAGCAATTCCTATATCGCCAGCTTATTCGAACTTACGCATCATGTTCTTCATTCCTGAAGAGCAAAGAGGACCTCTTTGTACTCCTTTAATGCGTCGATACTCACGAAGTGCTGCAGCTATATTTCTCTTGTTATGATACAATAGTTTTACGAGTAAAGTCCTGCTCACCTTATCCAGACCCATGTCGATTGTCTGAAACTGTAATGCGCGCTGATGCTTTTGTTTGACCCCTACGTAGCAACACTTAACACTACTAACAACGCAAACCCTGCAGTGTATAATCGAACATCATTCCTATAAAGTTTGATACCGATGCAATAAAGAGTTTTACGTCTACAATGGCTCAAGTGGCGAATGTTTAATTGTAACCACCATGTACTAGAAGAACAGACATAAACACTACTACTGTGCAGAGTGAGAACCACACATAACTTCAGTTCAATGTGCAAAAGTGAAGTGTAAATAAGTCAGCGCAAGAAATACTGCAGAATGGCAAAAACCGCCAAGTGCATGTGAGAATCGAAGTCTCTCGACATCATCCGCTGCTAGCAAGGAGTGAAGAAGAAGAATATGTAAAGAAACACCGATAACCACCGAAGATGTTTTGTATATAAAAGCGAAACGCGTCAGGTGTTATTCTCTTTACTTAAATTTCAGTAGGTTCAAGACGTATAACCAACAGTAACTGATGCATCAGAAGGGTTCAGCTTTCCACCCGCCGTTTGCTTTGACGCATAAATGAGTCAGTCCCGCCTGAACGTTCGTAAAGAGAAGATTGCTTGTATGCGCGTGGTAAACGATAGGAATTAAAAAACATTCATTTGTGGAACTGAAATTATTTAGATATTAATGGGATGATTTTATACTATGGACGACCGTAAGGAACTTACCAGCAGTGGAAAAATCGATTCCAAAAAGCCGCATGGGTGCGGCTGCAGAGCGAGTGTGTTTAGGCTCGTAGAGATAATCTTGCTTGTGATTAAAATTCGATAAACCGTGTGATGTCAAATCAATGTGAACTTCATTTAACCGGGACACATCAATGATAGTATTTTGGCGGGAGTTTTGATTAAAATTATGGCTATTGTAGATAGGGCGCGTGTCAGCTGGCACACGGTTAAGAACTACCTCTAACTGGCACTTGTACCTTGGGAGTAAGTTTGCTCCCCGTGCTGCCGTAACCTTCAAGTCCAATGCCTATTAAAAATTCAGACAGTCAGAATACTGGAATTAGCTTAAACAAGAGAAGGAGAAACTGACGCAGACCAGGACAGTTCCGAGTTCCAGTCCCAGTCCGGTACAAAGTTTTAATCTTCCAGTAACTTTCAGCTGTACAAGATGTTTCAATAACATTCATCCGATTTCACTCGACTATAGACCTATCTTTCCTAAGAATGAAGACAGAAACTTTACGTACATATTAAATTACACATGAAACTGGAAAGTATTTCTTTTTTTTTACAAAAAAATAAGGAGGACCATCCGATTTTAAAATCTTTTACACGCATATACATACGGTCCTGGTGTAACTTTTGCGATTACACTTAAAATAAAAATTTTCATTTACGTTACACGAATGTTTAGTTTACCCTCCACCGGGCGCCCACCACACATTGAGGCAATAGTCGAACTCGTCCTAGAGAGTGGAAATCAGTATAGAGGCAAGGTTTCTACGAAAATAAATGTACGGTGTCTGTAGCATACTGTACTGAATTTATTATGAATTTAGTAGATCCATGTATGACAGCCCCCCCCCCCCCCCCCCTAACAGTCATGACGGGATTGGTTCAAATGGTTCAAATGGCTCTGAGCACTATGGGACTTAACATCTGAGGTCATCAGTCCCCTAGAACTTAGAACAACTTAAACCTAACTAACCTAAGGACATCACACACATCCATGCCTGAGGCAGGATTCGAACCTGCGACCGTAGCGATCGCGCGGTTCCAGACTGAAGCGCCTAGAACCGCTCGGCCACACTGGCCGGCCATGGCGGGATTACAAAGTTTGTTTCATACCACAAATATCCAAATAAGGCGTTTGCATTTCCTGGATGGTAACTGGTATAAATCCAGTCACTGTCCTGAAGTGTTATTGCAGAGTTAGTATTTTGTCCAATCTCCGTTCCTCCCAATCAACTCAAAAATTCTCTTCAACATTGATTTCATTAGCGTTTGTAGTTCCCCCGGTGAAATTGTCGCTACTCTTCTCGCATCGCGCTTTTCAGCTCACATACCGCCTCGAATTGCTTTCCATTGCCTTGCAAGCATATTCCAAAGGTTTTTTACGCGGCTCATATCCGGACTTCGTGCAAGCCATGGCAATATATAGATATCTTTATCTTCAAAACCACTTCTTGGTTGTAGGAGAAACATGTACAGATGCATTATCTTGTTGAAACATTAGACTTCGCTTCCCTAGGTCCTCATACATTCTAATCAGTTTTGTCTCTAACATCTCAGTGTACATGTTAAGAGTTCATTGTTGTGTTCAGCCAAGCAATGCGTGACTTACATTTAGAGCAGAAGGCTTCCAAAAGCATAACACTTCCACCACCAAAACTTCTGCTCATTGTTACCTGCTGCTCTGTTCTCATGCAATGCTAATAATAGTGATATCCGTCCGGCCCGTCTGAATTAAACTTCTTCTCATCTCTGAATATCATTGTATCCCAGTCTCAAGTCCATGACCTATATTTGACAGCAAACTCTTATATAGCTTGCTTATGTCTGGTGTTACAGCAGGTTTCTGCAGTCGTTTCTTCGATGCAAGATGTTTGTCATTTGACAAAATTTGTCATAAACATCTGGCAGTTACTGTCAACTGTAAATCAGCAACAAGTTGAGAAGAAGAACGGTTTGTGGTTCTTGCTTTGAGCAAAAGGAACCGTTAGAGGCCACAAATAATTTTTTACTTAGCCCATATTTTCCGTTCGGTGCAAGTCATGGTCCCAATCTGACGAATTTATCAGTCACTGCACTTGAACGGTTCAACTTCTTGGCGATTTTACGATTACGGAGTCCCATTTTCTTGTACGCACTGATTTTTGCTTTTTTATTTCATGGTAACTGTCAGTGTCAGTGTCACAATTTTGGTTTATGTAAGCAAGACACACTGTCGCTAATGGTGGAAAGGCATATACGCATATATTAAAACTACACAGAGCCAACAGCCTTTATACTGAGTTCCACCCTCTACCACCTGAAATGTTCGTGTCTTGATACATACTGTACTACTGATATCAAAAGCGATACCCTTGGACAGAATTTGTCAGTATACTGTATCTCAGACTACTGCATATACTCTGTGCACAACTATCCCAGTCGACAATGTTAATTTTCCTACAAATACTCATGCATTTACACTGATTTCCGCTACTGTATATTTTTCCAAGCGTGTCTGGTTTTACACAGTTGCATCCTGAAGTTGTTTGAAAAAATGCCGTATAAAGAAAAGAAAATAACGTACTGTGATGTCAGGTGACACTGAAGACCAATGGTGCAACACAAGATCCGTAAGTGCTATGCTACCAAGCTGTCGTTGAGGCAGGTCATTGTCAACAAATGGCCTTACATGCAGCTATACCATTTGAAATGGTTAACCCAGACCTCTGTTGTTGCTGTGTTACCATAATCTCATAATCTAGTCTGAGTGACCATTGGGTAACGAACCAGTGAGTGAGCTACCGAGGGAGCTATCGATCGAGCTAGTAGCACCAGGGTGACCCATACTGACAATCACATCAACCTGAAACTTACAACTGTTGTCAATGTACATTTTTAGCTTCGATGCTTCAATTAAAGTGTACCCAAAGTTTGTATTGTCGTCTGTGTGAAAGATAGAGTCTTATGACATCGTATGAGTCTTTTATTTTTTTTTTTTTATTCCTGTATATTAAGGTTAAAAGATGGCCATAACTGAGGAGATAATAGCAATTGGTTCTAACTAGTGAAGCTCTAACGTCCTTAGCCCCCTCGAGAATGTAAGCATTATAACGGAAATCGTCGCCTCATCGTAGGTCGTCGCGAAACTTGGCTACACAATGTTTCGGAGCGTTTCGCGAACAGCGAGAAGTCAACTCCCTCGATAACATATTTTTAATATTAAGTAGAAAGACGTGAAAATATATTCAACCGAGGCGGAAGAGGTGTCAGTGATGAGAGTATACAGCGATAAACCTTAAAGCACCTCAGTGTTTGCATCGTAGGAGATGCGGGCAATTCACGAAAGACTTTAGGTACACTTCAAGAGGGACGAATAAATAAATCAGGAGACTTAGAGCTTGGAAACGTAAGCGGTAGAGTGTTTCTAGTGCAAAATCACAGAATTCGTGCTATTGCATGACACAAATGAGAACGCGCTCGTAAAGACTACGGGATAAATTTCCAATAAAGAATTACGGGTTCTTTCAGATAGCGGAGCTCAGATTTTGAGAGCTAATTTGGTCAGATGGAACGAGACGTTTTTAGGAGAAGAAAGTAACTATCCATCATGGGAAACGAATAACACAGAGACAAGGAATTCCTTTAGTAGTTGAACTGTAAATTTTAAATCACAGGAAAAAAGCACAAAGTAAAGGATTTCGATGAGACGTAGTGGTTCGTATGCCGAAGTATCCACTAGCTAATTCGGATCGTAACCACATCGCAGATGTTGTGGTACTGAAAAGAAACCAACCATAAGTGATTTAGGAAACTGGCGGAAAGGGAACAAAAAATTACGTCAATAATTGTCGTGACTAAGTAGTCAGTATAAGATCAGATGGTAGTACCTCAGAAGTAAGAAATATCACCAGGATGGTCCATACCAGGAGCTCTAGTGCCCGGGCATCGGTGGAAGTGCATGACTAGTAAATTACAAACCCGTCAGAAATTAAAAGATACTAGCATTATACACCTGATAGCGAGAGAAAAAGTAAGTCGCGCACAGAAAAGCTATGACAAAGGACACGTAGAATGGAATAAGTTAATATCATTGGATAAAGGACAACACGTTTAAATAGCGACGGAACGATGACGTTAGAGAACAGAACCGTGAGTATAACGATATTTTTCAAATCTAATATACGCTTTCCCATTTTAATATATCTGAAACATTAAGTCAACTGAGAAACTGTAAAGAATTTTTCGACGCTGGATCTAGCTAGTAGATTCCGTCTAGTTCCAAGAGATGCAAAAGACCATGAGAAAACATATTCCGTTGCGATTTAACATCACGAATTCAAAAGAATGGCAACAGAACTTACCGAGGCGTCAGTTACTTTTCACCTACTTTTGAATGTAATTATACCAGGAATTCAAACAAAAAGATGAGAATGGCAAGTTACGTGAAGTTTTTGCCGGATTCCAAGAAACTAATCTCATACTGCACCCAGATAAAATATACTTACTACGTAAGGATGATGTGTTCTTAGGACACAAAATTATGGATCAGTCAGTCTAGAAAGACGAAAGCAAGGTCTACTAGATTAAAAAAATCTCCCGTTTCAACAATAACGAACGAATTAAAATAGTATTTAGATGAAGCGAAATACTATACAGTTGGCTATCACGGAGTTACTCTGCTAGCGCACAACCTAATATCTAATGGTTCAAATGGCTCTGAGCACTATGGGACTTAACTACTGAGGTCATCAGTCCCCTAGAACTTAGAACTACTTAAACCTAACTAACCTAAGGACGTCACACACATCCATGCCCGAGGCAGGATTCGAACCTGCGACCGTAGCGGTCGCTCGGTTCCAGACTGTAGCGCCTAGAACCGGTCGGCCACCCCAGCCGGCCACAACCTAATACTCAGAAGTTTTCCTTTCTAGGTGCACTGCGCAGTGGATGAACGTAAAGTCGTCTCAGTATTTACAACTATGGCTTGGGACCGAGCGAGATGGCGCAGTGGTTAGCACACTGGACTCGCATTCGGGAGGACGACGGTTCAATCCCGCGTGCGGTCATCCTGATTTAGGTTTTCCGCGATTTCCCTACATCGCTCCAGGCAAATGCCGGGATGGTTCCTTTGAAAGGGCACGGCCGACTTCATTCCCCGTCCTTCCCTAATCCGATGAGACCGATGACCTCGCTGTTTGGTCTCTTCCCCCAAACAACCCCAACTCAATATCGCTTGTATGGCTTGGAAGATAGGGGGACTAACCCACTGTCGGGGTCTGGCGACGCACGGTGGATCAGAATCCCCAAAACGTGGCCACAAACCCGAAAAATGAACTTTCGATTCTGGGACTTTGGAGGGATGGGTTGGGTTGGGGAAGTATTGATGCATCTGATCCCAAAAGGATAGATTCCTACCTTCGATACCTGTCAAATTACGTCAGTTAAAAGGTGCCAACTGGGAAAATTTACGCTCGCTTAGTGAGTGGATATTTACGTAGTGAAGCGAAGAAGTTGGTTCAAATGGCTCTGAGCACTATGGGACTTAACAGCTGAGGTCACCAGTCCCCTAGAACTTAGAACTACTTAAACCTAACTAACCTAAGGACATCACACACATCCATGCCCGAGGCAGGATTCGAACCTGCGACCGTAGCGGTCGCGCAGTTCCAGACTGAAGCGTCTAGAACCGCTCGGCCACTGCGGCCGGCGAAGCGAAGAAGTAAAATTCTATAATATGGAAATGATTGCTACACCTGTAGCAGTTTAAATCTCATTGTTGTTCTATTTATATTATATCTTTTTCGATGCTTGTACAAAACAATCATGATTTGCCGAACTTGCATTTTGTACGGTGGCAAAAGTAGCATATTCCACAATATACCACGGAATTACAACTCTCAGACTATAGATTGATCAATTATCTGATGGAACTGACAAGAATCAGCTGCCTAAATCTGCCTGTTCTCTTGTATAATCAATATTTCTTCGGGCCCGTGCGTCCCATACGTCGCATCACGGCATGGCGCTGCGCCGCGGTCGATGTAGCGCGCGGCGCGCCCGGCTTCACAAACATGTTTTCCATGCAACACGTTTACGATATTTGACTACTTGGTTATACTTAATTTGTTGCTAGTGATAATGTAATATTTTTCGCGCAGGTTCGCATGAAGATTACGTGAAATTCACTCAGGAAGAAATATTCAGCATCGTTAAACACCGGTTAAATGATAGCCTACCTGCATTACTCTCTTATCTGGAGGAACAACTTTTCGACAAAACTGGTAGACCGTTGCAGGTACCGGAGGATACGGAAGCTACTGTCTCCTCATTGCTTGGTAGATTGAGAATAATGTTGCAAAAGGCTAAAAGGACAGAGGCTCCTTTTTTGGAACAAAACAGTGAATGGCTTTCTGCACCCGTTTCATTTCCGGCACTAATTGTAAGTGGCGAGTATCAGGCTGCCTGTGATCTGCCATCGACTGGTAAATTCAGTGCCGAAGAAAAAGAAATGGTAGAAACGCCCAAGAAGATCACACAAAAGGATTCATCTCAAAACTGGGACTGATTGTCGATCGTACGAAAGCTAGCTACGGAAGTACCAACGATGGAAATACAGCTCGATGCTTTTTTGTAAATTCGAAAACATCTGTTCTCATTACATCATTGGACATAGATTTGATAGGACGGTTTCACGTCATCTTACAAGCCATTTCGAGTGGACATGAAATTAGTGCTGGTAGGTTCCAAAATTGTACCGTGGCAACTGCGAGAAAATTCGTTAAGCTGTATCCATACCCACTACAGTGCTTAAGCCATTGATTCACAGTCCACAGATAATAGTGAAAGGTCTCTGTTGGATTCCTTTCATGTTAATTTCTTAAATCTGTTGTCATTTACGGCATAAATTCCACTTCTAAATTTACTGTGGTGTTTCTATCTGGGAGGAGACTGAGCAGTGAAACGTCACACTACTACACTTTAAAACACAGTTTATATGTAATTCATGTCACACAGTCTCATACGGAACCTACATCCGCTTTCTTTTATATACTGTATATGATAAGATACTGTCATCCCCCTTCCCTTCTGTGTGAAAGAATGAATGAGCAAATGTATTTCGAGTTGCATGCTGGATGGTAGCAGACAAGCCTGTCTGCTAGAGAACAGTAGGACCAACGTCGGAACAGGTAGCTACGCTTTCTAAAAGCAAAGAGGTTTCTATCCTTAGTATGGTCCTGTCCATCCCTTATCATGTTGGTATAGGAAGCTGCCTCTCTGGTCACTTCCGTTTGTATTTGTGAGGCACCCCTCAGGAAGGGACCACGGCAGTCTGTCCGCGGCGAGCGTCTGAAGTGTTAAGATCTCCGTCTAAGCGCGTGTCGGCTAAGTCCGTAGGACAATGGATTTCTTAAGTTCAGCCTAACGGAAAATTTAGTCACCTTTATTTCAGGTTTAGCTCTAAAATATCTAATGTTATATTAAATTGCAACGCAGTGTAAATCGCGTGTGAAGTTCAGAATATCTTCCGGTAGTTGCTTTGTCACTACTTTGTGAATAAAGTGGAACCACGTGTTGATCAGTAACTCTAACTAAGATCATCAATCTTAAATGCGAATGCTCGTGTGGTTATAACGTCTCGTCTTGACAATATTTTCCAATATAGCAACTTTTCTTTATGTTCAACCCACGTGCGGTGTACTTTGCGAGACCAGTACCATGTGCTTATACAATTGTTTGACCCATCAGGTTAATAGTAAGACGATAGTAACCAGTTCGAGGTTTTTCTTTTGTAAATTGCTTTTCGATCTAATTTATTTTAATTAACAAAATTATTGTGGAGTTACACTTTTTGTGTAAACCAAGTTGACCACGTGAAGCATGTGGTGAAAGCATCAAAGTAGCCCTCAGCTATTCTTTTCGGGAAGATTTCACAGAGGGTTAGTATGAATTTAGTATACCAGTGTGTGGTAATTTCATGACGGACAGGATTGTGCTACGAACGTAACTTCTTTGGGTGAAAATTGAATCGGTTGGTTGTGGTTAATTTCCTCTTGCATATGTTTCAACGTTCTTCGTGTGTTATTTTATGAATACAGTGTTGTATGCTGTCTCCCAATCTTGGCTCCATATTTGATGTGTTCCGTAAGATTACAAACTCACATTTTCACAGTCCTAAATAAGGCACCAACTTAGTTATGACTCAAGTTTAATATGCTGAAATTGCAATGATCAATGTTAAAATAAATTTCCAAATATAAACTGATTTACTTCTTTTTATTTAAATTCTCTTTATATATATATATATATATATATATATATATATATATATATATATATATATATACTCCTGGAAATTGAAATAAGAACACCGTGAATTCATTGTCCCAGGAAGGGGAAACTTTATTGACACATTCCTGGGGTCAGATACATCACATGATCACACTGACAGAACCACAGGCACATAGACACAGGCAACAGAACATGCACAATGTCGGCACTAGTACAGTGTACATCCACCTTTCGCAGCAATGCAGGCTGCTATTCTCCCATGGAGACGATCGTAGAGATGCAGGATGTAGTCCTGTGGAACGGCTTGCCATGCCATTTCCACCTGGCGCCTCAGTTGGACCAGCGTTCGTGCTGGACGTGCAGACCGCGTGAGACGACGCTTCATCCAGTCCCAAACATGCTCAATGGGGGACAGATCCGGAGATCTTGCTGGCCAGGGTAGTTGACTTACACCTTCTAGAGCACGTTGGGTGGCACGGGATACATGCGGACGTGCATTGTCCTGTTGGAACAGCAAGTTCCCTTGCCGGTCTAGGAATGGTAGAACGATGGGTTCGATGACGGTTTGGGTGTACCGTGCACTATTCAGTGTCCCCTCGACGATCACCAGTGGTGTACGGCCAGTGTAGGAGATCGCTCCCCACACCATGATGCCGGGTGTTGGCCCTGTGTGCCTCGGTCGTATGCAGTCCTGATTGTGGCGCTCACCTGCATGGCGCCAAACACGCATACGACCATCATTGGCACCAAGGCAGAAGCGACTCTCATCGCTGAAGACGACACGTCTCCATTCGTCCCTCCATTCACGCCTGTCGCGACACCACTGGAGGCGGGCTGCACGATGTTGGGGCGTGAGCGGAAGACGGCCTAACGGTGTGCGGGACTGTAGCCCAGCTTCATGGAGACGGTTGCGAATGGTCCTCGCCGATACCCCAGGAGCAACAGTGTCCCTAATTTGCTGGGAAGTGGCGGTGCGGTCCCCTACGGCACTGCGTAGGATCCTACGGTCTTGGCGTGCATCCGTGCGTCGCTGCGGTCCGGTCCCAGGTCGACGGGCACTTGCACCTTCCGCCGACCACTGGCGACAACATCGATGTACTGTGGAGACCTCACGCCCCACGTGTTGAGCAATTCGGCGGTACGTCCACCCGGCCTCCCGCATGCCCACTATACGCCCTCGCTCAAAGTCCGTCAACTGCACATACGGTTCACGTCCACGCTGTCGCGGCATGCTACCAGTGTTAAAGACTGCGATGGAGCTCCGTATGCCACGGCAAACTGGCTGACACTGACGGCGGCGGTGCACAAATGCTGCGCAGCTAGCGCCATTCGACGGCCAACACCGCGGTTCCTGGTGTGTCCGCTGTGCCGTGCGTGTGATCATTGCTTGTACAGCCCTCTCGCAGTGTCCGGAGCAAGTATGGTGGGTCTGACACACCGGTGTCAATGTGTTCTTTTTTCCATTTCCAGGAGTATATATATATATATATATATATATATATATATATATATATATATATATATATATATATATATATCACCGGTTGTCGTACGACTATTATAAGATTATAATTAATGTTAGTCTGGTTGGGAATTTGGTAAACTAGACTGGATACCTGGTGAAACAGTTGCTCAGTAATGCAAGGTTAACTTCCTCAGACAGCTCACAGCTTTTAACCCGCTATTATTGTCTATCAGCACCGCTTTCATAGCAAATTAAAGCAACAACGTTACAATAGCCCACGCATTGCTACCAATCGGTCAATTATCCGAAGAAGCACAAGAAGCGAGGAACAAAGATATTAAACAATATCGCGAAGACTTTTCCAGAAAGTGTTCACGAGTAAAAGCAATGGAGACGTTTTCAAGCGGCTTCAGGTAACTTCCAATCCATGTACTTCCAGTATTATAAAACTGCCAAAAACATATGAAACGTTTGTCAAAGGAGACAGTAGAACTATTACTGTCCCCTGTAATTCCAATCACACCACGACCGACCATAGAAGATTCCGAAGTGAATTCTGAGTTTGAGGACTTCGAGAGCGATACTGATTCGGATTAATAGATACGAAACCACTCACATCGCTTTGTATGCAGTAGAACAACATCTTCATTATCAATCAGATTACGTATTGAATGTTAAGACCGATTGCCTTCAACAGGTACTCTTATAATAATATTATTAATAATAATAATAATTAATATTATTATTATTATTATAACAATTAATTATATTGTTGATTATACTATTACGTTTATTAGTTGTATTTAATCACCGACTTTGAAGATTGTACTGTTATATTATTCTACGGCAATTTTTGTGCTATCGAAGATGTGTTATTCTCCAATATATTTTCGATGAATAGTCTGGTATTTTGGCTCAATAACAAATCACCTTGTCATTATGTTAATGGTTGTAATTATTAATCTCCAAATCCTCTACATACGCTAGTATTAATAAATTATAACGGGTTTTCATGCGTCACGTTACTATTCTGGGACCGCCACATTGTTTAGAGAATTTTTAATTTCAAATTCGTAATCAGCGACCACAAAAACCTCGGCGTGGTTCGTTTTGAATGAATTAAGGGTCTTCTTGGGGTTTCGGCCACGTTTTGGGGATTCGGCCCCATTGTGCGACGGCGAGAGGAAATGGTACCTGCTAGCCACAATAGAGGTAAGAAGAGCAGTAGCAAGACCGATGAAGGACGAGTTTTCGCTCCATAGTCTGCGATAGATCTACAGAGCTATTAACTTGCTATGTACTAAAAAATATGCTATGTAGACGGCAAGGGACTGCAACGAACTCTGGAGGCAAACTGCCAAGCAGTCACTATCTAGGCGCACGTAAAATCTCGTATGTTGCTTGTTCTTAGTAGTCTCACATAATATCTTGGCCGTATTAATGAATAATAAGTTGTTATAATTCCGCATAGCATTACAAAATTCCTATTCGACATTACCTTGGCCGTCCCATGTTTCTTAATCCTATTAGGACTGTACATGTACTGCCACTACACACAGAGAACAACTAAAGTATTCGATATTATGAGAACAGGCATCAGCTAACGTCCCAGCGATGTTTTAAAATACAGTAGATTACTTATCTGGTCTAGGTGATGCGGAGGGAATTAGATGATAAATCATTCAAAGAAATGTGACTGACGCCCAAACAACAGGGACTTACATGCATCGAGAATAGAGAATAATGTATTCAGAATGTCCAGCCACTAGCCGAAATCTGGGCTTGTTATCATCGGATATAAATGTGTATGTTAGAAAGTCTTTTCTGAAGGTACTTGTCTAGAATGTAGCGTTGCACGGAAGTGAAACGTGGACGATAAGAAGAGAATCTTTTGAAATATGGTGCTACAGAACACTAGATACTAGGCGCGTAGACAGAATAACTAATGAGGAGGTACTGAATCTGTTTGGGGAAAAGGGAAATTTACGACTCAATCTCACTACATGATGGAATAAGTGCGTTTGACAAGACCTGAGAGTCAACGAATCATCAGTTTTGTAATGGAGAAAAGTGTGGTAGAGGATTGGGTAAAAGTTTTAAAGGAACAACGTGGCTATAGTAAACAGCTTCAAGTAAACGTAGGTTTCAGTAGTTACGCAGATATGAAGAGACTTGCACAAAACATACTAGTGTGAAGAGCAGCATCAACACAGCTTCACATTGGAAATAACAACTATTACAACAACAACTGATCAAGTATGGAACAAACAGTTTATACAATGATTATTTATTAAGCGAAGATCGCCTTTTAATTGCAGTATTGACATTACCTGTTTCGGCAATTTATCGTCATCTTAAGACTGATCAGTCCACTGACATATAACATGAAGAAGCTGTTACTGTATTAATAACATCTAAATGTGGCGATAATATGCTGAAACTGGTAATACGATCATTGTAATTACACTGCCTGAAAAAAGAGAATGTGAAGCACTCAGGAGGGCGGGAGGAAACGAAATGAAACTTCACGGGTTGAGAGGGTATATAAAGTTATTTCAGTGTTTACAAATCCCATTCAAACTCACAAAGAACTTGGTACTATCAGCCCAGTTAGTAGTATGACCTTGCAACCCATCTGACTTGCATGATGGCCAAGCGGTTCTAGGCGCTACAGTCTGGAACCGCTCTACCGCTACGGTCGCAGGCTGGAATCCTGCCTCGGGCATGGATGTGTGTGATGTCCTTAGGTTAGTTACGTTTAAGTAGTTCTAAGTTATAGGGGACTGATGACCTGGGCAGTTAAGTCCAATAGTGCTCAGAGCCATTTGAACCATTTGACTTGCATGAATGCACGGATTCGGTTGGGAAGGGTGCCACAAAGCCGTTGTATTCTCCGCTGTGGAACGTTGGTCAACAACTGTTGTAACTGGCCGTTTATATTCTTGATACTGACACGGAATGGTGTTGACATCTGAGCTTGTTTCACACATTTTCTATTGGGGACGCTCTAGTGGTTTTGCTGTACACAGAAGTACCTCAAAATCACGCAGACGATTAAAAGAGACAAGTGCCATGTGTGGACAAGCATTGTCCTGATGAAAGATGACACCACGTTACTGTCACTTCTACATCTACATCTACATACATACTCCGCAATCCACCATACGGTGCGTGGCGGAGGGTACCACAACTAGCATCTTCTCTCCCACTCCCAAACAGAACGAGGGAAAAATGACTGCCTATATGCCTCTGTACGAGCCCTAATCTCTCTTATCTTATCTTTGTGGTCTTTCCGCGAAATGTAAGTTGGTGGCAGTAAAATTGTACTGCAGTCAGCCTCAAATGCTGTTTCTCTAAATTTCATCAGTAGCGATTCACGAAAAGAACGCCTCCTTTCCTCCAGAGACTCCCACCCGAGTTCCTGAAGCATTTCTGTAACACTCGCGTGTTGATCAAACCTACCAGTAACAAATCTAGCAGCCCGCCTCTGAATTGCCTCTATGTCCTCCCTCAATCCGACCTGATAGGGATCCCAAACGCTCGAGCAGTACTCAAGAATAGGTCGTATTAGTGTTTTATAAGCGGTCTCCTTTACAGATGAACCACATCTTCCCAAAATTCTACCAATGAACCGAAGACGACTATCCGCCTTCCCCACAACTGCCATTGCATGCTTGTCCGACTTCATATCGCTCTGCAATGTTACGCCCAAACATTTAATCGACGTGACTGTGTCAAGCGCTACACTGCTAGTGGAGTATTCAAACATTACGGGACTCTTTTTCCTATTCATCTGCATTAATTTACATTTATCTATATTTAGAGTTAGCTGCCATTCTTTACACCAATCACAAATCCTGTCCAAGTCGTATTGTATCCTCCTACAGTCACTCAACGACGACACCTTCCCGTAGTTGAGAGGTAAGACGTGAGATCGGAGGATGTCCGTCAAGTACCATTGTGCCATCCCTGCAACATGACGCCAGGAGTAACACCACAGTTCCTCTCCAAAACTTTGGAAGAATTCTACCTCTCGACGGGTCAACATCATACTTGCCGACGATTGTCATCCTGGGTAGTGCAGTACTGTGGTTAATCGCTGAACGCATTGCGGCACCATTCATTATAAGCCATAGTTCCTGGTCATAGCACACCCTTCAAATGGTTCAAATGGCTCTAAGCACTAAGGGACTTAACATCTGAGGTCATCAGTCCCCGAGACTTAGAACTACTTAAATATATCTGACCTAAGGACATCACACACATCCATGCCCGTCGCAGGATTCGAACCTGCGACCGTAGAAGCAGCGGGGTTCCGGAGTGAATAACACACCCTAAACCAGCCGTTTGGGTGTTGGTGTTAACTCATGGGGCAGAAATTCTCTAGTCAGGATGCTGCTAGACTCCAATCAGTATTTTGGTATGACAAAATGTTGCAGAGAGTGTCCCTTATTTGTTCTCGGCTTCACGCGTAGATATGAAGGGGCTACAATTTGCTTGATGTAGATAGCGCCCGGAATCAGACATGACCGCGAACGACTCGAGCATCTTCGGAGACTCGCCTACTGAGCGAGAGCCTCAGAACAGTGAGTCGCCAGAAAGTAAATAGGTGGACAACAACGAGAGAAGGACAAACAACGTGGATAGCACGGTACAATGACAAGTCCAGTGAGTAATGCAAGACCGAAAACCTAAGACGGAGCGATTCAGAAGCATAACGACGATTTGTAGTAAGATCAGTAAATCAGCGCTGTGAAATCACGACCAACTGAGCGGCTGCGCTCCTGGCTTTAAAGGGCAGCCGCGACCACTGACAGGCCAGCAGGACGGGCGTGTCTCCGTAGACGCTGTGGCAGCGACAGCAGCTGCTTGCAGACTAGAACAGTACCGTCTAATGGCTGTCGTCGAGGTCCATGCTTCCGCCGGGCTTCCAGACTCGCCGAGCCGGGATACCAGGAGTGCAGAATACGGCGATCCTCCCTTATGGTGGTCAGACATGGTCGACCGGAACGTTGACGACGAGTGTGCTTGCCCTCACGTTCCCATGCAATCTAATATCCGGCCATTGTCACATCCCAATGCCAGAAAAATCTTGAAATTGCACGATTCGACTGGGTGGTCAAATGGAGAAAACCCTGTAAGGTTGCGATAAGGCTGCCATGTTGACGGGGCGTTAAACCTGTAAGTAGGCTGTTTAGGTTTTTTTATTGGTAACGCCACCTCTGTATGAAAATCACTGGCTGTGCTGTGTGCAGTCTGTGGCTGCTTTGCATTGTTGTAATACTCGCCATTGTAGTGTTAGGCAGCTGGCTGTGAACAGCGCGTAGCATTGCGCAGTTGGAGGTGAGCCGCCAGCAGTGGTGGATGTGGGGAGAGAGATGGCGGAGTTTTGTAATTTGTCATAAACTGCTATATATATGATGATATCAAGGTAAATACATTGTTTGTTCTCTATTAATATCTTTCATTTGCTAACTATCCATATCAGTAGTTAGTGCCTTCCATAGTTTGTATCTTTTATTTAGCTGGCAGTAGTGGCGCTCGCTGTATTGCAGTAGCTTGAGCAGCGAAGATTTTTGTGAGGTAAGTGATTTGTGAAAGGTATAGTTTAATGTTAGTCAGGGCCATTCTTTTGTAGGGAATCTTGAAAGTCAGATTGCGTTGCGCTAAAAATATTGGGCGTCAGGTTAAGCACAGTCGTGTATCAAATTTTTCTAAAGGGGACATTTCATATGTCGACCCTTAGCCGAGGATACCTCACTGGAATCTTCTGATTTTTTTTCTTGTAGTTTGTGTAATTAGTGTAGCTTTTGTTTATTGCTAGCGCGTAATTGTAGAGAAAATCTCCTTTGTAGTTGCAGTCTTTCATTGTTGTACAGTAGAACAGTTGTGGTATGCATGTAGATTTGCACCAAGTATTTCGCAGCTGCAATTAACTAGATATTATTTTCAGTGTTATGTTAATGTGTTCTCTTATTTTTGCTCTTCAAATTGTTTTTTTGTGTTGTCGTGTGAAATACTGTGACAATAATGGCGTGTGAAAAACGTAACACTAGGCTCCAAAGTAAACTGAGAAATGACAGTGAAGACGAAAGCAGTGTGTTAGCGCCGCAGAGTAATGAATTAACTAATGTTCAAAGTAATAATTTGGTAATTGTGCATAGAGAAATGGAGCGGGCGGCAAACAATGGCGTAGACAGTGAAACAATTAGTGAGCAGGGAAGCATTATCGATCGGTCGGTCGGCAACAGCTCGCCTCAGGAATCCGAAATGACAGGACACAATTTCGCAAATACTGTAGATTCAGGTTTTGGGTCATCACCGTTTTCTCAAATAAGTCAAAACACATTTTCTGCTTGTCAAAATGTGAATGTTGCCGGTGCAAATGCACTGCCGAAAAGCGTAGAGAAACAGATTCCAGACACTAATACATTATTATTGCAATTAATGCAACAAATGGAACAAAATCAGAAACAAATGGGACAAAAGCTTCAAAAGTTAGACATAATGGAACAAAATCTTCAAAAGTTAGACACAGTGGAACAAAATCTTAAAAAGTTAGACACCACACTTGAACAAACACGTGAGGATTTAACTAATGAGTTACATCACATTGAATCGAAATGTCAAAAAGTCTGTAACGACGTAAAAACACAAATTTGTGAGCATTTCCAACCTATTTTTTCGCGTCATGAAAATGCACTACAGAATCACGAAGCAGCCATAAAAGAACTGCAAACTACTGTTCATGAAAATCATGAGACCTTACAAGCTAAATTTGACTCAGTTGCATCTACCGATTCGGTTACGCAACTTGCAAAAACTCAGGAAAACTTGAAGGACACAGTAGATTCGATTTCAACACAAATGGGCAATCTGAAACGTGGTTCAGAAAAACACACTGAGGAAATGTGTTCACTATCGGAGAAAGTAGCCGAACTTTCGGATCAGTTCACTAACTTATCTACGAAGGTAGATGATAATCTGAACGACACAAAACCGGTAGTCTTTAATGACACAGAATAGAGCGAACAAATTAGGAAACTGAAACAAAATCTGAATCAAATTAATACGCAACACCAAAGAGAAATCCGGGAAGTACAAGATCAGCTGACACAGGTAATACAAGAATTACGTATTTCAGAGGACACTCGCGCCCCAATACGGGAAGAGGGACATAGAAATACGGATCAACCACAAAATAATAACACAGGACACTTCGGAAATTATGAAAGAAATTGGCAAGGTGCACCGAATTTTGAGATAGAACCGCCGACACGACGTAACAATGACCGATATGCTACTCGCCGACATGATGATTTTGACTATAAGCTGTTTATTACTACACGTAAATTCAAAACGTTTAAGAATTCTGCCAACGACATTCATCCACAAGCGTGGCTCCATCAATTCTCTCATTGTTTTCCTCCCAACTGGTCATTAGAACACAGATTAGAATTTATGTGTGGCTACTTAGAGAATGAACCAGCTGTAAGAATGCGATCGGTCATTCACGATTGCCACAGTGAAGGAGAATTTTACCATGCCTTCCTCTCAGCATATTGGTCTCAAGCCACACAAGACCGAGTAAAACATAGCATCATAATGATGAAACGTTTCGAACAATCTGAATTTTCCAGTATTATGAAATATTTTGAAGACATGTTGCATAAGAATCAGTATCTTTCAAACCCATACAGCCCCTCAGAACTCATCCGAATTTGCTTAATCAAACTGCCTGAACATTTACGACATATTATTTTAGCAGGACGTTGCAAAGGCGACATTGAAGCTTTTCAGGGACTGTTACAAGAACTGGAAATCGACACTGACAATCGCGGAACGCGAGAACAGGAGCACAACAATTACAGGTCACATCCGTCACAATTCCGTGACGACAGAAATAATAACTGGACACGACAAGGCTATTCTTACAACGCAAATCGTGACCAAAACAGACACCACCCGTATGACAACCGTTGGCAGAGTAAAAATAATTACAGAGAAAGATCGCATTTCCATAGTAATGACTATCACAGAGACAATGAGAGAAACATACATTATGGGAACCAGAACTATTATTATCAAGGGAGACAGAATACTTTCAGATGCAACGGTCCAGCGCGCAGTTACGATTCAGGGAGAAATTCTCCACCACATGACCGACAAACAAGAAACTATGAAATCTACCGACATGACGACAGACGAGATAATCATAACGACAGACCTGAATATCATCAGAACTGGCGTGATTCAAACAGGGCAGGGCCTTCTCGTCAACGTGAATTTGTAGAAGTTAGGTCTCCTAATCCCAGTAACGACGCGCGCCAACAAAGAAACAGACAATGACTCGCACCGGAGGCAGCCACGTGCGCCCGCTGGCTCCGAGAAAAATAACATAGACGCTAACCTTGAGAAAAATTCCAGTATTCTTTACCGATGTATACCACTTGACAATTGCATTCAAGTTCAAACTCTGAGTACTATGAAGAGTAAAGAATTGCACCGCATTCCACATGTAAAACCGTTTATTGAAAGATAATCTGCTTTTTAACTTAGTCTTTGCTATAAAATTTTTCACTTCACATTTCTAGTAAGCTTTGTCAGACTTAAGAAACTGTTAACATGCAACAATGTTTTGAAGTTAAATATCCAGTCAAGAATCAAGAGAACTTATTTAAACAGAAATTAAGAATGCATTGTTATAGTGAACAGACGACACAGTGTTGTATTTGTACATTCTTGCTTGTTAGCTGCACGATTATGTAACGACTATCAGGCTTACATAGGACACATACTGGTAAATGAGATTTAAATGCAACATTTTGGTTTACTTCCAAATACATTATGGATTCAAGGTGCTTTCTGAGAGATACCAGGTGACACAGTGGTTAGTTTATTTGACAGCTACACGACTATATCACGACGCTACTAATGTGTGACACAATTCACCTTGTTGCTTTTGCGGTGTATCTGTTTTACATCTGCACAGTTTTTCTGAATTCTTCTGGAAAGTAAAACATGTTTTAGTAGTAACTTTTGTGGTATAGCAACAATGAGGCAGCCTTTTCCGTAGCACAACAATACGTTACAGTACAGTACTTTCTTCATCACAACAATAAGCGTAATAACTACGATATCTATACGCAAAACATTTCACTTTTGTTTATCATGAGGTAAGTACATTGACTTCTGCAGAACTTAGCTTTCGGAGGACGATAACTACGACACTTACACAGAGATTATCTTACAAGACGCACAGTTTAGCGCTACAGTACACGTATTTGAGTGATTAATTTTGTACTTAAAACGTTTATTTTTTAAAGATTTTTGAATTATAAAGGAAGTTTTCCGTGATACATTTCATTCCATTGCTGTAATCTGTAACACCTGAGGGTATAATTACATTAATCCTCAGGGGGGTACACGCCTACTTTGTGTACCATGTGTGTGGCAACCACAAGGAACCCTAGCTAATATGGTATTTGCTTATACAACTTTACACATCGGTACCATATTTCTCTAACACACAAATTACACAGCTATCTGATCATTTAACTGAGAGATAAACATTTTTTTTACTACATCAGTGACAGATGTTTATGTAATTACACAGTTGGATAACTTCACACTTATGAAATTGTATTTTGTCAGTACTTTGTGAACTGTTCATATTTTATTGGAACCATTGTGATACTATGAGAGCTTTGAATGATGTATTTGGTATGGGATCATGATTTTAAAGTACGTTTGAGGCAGATGACACTTTTGACATGAGCAGAGAATTTTTTTAGGTTTTGAAATTATTGGAGGAAGCTACGACGTTTTTGAGATTTGACTGAGGTTTTATGATGTTATTATTACGGCAACGATGTGTATTATGCTGCTGAGGTATGTTTATGGTCAAGAAGCTGATGCTATATGAGGAATTTGATTATGCTATGTATCTTATGATGAATTATTAAAGAAGCGTTGACGAATATATATATGTGTAATAAGGTAAGGAGTAATGAGTAGCGGTTAGGGACTCTTGACTTGTGAAAAAGGATGTTGGAAACCAAGAATCGTACTTTAAGAGTTATGAAATGTGTGTAAATGCGTGACTGTATCACAATGACGGCGAAAATTTCTTGGACACTGTTATATTTATAGGATTTTGTTTCTACAGATTTGCAACGCTAATTCTTGACCTGTGAGATATTTTTATATGAGACTGCCACTGTAGCGGAAACTGCTGTCGTAAATATTTCCGTACGAAAGTTAAGTGACCACCTGCACGTAATGTGTCGCGGGCACACAGCTGTGTCCGACGCCTGGAGAAAAAGCCATTAGGGTGTGCCTTTCCGGAAGCACAGGTAAAAAAAAAAAAGGGAGGCCATTATCCTCGCTATTGACATTCGTTTGTAGAAAGCATCATAAATACGACACGCTAATAATAACTTGGAAACATTCTTACATCTGCACACCTGATTAGGACAAGTGTCTATCTACGAGAATTCAGAGAAATGCCATATGGCTTGCTTTATGTATTTATTTACTCATTTTGTTTAATATCTAGTTTCTAGCTGCACTGCAGCACTGGTTAAAATAAAATTTTATAGATGTACTAATATAAATATTTTCTGTCTCCAGATCCAGTAAATAATAGTTTTGTGATATATTTCCAAAAAATGAGGGAGCATAAAAAGACATTTCCCTTCACAGGAATTGCATAAACAATTTCTTTACGATTTGGTAACTTATCTGCTAGTGTAAGTTCTCGTGCTGCATCACTCTAGTGTTAAGATGTGACATAAGTTTTAAATATGGCCATTTTTACTGTAATATTTTTTCTGCTTGAGCTATGTCATGTTTAGGTATAAGTTGCTGCTGTTTGCCAGGCATAATGTTACTGAATTTGAATTTGTATTACGCTGTTCAGCCAGTTTTACTACTGATTTATTTTTCTTGTTTGCTGCGCATTGCCTCATATTAGTTGTAATGTTGAATTGCTTGGTAATTTAGATTTACTGTAGCTTGCTTTGCCAGCTTGAAATTTTTGTCATTGATGTTTGTGTTACTTGATTTGTTCTGCTTCATTGCCTCGTCCCTTGGTTTAGAATCTGAGCTCAGTAGATTTAAGTTAGCTTAAGAGGGGGGTAGACTATATAAGAGAACAAGTTGTGATGAATTGGAAGAAATACATTGAAAATCTATAAGAAAATGGTTTGGCCAAAACAGTATTTTGAAAGAGGATATGAGCCAAAAAAAGTAGGGTTTAGGGACAACAGGTTTTCTTGGAAATAAATGATGAAGTAAGATAATGGAAAATAAATAATGAGGTAAGAAATATGTGAACATATAAATACAGAAAGCATGCTTGAATAGGATTTTTTTGGTGGAAACAAATGTGGAAATAAGACGAAAGATCTATGGAATGAAGTCTTGGGTTGGACTGCAGTACCAAATGTTACACTGAAAACAAACCCTGTCCTTTCCTTTTGTGTTATCCCACTATGTGTTTGTGTACCCTTGTGTATTTGTTTTCTTCCTGTCTCTGTGTAGTTTCATAGAATTTTTCTTCTTCTAATACTAAGCTACATTCACTATGATGAGGAATACTGTTATCCTCAAATATAATTGGCATTAATAATATGTTATTTAACTTGTAAATATGCTTAGACTTTATTTATTCTATTTTGTTTTAATGCTCATGTGTGAAGTGGATGTTTCAAAATTTATTCTGATCTTTTATGTATCTACTTATGTCATAATTCCTGTAACACTGTTGTATATGTTATTTTGATTCTTTTGTAAAGCCTGTACTACAAATGTTATCTGTATTGTTATGTTCTTTAATGATGTATTTTGTACCTTTGTAATTGTATTCTTGTGTTATAAAATTGTAATTGTCACCAGTTCATCATATTATTAACTTGTAAGTTACATTTCACCGCACACGTTTCTGTTGGTCATAGTATATGGACAATATGTGAGAAGTAGGGACTGTTAGTGTTTGCATGTGTGTTAATAATTCAGCAAGGGACTGGATAACAGCATTGCTGGTTCTAAGGACAATTCCAAAAACTTTGTGAGTGCACAAGTGGTGGTTATGGACTTGCTATATTATCCGCAAGACTCTTCAATGGTGATTGTGCACCTGCACAGTCACAACGGATGGCTGCTGGCCATCTCTACAAGGACTAAAGTGGGTCTGCATCTTTGATGATCCATCAATACCATTATTTCTACAAGGACTGCAGTGGGTCTGCACCTCTGGTGGCCCACCAATACCGTAATCTCTACCAGGACTACAGTGGGTCTGCTCTGTGATGACCTACCCACCAATACTCTTCAAAACTTCGACTGACTCCGCTGTGGGTTTGCTCTGTTGTGGCCCATTACCTGTCAGCATGTCAAGAGTCAGCACTGTCTTTCCGTTGGAAGGACAACGCTACTTCTTCAAGACTACATGGAAATCCACTACTTCCGTGTGCATTTTCTTTTACTGCTCAGACTTTGAGAAAAACACTGCTATTTTACCGACATGAACGATCAGGACTGTCTTTATGGACTGTGAGAAAATTTGAGCTTTTGACCAACATTGTATCAATAAGTGTGTGCATTTGATTTCTTTGTTATTGTAATTGTGAAAAAAAATTTTAACAAATATGTATTGGCCAGTGCCCAAAAAAATTTTGTAAAATTTTTTGTGGGTAGCATGGGGGCTATGTAAGTAAGCTGTTTAGGTTTTTTTATTGGTAACGCCACCTCTGTATGAAAATCACTGGCTGTGCTGTGTGCAGTCTGTGGCTGCTTTGCATTGTTGTAATACTCGCCATTGTAGTGTTAGGCAGCTGGCTGTGAACAGCGCGTAGCGTTGCGCAGTTGGAGGTGAGCCGCCAGCAGTGGTGGATGTGGGGAGAGAGATGGCGGAGTTTTGTAATTTGTCATGAACTGCTATATATATGATGATATCAAGGTAAATACATTGTTTGTTCTCTATTAATATCTTTCATTTGCTAACTATCCATATCAGTAGTTAGTGCCTTCCATAGTTTGTATCTTTTATTTAGCTGGCAGTAGTGGCGCTCGCTGTATTGCAGTAGCTTGAGCAGCGAAGATTTTTGTGAGGTAAGTGATTTGTGAAAGGTATAGTTTAATGTTAGTCAGGGCCATTCTTTTGTAGGGAATCTTGAAAGTCAGATTGCGTTGCGCTAAAAATATTGTGCGTCAGGTTAAGCACAGTCGTGTATCAAATTTTTCTAAAGGGGACGTTTCAAACCCAATATTCCTTCCTTCGTTCCTAATAACGCAGTCTCACGCCATTCAGCAGCATTCCTTGTCCTTCAGAGTGACCACTTATTATCTGAAGCCGTTAACGCTCCTTACGTATCATAACAGGTTCAGAATGGTTCAAATGGCTCTAAGCACTATGGGACTTAACATCTAAGGTCATCAGTCCCCTAGACTTAGAACTACTTAAACCTAACTAACCTAAGGACATCACACACACACCCATGCCCGAGGCAGGATTCGAAACTGCGACCGTAGCACCAGCGCGGTTCCGGACTGAAGCGCCTAGAACCGCTCAGCCATAGCGGCCGGATATCATAACAGGCTTGCTAACATTAAATATGAACGACACTAATGCACTCTAATCATATACATACACGCCAATAGTGTGTATGTGCACTAAGTTACTGTGACATCCGAACATACATTCTGGATGCTTTGCTCTTTTTGTCAGGCAAAGGCGAGCTTGACACACTAAATAATCATTGTATAAACATTAAAAGGTATTCTTCCTTTATGACAATGTTCAATTCTTAGAAAATAAACAGTTGTTGAAAAGGGCCACATCCTGGATTTAGAGTCAGCAATGAGCTCAGAGTGTCAGCAGTCAAGATCCAGCCATAGCTATTGAATTCTGAAATTTGCACTTAAAAAAAGAAGCTTTTAATAGAATTTCCTAATAACCCACAATGTGAATTACGAGCCGTAGCCACAGTCGTTTCCTCGTATTGCATGTCTTTCCAGCCAGCGGCCTTGCCGCAGTGGTAACACCGGTTCCCGTCAGATCACCGAAGTTAAGCGCTGTCGGGCTAGGCTAGTGCCCAGACATGTGACTACAGTAAACTTTTCATCCTCTTTAGTTAAAGAGCATTGTATTACCAGCTTCGGAACTGCATTATGCAACTACAGAATGGATCGCATGTTTGACCCCATACAAGACTCTGTAAGTGTTTTAAACTCCAGTAATCAGTATTTAGAGTGTGCTTCTCTGTACTTTCTAGCAATCATAACATGCGGTGTCAGCTAACAAATACCTTGCAAAAGTGTTGCTGCATGGTATTTAACAACATTCTGCAGTATGTCTACTGAGGAAATAGGAATACATGCAAGTTGACTGCTGTCTTGGATGCTTTCCTAGAAAAGAGAACCATCTGCCTCTAAATTGACATGGATTTGCGTTAAAGTGTGATAGAAAGCTGACAGAGTAATCGGTTGAGAAGGGTTGCAACAAGATGGAAGATGAGGCATTCTAGACAGAGGGAGATGTTGCGGCAGGTCACTTACTGCACATTAAAATATTTTTTCGTTGTTCTCTCGGGCTGTATCAGTTGTGTGGTATGACACGCGTTCAACTTGTATACAATTGCATGTTCTGTGTGTGACTTAGAGCACTATCTACCTGCAAACATTAACAGGAAACCTCCTCATACCACAGCCAGCAGAAGACATCCAATGCATATGTGATGAGTCATGCTGGCCAAACTGATGGAAAATCTCTTTCGGTACCCTCATCTGAACAAATGAGGATGTATGCAAAGTACTCCACTGCACAGTCGCATCTTGGACATATTTCAGGTCTTCAGTTTCATAAATGTAGTGATTCTAAGTTGTTGACAGGGGTTTGTGGTTCAAATGGCTTTGAGCACTATGGGACTTAACATCTGAGGTCATCAGTCCCCTAGAACTTAGAACCACTTAAACCTAACTAACCTAAGGACGTCACACACACCCATGCCCGAGGCAGGATTCGAACCTGCGACCGTAGCGGTCGCGCGGTTCCAGACTGTAGCGCCTATAACCGCTCGGCCATCCCGACTGGCGGGGTTCGTGAGGTACTGCAATCCCTGTGTACACATTTACTTGATAGAAGGCGTCTGTGGAAGTGATTGTGTTATGTTCACAGAGTTAGTGCAGCATGACGTGTAATTTCACATGTCTAGCACCGCTGCTATGTATTTGTCTATTTCCTCATAAGATGTCGTTGTTTCATGCATTTTCTGTTGCTGACGATCATTTTATAGGACTAATTCAAGCATAGAATAATTACCGAACAGTAATCAGAAGTGGACGGTGGGTGCTATGCCCTCCAGATAGCCATGTAGTACATGTAGCACAAAGAAACTGCAGCCGGCCGCGGTGGTCCAGCGGTTCTAGGCGCGCAGTCCGGAACCGCGCGACTGCTACGGTCGCAGGTTCGAATCCTGCCTCGGGCATGGGTGTGTCTGATGTCCTTAGGTTAGTTAGGTTTAAGTAGTTCTAAGGTCTAGGGGACTGATGACCACAGATGTTAAGTCCCATAGTGATCAGAGCCATTTGAACCATTTGAACAAAGAAACTGTTTTTTTCTTTGGTGTAGTAGTTTTATCATCTTAAAGTTGGTCATCATAATGATTGGGATATAAAACTTAGAGGGTGAATGTACGTCAGGAGTTGGATATAGATTTCCTGCGTTGGAATTTTAACAGTTTCGCATTCCACAACTAATATTTCGGAAACCAAACTGTTTTAACTTCGTAGCAAGTTTAAATGCAGAACTGATTAGCCTTAGGCGTGTGTCTTTATGTTCTAAGATCATTTCTCTTTCTCCTTCTGCCGGCCGAAGTGGCCGTGCGGTTCTGTTCGCTGCAGTCTGGAACCGCGAGACTGCTACGGTCGCAGGTTCGAATCCTGCCTCGGGCATGGATGTGTGTGATGTCCTTAGGTTAGTTAGGTTTAACTAGTTCTAAGTTCTAGGGAACTAATGACCTTAGAAGTTGAGTCCCATAGTGCTCAGAGCCATTTGAACCATTTCTCCTTCTTGTTATGGACTCCAAACATTAGAACAATACTTCAGAACTGATATAACTAATGATTTATGTAAAACTTTTCAAACTCTCTCCGTCTGGAGCTCCATTATGCATATGCCATGCGTTTCTTCCCCACTTTAACTGACTTATATCACCACAACACTCTCAAACGTATCAGGCTTGTGTCTGCAGTCTTCTGAGAATGGCAGATACAGTACTGGAATGATAATACCATACTGCGTGACTAGCGTCGGTCGGTTGTCTGGTACCGTGCGCCACAGAATCTGAATCCGCGCCAGACGTCATGGACGTCGAAGACCCCTACAGGTCTCTGCACCATCGCGCCGTAAGCCGTGGCGGCCCGCGCCTCCTGGCCCACATTTAGTGTGAGGGCGCCACAGTGGAACACGTGGTGCCAGCGGCCAATAGCGGCGCCCCCTATCGTATATTTAAGCGCCCGTCTCTCGCTCAGCCAGTTAAGCTCCAGACTTACGCCCTTCCAGGCAACTACTTCCGTCTGATTGCCTCCTTCCTCTCCCGCCGCCCCTCCTACGTTACCATCCATAACGCCGATTCCCGCACCTTCTACCCCTCTGCAGGTGTGCCCCAGGGCTCTGTCCTCTCTCTTCTCCTCTACCTACTGTACACGGCAGATATACCCCAACCCCTCCCCCTTCCAGTACACCTCCTGCGGTATGCCAATGACACCGCATTCCTTGCCCTCGCTCCTACCCTCGAACGGCCCCAACGACTTCTCCAGAATCATCTTGACCTCAAAAAGGTCAAGATGATGTAACAAGTGGCTCCTGAAAATCAATCCTTCCAAGACGCAGGCAATTATCGTATGTCATACCACTCGCTCCTTCCGGCTCCTTGATTTCTCCCTTAACATCTGCGCCTGTCCTGTCCACCTCTCCCCCACCCTCACCTACCTTGGCCTCACCGTTGACCGTCACCTCATCTGGATCCATCATTTCCGCTCTAGCCAATCCAAAACCCACAACCACCTCCGACTCCTCAGACTCCTCTCTGGCCGGACATGGGGGCTGAACACCTCTACCATCCTCCACACCTACAAATCCTTAATCTGTCCCATCCTCTGTTATGCCAGTCCTGCCTGGATATCTGCCCCCTCCTCCCCAAATTCTATAAGTCCTTCCAGATACTCGAGCGCCATGCACTCCACCTCGCCTTGCGTATATGCCTCCCATCCCCCACGCAGATCCTCTATGACCTGATTCCTATCCCCCATCTGCTCCTATTCCTTGAACATATCTGCATACTCTACACCTCCCACTACCTTGATCCCCCTCATCCCCTGGTTGCTCTTCTCCTCTCCAACCCCTGCCCTCTGCCGCACCTTCAGTGTTGTGTTCACCAATCCTCCATCTCTACACCCTTCATCTACTTTCCCAAGGTGGCTTCCGTCAACTCCCCCTCCCAGATGATGCCCTCTCTCCTTCCATTTATCCTTCCTGTCAACTCTAATCCTCACCTCCCCCTCCTTTCCTCTGTCCTTTTTCTGGGCTCCCTCTTCCCCCCCCCCCTTCCATCCTGTTTTTTTCCCCACCTATGCTCTATCGGCCTCCCTTCTCACCCCCAAGTCCTTTTGCATTTCCTTCCTCTGCCTTTCCCTATTCCCTGTCGTGTCTGCCCTGCTGACCCCTTTCTGAGTCCTCTCCCTCCGTTGGTTTCCCCCCCCCTTTCGTTTTTCCTCTCCTCCCCCCTTTTCCCCCCTCATCTATCCAAAGTCCCCCCCCCCCCCATCTGCTCTTGGCTGTGGTGTGTCATCTTCGTGCCGACTTTTTAGCGCAGTGTTTCCAGTGATTGTTAAGTTTTGTGCGTCTTTTCCGAAGTTTTTCAAACGGACATCATACTGTAGCTGGATGTGATTTTTATTTCTCTTGCGAACAGAAACCAGACTGTCACCGTGTTTTTTTTAATTGTCTGTCTACTATTTTCCGTGTCTTCTTCCTCTGTATTTTATTTTCATCGCCTACCATTTGTTTTATGTTTTAACTTTCCACAATTTTCCGCCGTTTTACAATTTATGTCACCGTTTTATCGTCTGCTTTTATTGTTTCTTGTCTTCTTAAGTTTTAAAAATTCTGTAGGCTCAAGAGCAGCGTACTAAGGTGCCGCTAGCCCACCCCCTTCGGGGGAATCAAAATCCAATAAAGGAAAAAAAAGAAAGAAAAAGCTTAGCCAGTGAGTCATATCGTTGCGTGCGTATTGACATATTGCTTCGACAACAGACAGCGTGTTTACCATTCTTTGTTTTCATTACTAGTGGACGTCTTTGATTCGTTTGGTTGTCTCTGTCACCCCGATGCTTCTTGCGTGTTGTCACCGTAAGGTCTCTCTCGATCGTCTGTTGTTGCTTCGTGTCCGTCGTTTCCGTTCGTTAAACAAACGTCGCGGGCCGCTCTCCGTTTGGTCCGCCGCGCTTTCTCGGCCACCCCGCGACCATTCCGGTCGCGGTTACGACAGGTTGTGCAAGTTTGGAATAAGTTTTAATAAATTATTGAAGTATATTGATTATGTGATACTCAGCTCGTTCTGTTACTTCAGGAGACATTGAATGCAGTGGGTATAGTCCCCTCGTACTTCTGGTCAGTTCCAAATTAAAGCGGAGACAATGCTGCAGGAAGGGTTGCTTAAAGACAGGGGAAGAGGTACAAGATGCATACAGGGAGAGACCATCTAGAGCTTTTCTCGGGGTTCTTAGCTGGTAGGTTCAAGGAAAGGGTAGCTCGTTTAAAACCAGAAGACAAAGTGCTTCTGTGGATATATGTGTAAATGTAAACTTTCATGGCCGGAAATGTCTAATTAATAAATTGTTCTGGGATGTTATGTCGTGATCGAATGGATTTCACCTTAACACCCAACGTTTCGACACCATCTGCGGTCATTTTTAATAGGGGTTGTAGCTTCTTTTAATTCCGATTCACACACTGGCTCGGTACTGGCTACAGCAAATTTCTGCTTCCGCGAGCTTCCACACAGTGGCGTGGCGTCACATGTTTTCAATACGCGAGTGCAATTGGCCATTGCCCACTGCCACCGTCTGTTGTTGCTATAATTACTTGGTGGAAGACTGGTACACATCTTCTTCAACACCAGAATCCCAGTGTCATTATATTTCATGCCCTCCTCCTTTCTATTGAAATTCCTGGGGTGGTTTACAATCTCTATGGCCTCTCTGTATAGCCTTTCATGGTATCCGCTTAAGCACGTTACTGACCGCCTAGGAATAATCTTGAAAACGCGTAACATCGCTGTAATCTACACATCCACACGGAAAACACAAGATCACCTAAAATCGGCCAAGAATGCTCGCCATCCGTAGGAAAAATCTGAAATTTATGGGAGTCTGTGAAATAGTGATTAGGTGTGCGTTGGTACTATAAAAAGAACGGTCAAGAAACGACTATAACAGCACAAGGGGAATCGCAGAAGAGGGGAAACTAAAAGATCATCTGTTGCGGAACATGCTTTGCAGCCAGGAGACGACCACATTCATTTTGATAGGACTCAAGTAGTGGCGGTCACAAACGGATACCATGAAAGGCTATACAGAGGGGCTTTAGAGATTGTAAAACACCCTAGGAATTTCAATATAAAGGAGGATGGGGTGAAACTCAATAACATTTCGATTCTGGTGCTGAAGAAGATGTGTACCATGGGATGATTGCTACAGAGGACGACGGCATTTGACAACGACACACGCATATTCAAAACACGAGAGATCACGCAATTGCGCGGAAGCGGAATTTTACTGCGGCCAACAGCGAGCCAGAATGTGAATCAGACATTCAAAGGAGCTACGATCCTTCTTGAAAATGTCATCCGCAGATGGGGACGAGACGTTGGGTTTTAAGGTGAAATCCATTCGACCACCTCATAACAGTCCAGAAAATTTTATTAATTGTGCAATAGATATGATTCGTTTGTTTGGGTGATAATCGTCAAAGGTGTTAGGGAGATCTTTCAACCTCTGACGTTATCCTACGAATGCAAGAATACTTTGGGACTTCTATCCACATAGGGAGAGATGGCCAGTCGTAATAAACTCTGACCGAATTTATAAAGTGTTTCGCCTAAGGAACGTAGTTTTTGCACTCCACTCTGCTGTTGGCTATTTCCCACACTAAAAAGCAGTATTTGTGTCAAGTGGTGCAGGCAGTGTGACAAGGTTCACGGTAAGTACACATGCATATAGCACTCGCAAAGCAATGCAGTGTGTGGTTTAGCAATGATACAGAAACTGAGAACCATTCTGCAACGTCACTGGGTAATAGCATCGCAAAAGGTACACGATGAGACGTTTCGTTGACTTGACACGTCGTCAGGAGCAATGTTGATAGCATCACAAAAGGTACACGATGAGACGTTTCGTTGACTTGACACGTCGTCAGGAGCAATGGTTTGGAACTCGAGTAATTGGGTAAAATGCTTTGAAATTATGGAATAACCTGATAAAATTCCGAAAATTGATGGAAAATGCGAAGAATTGAAGAAAATACGATAAAAATCATTATCAAAGAGCTTCAACCTCGGCAATTTGCTAATGCGCCATCGACAATAGTATCGTAGACCGAGTTCGCAGTTTGACGCAGCTGTATGTTTGGATGTTAAGAAATAACGAGGAGGGAGGGATGCAAATTGTAGCTTGCGCGCGGATCATGGGAGGTTGCTGCTGGAAATGGCCGACTGCAGCTGGGGTGTGGCCGGCACCGCCATACCGAATAGCGACCGCCCATAGCGAGCTGAACAGCCGCAGGGCATAGCGCCCACCGCTCTCGCGATTGCAACCCCTGGAGCTGCCTCTTCCCAATGCGGGAAGTAGCTGAGGGCCGTAGAATGCTGTTGGCCGTTCTTCTGTCGGAGAAAGTTATTATTGACTCATCGAATAGTCAAGTACACTCCTGGAAATTGAAATAAGAACACCGTGAATTCATTGTCCCAGGAAGGGGAAACTTTATTGACACATTCCTGGGGTCAGATACATCACATGATCACACTGACAGAACCACAGGCACATAGACACAGGCCACAGAGCATGCACAATGTCGGCACTAGTACAGTGTATATCCACCTTTCGCAGCAATGCAGGCTGCTATTCTCCCATGGAGACGATCGTAGAGATGCTGGATGTAGTCCTGTGGAACGGCTTGCCATGCCATTTCCACCTGGCGCCTCAGTTGGACCAGCGTTCGTGCTGGACGTGCAGACCGCGTGAGACGACGCTTCATCCAGTCCCAAACATGCTCAATGGGGGACAGATCCGGAGATCTTGCTGGCCAGGGTAGTTGACTTACACCTTCTAGAGCACGTTGGGTGGCACGGGATACATGCGGACGTGCATTGTCCTGTTGGAACAGCAAGTTCCCTTGCCGGTCTAGGAATGGTAGAACGATGGGTTCGATGACGGTTTGGATGTACCGTGCACTATTCAGTGTCCCCTCGACAATCACCAGTGGTGTACGGCCAGTGTAGGAGATCGCTCCCCACACCATGATGCCGGGTGTTGGCCCTGTGTGCCTCGGTCGTATGCAGTCCTGATTGTGGCGCTCACCTGCACGGCGCCGAACACGCATACGACCATCATTGGCACCAAGGCAGAAGCGACTCTCATCGCTGAAGACGACACGTCTCCATTCGTCCCTCCATTCACGCCTGTCGCGACACCACTGGAGGCGGGCTGCACGATGTTGTGGCGTGAGCGGAAGACGGCCTAACGGTGTGCGGGACCGTAGCCCAGCTTCATGGAGACGGTTGCGAATGGTCCTCGCCGATACCCCAGGAGCAACAGTGCCCCTAATTTGCTGGGAAGTGGCGGTGCGGTCCCCTACGGCACTGCGTAGGATCCTACGGTCTTGGCGTGCATCCGTGCGTCGCTGCGGTCCGGTCCCAGGTCGACGGGCACGTGCACCTTCCGCCGACCACTGGCGACAACATCGATGTACTGTGGAGACCTCACGCCCCACGTGTTGAGCAATTCGGCGGTACGTCCACCCGGCCTCCCGCATGCCCACTATACGCCCTCGCTCAAAGTCCGTCAACTGCACATACGGTTCACGTCCACGCTGTCGCGGCATGCTACCAGTGTTAAAGACTGCGATGGAGCTCCGTATGCCACGGCATACTGGCTGACACTGACGGCGGCGGTGCACAAATGCTGCGCAGCTAGCGCCATTCGACGGCCAACACCGCGGTTCCTGGTGTGTCCGCTGTGCCGTGCGTGTGATCATTGCTTGTACAGCCCTCTCGCAGTGTCCGGAGCAAGTATGATGGGTCTGACACACCGGTGTCAATGTGTTCTTTTTTCCATTTCCAGGAGTGTATTTTCCAGTGGTCGGCATTTCCTACAAATATGTTTGATATCTGCAGATCTGAAACAGTATATCTTCGTCAGCCCAACACCGACCGAAGCAGAGCATCGCCAGCAGATGAATCTCTTTGTGTATCATCAGTGAGAGGACAGAACACTTGGGAAAGCAGAACCACTACTTATGGGAGGTTCCAGCTGCAGACCGGAAACTTTACAAAAGCTGGGCACCTGAAGTGGAGGTAGCTCTTTGTGTACCGTCAAGACAGAACAGGCCTGGAAAACCAGTATCCCTACCTAAATTGTAGGAGAGGGTGGGAGGAGGGGAGGTAGTAGGGGGTTGTAAGTTTGTAAGTGGATCTAAGCTGCTTAACCTGTATCCATACAGGGATGCGAGGACACATGCAGTTTTTTTTTTTTTTTGTGTGCGTGTGTGTGATGTTGTTACAGTGTTTGATCTTCCCGTAGAACCAAGGTCGGTATGCACTCCTAGCATAACAACTCTATGCTGTGCTAGCTGAATGAATGTTTAAGCGCTGTTGAATGGCGTTAAGTGTTTATTTATATTCAACGTGAAATTCAATGTTCTCGGATCAATATTCATTGTAGTAAGCAAACTATCTTACCACAAGTGTGAGTTTACACTTATTTATCTGGAGATTTCATTCATTTTAGTGCTATATCCACTATTTGCACCGTTACCACCACAGCATTCGATTTAAAATCGTAAGGCTGCACCCTTTACACGATGTGAGGCAAAGTCTGTCTGATACATGCCCACCAACCCAGATGGGGTATCTACAATTCTATGAGATAAGGTCTGTCAGTACAGTATTCGTTGTAGCAAGCATAAGAATCACACCTGGAGAATACACGACGGTAATACTTCGTTCAAGAAATGAGTGTTCATGTTCATGCAGTCACTCTTTTTAAATAGATGAACTGACATTACAGCAGTTGAAATTCTAAGAATGGCAACACTTTAGGCAGACACGCAGTGTTGCATTTGAGGAGGAGCAAGTGACCTGTGTAAAAATCCTCCACTGTCTAGTCCTTTGCTGCATGTAAAGCACGAATCACATGCTTCCACAGTATTCGGAAACACACAGACACACACACACACACACACACACAGACACACACACACACAGATAGCTGTTAATCAGTACAGTGGAGCACTGGAAGCCTTTACCAGTCAGTCTCTGGAGAAGTAGAATAAACGTGAATGGTGACAGGTTATAACCGCATACAGCAGTGGAGGATGGTGAGGGGGGCACTGCTCTCCACCTGTCGGGGCAGATCGGTGCTCAGTGAGATGAGTAGTATAAAGGGACATGTGAATCACATTTATGCAGGACATATACTTCAATATTTTTCCTACATGAGACTGATTTTACTAGGGCTATGATCACCTTCAGACAGTTCCGACACATACAGAACGTTACAGCAGCGAAGCATTTTCTGTCAATTGTGGTAGCATGTATTGGCCTTTCTGTACTTCAGTGATAATTTGCTTCCCTATCCCTTCTTACGATCTATGTATGTGTATGTACAAGTTCCTCAACAGTTATACACTTATAAATCGGTAGGAGCCTACTCTTTCTACACTTCAGAGAGAGTTTTCTATCCTCTACCTTCTTACCATGTATCTGTATAGAGGTTCCTCTGCAGCTTTACACTTCTAGATCGGTGGGTGGCAATTCTTCTGGCAGCAGCTGTAGGACAGTTCCCCGCCAGTTTCTAGTGGTATTGTGGTCTAGGGCACACAGCAAGGTGAAGATATACACTCATGCAATCAGAAAAGGGCCGAAACCCGTTTGAAGCGTCCGCAGTCGAGCCCTGTACCCCAAGGACAGCACCTCAGGTTGATTCAGTCTGGGGTAGTGGAGTAGGTTGAAGTTTTCTTCTGTACCATGGACTGCCTCACCATTATAAAAAAAAATAAAATAACTTCAACACAGGCAGTAGTGTCTATGAGTTGGAAAATGCATCCTCAGTCCTTCCCACTGTATCACCATTATTTGCTAAAATGTATACCCCCTACGCTCATACGTTATCACTTCCTTCCCTTCCTCGCGTGTGAGACTATGTACGCAGTCCTCAGCTGTATGATTACAGATATTACACATATTAAATGTTAAGTCCCACAGTGCTCAGAGCCATTTTTGAACATATTAAACAACTCTTCTCTGTCCAGCACCAACATATTTTCAGGTGATCACATTTCCCAGAAATTTAATTAATTAATTTAATTAATGTTTCAATAAATAAACAATATACTGCTTGAATTTATGTCCATTTCATGTCATGAGACAAGTGTTTTGCCCACCAGTTTTAAGCAGATGTATCTATATGAATTTCAAGCAGCAAGGCTGCAGGGTGATTATCAATTCAGTTCCCCTGCTCCTCAAAAATAAATAAAGACAGTACCTTATGTCCTTCCTCTCTAGCAGCTCAACACAGACTGAGTCTGTTTCCAACCAGTTCACAAGTGGGGTAGGAAGGTGAAGTGAGGGAGGGGGGTGAAGTGGGGGAGGGAATTGAGGAGGGGGAGGAGTTAGGGGTGGTAATGTCAACAATGTGACATTGCCACATTTACTGCCCACTGTGAGGAGGTGGGGTGACACCGAGGAAGAGCTGCTGTCTTGAATAAATTTAGCAACAATGCAGCCTGGTGTCAAACGATCTGTGTTCCACTATTACAGTATTCTTCCTACATATGGTGCAAGATTTATGGATGTTGCCGTCAGAATAAGAGGAGGATAAAGTAACTGTCTAAATCATCAAATCTCAAGACACTGAAAGGAGAAGTTTTACTCGTCTTTTTTCGCTACGTCTTATTCACTGAATTTTATTGTGTATAATGTTACTGAGTGTGACTGAGACCCCCAGCACAGTGATCCTTATCGACATATCATTGTCAGAGACCCAGGTTGTGGTAGTGCGGAAGTCCGCCAGCCCTTAGTCATGTCCAGCATAAGCCATAGTGGTACTGAACGCCACAGCAATCGAGTAAGTTCAGGCCACGAGAAGTGAACTGGTGGCCACGTGCTGTGAGAGTACCACAGCTGTGTACCATTTGACCATACTGCTCTGCGAGCCGGCACTAGCCTCGAGCAAGCTGCATAAGCAGTAGTGCCCAGCGCTGCGTTCCGCAATCACAGTTACTTGCCACACTCAGAAGGACCGCTGCGGCTTGCTCTACGTATCTGGTATAACGCACCCTGCTCCAGATGTGAATGCCTCAACCGTTCTAACTAAGCTAGGTCAATTCTGTGCAATGTAATAAACTCATCCATGCTACGCGATGCTGTGATTCTAGTAGTGTAAAAAGAAACACTCGTGCTTTATGAGACGTGTGGGTCCCAGTTAACAACTTATCAAGCCTCCTGTTTTATTCTTTCATTAAAACTTGGCTCGTTTCTAGAATGAAACGAATGACCTGGCTCACAGTTTATGCATAGATAGTAGTAACGGGTAGGGAATCTACGTGGGAGAGGAATTAATTTAATTTTGAACAAATTCACGAACAGATAGTACCTGCTTAGATTTTTTTAGTGACTGTTATGTTAATTTGGTAGCATAGACCGTGTTGTCCCCTTTGCTTCCCCAGAGAGATAGGGTACAGCATTCCTTTACCGAGACACTAGGAGGAGGGTGTCGGACCCATCGCCCTGGCCGCCTTTTAATTCTGGGAAATATTCCCAGTACTCATTTGAAAGCGGTATGAGTGGACATGGGGCCGTCCTGGAGGGACAGGAACGAGGAAAACACCCCGCTGCTATCCGGGATTGAATCCAGGACCTCCAGGACAGGAGTCTAACAACATATGCGCTAGACCACCACGACCAACCTTTGCTTCCAAAGATACTAGTTAATTTAGGCTCCGCCACTCAAGCGATATGAGGACAAACTCACAAGGAACCCCTTGAGTGCGAGCTAGCAACGTTAGTCTTTAGTAAGGCTCATTTGAAAATGTTGTGTTAATAGCTGTGACAGGAAAAATATTAACTGCTAATGACTCACCATGTGCGTCAGGAGGCCGACAGAGAATAAGCATCCGGGAGGTGCAGAGTTCAACATTCTGTGGGATGTATGTACTACAGTTCACAAAATGACATCGTAGATAGTCAAGAAATGTTAAAACAAATCATTAAATTACACCATGAACACCAAATGAAGAACGGCGCACCAACAGCGAGCTCGTTGGAAGTTACAAACCGTGCAGGACGTTCAGCTACGTATCTACTCTTAAAGAATGTATATTCTGTTGGTGTAAAATGATGAACTACAAGACTCTACACCGGTTTCAGTATCATCGACGAAGTGCAACAGGCTTGGAACACCATCTCACACCCGCGATTCATGTCCCAGCATTTCACATTTCCAGTGGCTTATCTCGTGCTAACAGTAACCTGTGATCTCGCAATGTTAATCCCTTAAATATGTTTCTTAGACAAACGTATTCCCGAAATTTCATTACTCTACATTAATTATTTTTTGATACTGCAATTTTTTTGCATCGGTGTATATTAATGGGAAGAGGAATCTTCTAGCTATGAATGGAAACAAGTGGTCACTGTCACAATTAGATCTATTGTCTTTAATCATTGAATATGTCCTTTGATAAACCAAAAAGAAAGATTGACATACGAACAAGGGATAATAACACTAAAGCATAACCTTGGCACAGGGGAGAGGGGAGGATGCAACACAGTTACATTCATAATTCGCGGACATGGCCAGTGATTCCTTAATTTTTCGTCAATTAATATCGGAAGCCCACTAAAATATGGGAGTGAACAAGATTCTAAATGTCATATCCTTTTATTACAGCTCGATTACGTTTCGTTACGAGTGCTATGCTCATATATCTCCTTTTTGATAACATTCGTCTTACAAATTAATACACTTGTACCTTAGGTTTGGAGGAAAGGAAATCTGCCTGTGGTAACGTGTGATGTTCGTTGATGTGGGTGATGTGGGCAGTGAATGGCTGCTAGAAGACTTTATAACTTTTGAAAGGACTTGTAACTTCTGCGAGGTCTGAATATGCTCCTGCGCAGATCTTTCACTTTTCCGCTTGCATTACGGACTTGAAAATAAACAAAGTATGAATTCCTACTCGTCATCTCTCACGTGTTAATGAGTAAATCGTCATGCTGAACTCTGAATTATTTTGAGCTGGGGAATACTTCGTGCATTATGTTCACGAGATAAACTTAGTTTTTCGGATGCCTTGGACGAGTATCTATCTTGGGGATTCCGCTTCCATTCTTGTAAGGAACGTAACGGATTTTAATAAGGTTATCTTTCTGGCTGCTTTGTAGTTCGTAATTGTAAGACCACTTTCCGTTTATTTGAGATGGCTTACTTGTATAAACAATTCTCTAATGCCTTCTGCATCAATTTCAAACGTTGTAATACCACCCATTAATTAATTATGCATTTTTCTTTCATTTCATATTTCTGATTATATTGTTAATTCGCAAATTCTAGCCAATGTATAGCCTATTTGACAGCAGGATCACAGCTAGAGGTTATTATTTGCAGCGAGTTAGGCGCTGGGCATGAAAACAGACCTGTACAGCTCGGTCCTATGATTTCATGGTGTCATCGTTTTTAAACATAGGTGTCCATCAAGAAATTATCTAAGGATCAAGTAACCGCAGATAAATTCGCAGTTGGGGTTTTCTCACCCAGAATATGAATGTAATACATTTAGAATAGCGATTGCAATTCTAACATTTCGTAATAATTTGTGATCTGGGAACCAAATCTGTCGCATGATTGGCAGTTTGTGTGGAGGCTCCATGTATCACATTTTTGCAACAGTTGAGATCATGAGAATCGGTAGCAGTAAGTAGGTGCCGGGAAGTTAGGCGTGAAACTTTATGAAAGATGAAGAAGGCTAAGTAGAGGTATACTGAATTAGACTCCAGCGACCAGCAGCCAAGACTTTAACGGCGGCACGAGAGGCAGCAGCGGCTACAGCAACGTGGACCGCCGGCAACGACTTCGGGGACTTCAAATTCATGAGATTCGGCCTTAGAATCGGCAGCATCCCCACTTTCAGCAGCAGCAGTACAGTAGAAGCAGCCAGCATGAGCCATAAGTTATGTAGCGGCGGTGATAGTGTTAGTATGTGTTAACCAGCAGGATATGAGACTTACAACAGATAAGCAACCTATCAGTCTGTGTCGTTCAGATAATGTTAGTGGACCGGTTAGTCCTAAATCTGAACATGGTAGTGCCGCTATGGAACTTACTAATGGGGCAGATAGTCCGAAGTCAGAGAGGCGATGTAAGCTTTTAGACGATTCATCGTCTCAGATGATGTGTATTTTGCTAGAACTACGATCTAGAATAGGGGCCTTGAATACAATAATAGATCATGGAAATTCTGATCCCAGTGCATTTAGTGAAAGGGTAGAAACAGAGCTAAGTTCAGTAAATACAGAGCTAAGTTCAGTGACGACAGAGGTAGGCAAGTAAAAAGCAGGGCTAAGTGGAAAAATTGAGAACGTAGAGTCAAATGTAGAAAATATGAAAACTGAAGTGTGACAAACTAAATCAGATAGTGAAAGGATGACTGAGACAAAAACAGACGTTATAAGGACAAACACAAACAAAATTTCTGAGGAGGTTGGACTAGTTAACACTAGAGCCGACACAGTGGAAAAATACTTCAGAGACAAGTGGGAAAAGACACACAACGAGCTATGTGGCGATGTAAAGAATGCAGTACAGAGGCAAAATGTGTTGTGGTGACCAACAGACAGCAATTGGAAGCGGAAATTAATAACGAAGCTTTTCAGCGGGAACAGCATATTAAAGATGCACGGACAGCATTAAATTGTTTAGCAGCGAATCAGGGAACTACTGTGACGGGTGTATCGTGGATTAATTCAGGACGACTAAATGTTTTGCAAATAATGGAAAATACCATTCAGTCGATTTTATTGCTGTGTTTGGATGTAGTTTTGTGTGAGGAATGTCGGAAGAAGAAAATAAATTCTCAGAAAGGCATCTTGAGGGCAGCGCACAATTATGAGCAAATTTAATATGTACTTCATTAACTATCTATGAAGTGTTGTTTCTCGAACAATCTGCACTGAAGTGAAGTAAACGCGACTTTAGAATGAGTTCCTAAAAGGACCGAGTTTCAAAGTAGGGCACGGGTCGACGTGGTATTTTTGTATGCGTGAACTGGCTAAGTTGATGCATATAAATTATCTGTTGGAAGTGTTGACAGAAATCACGATAATCAAGAGACGTTCAGCGGAATTTTCCAATGGAATCTTGTCCACAGTCTGAAAAATTCTATTGATGAATTTCTAGATCTTATTTTAAAAAATTGAATAGTCATTGAATTTCAAGTCAGATAATGCAAACGTTAAAAGATAAATGGGTGTCACTATGGGAACCATAATAATAACCGAAGTAATTATCGAGAGCATAATCGAAACAATAATCACCGTAATAATAATTTTCAAAGGGCAAATGTAAATGGGAATTTTCACAACGGGAGTCAAAACCGGGAACGAAGACTTGAGGGGCAGGTGTCTTATGAAATGTAACAACAAAATAAGAGATCGGAAAAGTAGAGAATTCTGCCTCTCAGGTCCGGAAGGAGTAAAAGAAACAGGCTGTGGAAAAGACGCGTTATTTTAAAAATTTTGTAGTTGTAAAAAATTCAGAAAAAAAGCCAAAAATGTTGGAAGTGGAGGTGGTAAAAAGTAAGAGTAAAATGGGGAATAACTGCAAGCGGAACCACCAGAAAGATGGTAATACGTATTGAGCAATTTGATAATATAAGGCTGAAAATTTTATTTTGTAATATGGAAGTGAAAGATGGAATGATTGTATGTTTGATGGAAAATTTTGCGATCATAAGTGAGACTGAGGCAGATTTGAATCTGGTGGAGGTGGAACGTATGATTAACTCTGCTGCGCTACTAGTCAATAGCAACAATTACAGTAATGTATATGATTTTGTATGAGCGGAAATAGGTGAAGCTATCCGTGAAGGCAGCGTAGCAGTAGTCTCGTCACCTGGAGATGATTTTTGTGGTGTATCGACGGAACTGTGTGAATGTACAAAGTAGCAGTAGTGTCGTCAGCTGGTGATGAATTTTACTATCTATTGGCGGAAGTTGGTGATATATTGCTAAAGGGAAGTACAGGTGACGTTTTACGTGCTGAAGTTGTAGTGGCTGAAGCTGCTGATTTAGATATCTCGTAGGAAGGAATGCGTTCATTTATTTCTAGTGATGGAAGTGAACTTATGCAGCTTGATGAAGATATGAACTGTGAGTGCATGTTGAAGGACGAAGTGAAAATTATGCGTCAGACGTTTGGACAAAATTTAAAGTGGAGGAGGAATCTGAGAGGAGATAAGATATTTCGGAGACAGGTGTAATTCGAATGGATTGTGAATTCTGTGAATTCTGATGAGGTGCAGTGCAGTAGCGGCAATTTGTGTGGTATACCGGAGGAGGTTGACGGAGTTATTGGTTGTGATTTTTATAATGTATCGATCGATGTAACAAAGTTTATGGGCTACCGGCGGATGTTAATGGAGTTACTTGTGATAGGGTTTGTTGCGATTCGGCGGAAATAAGTGAGGTGTTGTTTAACGGAGATGAAGCTGTAAGTCCTGTGCTAATTGTGAAATCGTTGCAGCTACTGATATCTCTATTTTTCAGGAATGGAACAGCTTACTTAATGCTAAAGAGGACGATGAAATGACGGATTTAGAGGATGATTTCAATTCTAAAGATGATTTAAATGTAGATCAGGAGAGTATAGAAGTGGGTAATGAGGAAAATATTGATTTAGGAGATTATGTTTATGAAGTAAGAAAGAGTAGATTTCTTGAATCTAGACTTGGTATTACGGTGGTGCTGAAAAATTTTGTGGGTAAATGTACGAGACAATTAAAGAAGAGGAAAGAGCTCTCGAATCTCAGAAGATCAAAAAGTGCAAAAAAGTGAGGTTCAGAAGATACTCACACTGGAGAGAAAAGTGTTACATGAGGCGACGGGGGCAGAGTCGCACCTTGTGGAAGAAGAACGCGGCATGTGTATAAATGTAAGTTTGTAAATATGTGTGTTTACATGTGTAGTATTTTGAATTTAGGTTGTTGTTTCTATTTCTGTGTAATAGCTAGTAAAATTTGGTGGGCAGAGCTCGGCAGACCGTAATTAATTTCATTATGTATAAAAGTGAAGAATCTATATTGTACTGTACGTAAGATTTGTGGGAAATTTTAAGGGGTTATTAACATGTGTTACTTGGATGGATTTCTCATGCGATATATGAAGTTTAATTGTAATTATTGTCCTCAGAAGTTTTGTACGTTGAGGTCACTAGATCTCAATAACATTTTGACTGTTTGTGGAGATGTAGTTTCCTGAAAAGTATAAGCAAAGTTTTTGGGGGTATATTTCGCTGGGTCTGTTCTATAGTGTCCAATACATGTTATTTTCGGAGGTTCTTGAACATGTTTATGAGAGTAAGTTCTGGGGATAAACTGTATTTTAATACAAATGTGAATGAATATTTGATGAATTTATTATTCACTAACCTGCAGACTTAAAACAGAGGAAAGTGGCAGAATTCTGCGCAGATCTGTTTCAGTATTTAACGTTTCTGATTATATATGATAAAGACTGTAAGAAACGATAAAATAATAGTGGATTAATGGTGCCGTACACACTTCATCGCACGAAAGATATGTTTTCTAGTGGGAATATGGACAGAGCGTTTGAAATGTCGAACTAAGTTAAATGTACTTTGCAAAGCTGTAAATCAGATTTTGCTTTGTTATCCTTTTTATGAAATTTATCGATTCCACTGATGAGAGCGTCCCGTGCTTGATCGATGGGAATTCAAGATTTCATATGATTACTGGTAGCGACAAAACAGTCATATCTCGACAGCTATCGTCCTTCAACATTGACAGTGGCTGCAGATTGACGCATGTTTCAGCGCAGTACATTGCCAATATAGTCATGAGTTTCTGCAGAGGCGGCTGGTCTGCAAAGGTATAAATTCGACGCTAGAACACTGATCTTGTGCTGTGTAAAAAATCGTGGTAGTGAAGAGCAACGATGAAATAGTTATAGAAACAGAAAGTGCTATCAAATGAGCGCAACAACGCTAAAAACTTTTGTTAAAATTCGAGTTGACTCTAAAATTGTTTCAAATCTGTATGTTTTATGCTTATTTGGGCATTTTTAATGTGTCGTAATTTTATAATTTGTGTTAGCCCGTCAGTGAGAGAACACCACGAGTTCCTGCTGCTAATAAGGCGAGTACACCGTTTGTTTATTACATATTTCTATGAGCTTCACAAAGGAGCTATTTCTTTCCAGTTACCTTTGTAGTTACTAGTATATTTTTGTAACTTATTGCGTGTTTGAGTGGTTACTAGGAGCAACTTTTAATTTTAAAAACAGTGTAGCGTACAGTATCGCCGTTGCTATCGACCATTGTATCGACCCTCGTATTGTACAGGCTTTCGTTTGTTTCGTTTAGAATAGCTTAGTGTCGGTTAGACCGTCAGTGAGAGAAAACTACGAGTTCCTGCTGCTAATAAAGTGAGTACGCCATTCGTTTGTTATATATCTTTACGATTTTCAAACAGGAGCGGGTTCAGAAATGGATAGGCACTATGATTGCTGTGTACAGATGGGAGCTGAGTTGGTGACCCTTCGCTCACAGTTCCAGGCAGTGTTGGCTTCATACCACAGCTTGAGGCTGCTGCCAAGGGGCATCACTGTCGGGGGTCGGACGCAGGGATGCGAGGGACGTCGAGCACGACCCACGTGTCCCCCGATCGATCCACTGCTGTGGCCGCCCCGGGTCCTGTCTGCACTGAGGTTGACCCCTCACCCGTGGTGGAGTGAGAGATTATCCCAAAGTCTGGCAGGCAGTGAAAGACTTTCCATTGAGCCGATCATAGGGCCTCCCCGGTTCGTTCGACGAACAGGTGTCGGGCGTTGTCTGTGGCTGTCGATGTCTCTGAGCCGGATGCAGTAGTCCACCCTGTTCCAGAGGAAGCTTCTCGGCCCGCAAGGTCTGGGCATTCACAGAAGGTGGGTTTGCTGCTAGTTGGGAGCTCCAACGTTAGGCTCCTATTGGGGCCCCTTAGGAACATGTTGCCAAGGAAGAGGGAGGGGGGGGGGGGGGAGAAGGAAGCCAGTGTACACTCCGTGTGCATACCGCGGGGAGCCATTCCGGATGTGGAAAGGGTGCTTCCGGATGCCATGAAGAGTACAGGGTGCAGCGAACTGCAGGTGGTAGCCCATGTCAGTACCAATGACGTGTGTCGCTTTGGATCGGAAGAGATTATCTCTGATTTCAGGCGGCTATCGGAAATGGTAAGGCCTGCAAGGCTTGCTTCCGAGCATCGTCGACAGAACCGACTGTGGTCGTTTGGTGCAGAGCCGAGTGGAGGAGCTGAATCAAAGGCTCAGGCGGTTCCGTGACCGTGCGGGCTGCAGATTCCTTTACTTGCACCATCTGGTGGTGGTGGGTATCCGGGTTCCGCTTAATAGGTCAGGAGTCCACTAGACACAGGAAGCGGCTACACGGATAGCTGGAGCTGTGTGGAAGGGACTGGGCGGTTTTTTAGGTTAGAGGATCTCAGGAAACCACAGAAAGGCCGTCAGCCTGAAAGCGCGCAGGTAAAACACAGTAAGGTAGTTGTGGAAACGATCTGTTTTGCAGTTGCAAATTGTCGTAGTTGTGTTGGGACAGAATCATACCTCCAAGCCCTAGTAGAAAGCACTGAAGCTCAAATAGTTATAGACACAGAAATCTGGCTAAAGTCGAAAATAAGTTCAGCTGAAATTTTTTCAAACGATCCAACTGAGTTCAGAAAGAATAGATCAAATACAGTTGGTGGTGGAGTATTTATTGCTGTCAGAAGTAGTTTGCCTTGTAGTGAAATAAAAGTAGATAATTACAGCGAAATAGTATGGGTAGAGGTTATACTTGACAATTGCACTAAACTGTTAATTGGATCGTTTTGCCGACCCTCAGACTCAGAAGATATAGTTGCTGAGTTCAAAGAAAACTTGAGTCTCATTTCAAATAGGTACCCCACTCATACAACTATAGTCGGTGATGACTTCAATCTACCCTCGATATTCTGGAAAAATTATAGGTTTAAAGCTGGTGGTAGGCCTAAAACATCATCCGAAATTGTACTGAATGCTTTCTCAGAAACAACTAGTTCATGAGCCTACTCGAAGCGTAAATGGTTACGAAAGCATACTAGATCTCTTAGCAACAAATAATCCAGGACAAATAGGGAGTATCATGACGAATACAGGGATTAGCGACCACAAGGCAGTTGGTGCTAGGCAGAATACCATAACACCCACAACTATCAAAAAGAAACGCAAAGTACATCTATTTAAAAAAGCTGAAGAAAATGCTCTTAACGCTTTTGTAGAAACAGTCTCCACTCCTTCCGATTTGATCACGTAAGCGTAGAAAAGATGTGGACTGATTTCAAAGACATAGTATCGACGGCAATTGAGAGATATATACCACATAAATTAGTAAGTGATGGTACTGATCCCCCATGGTACACAAAACGGGTCAGATCGCTGTTGCAGAAGCAAAGAAAAAGGCATGCCAAATTTAAAAGAACACAAAATCCCAAAGACTGACACTTTTACACAAGTTCGAAATACAGCGCGTGCTTCAATGCGAGATGCTTTTAATAATTTCCACAACGAAACTCTGTCTCGGAATTTGGCAGAAAACCCAAAGATATTCTGGCAAGAAGCAATCAATACCTTCACTGCGCGATAACAACGGTGAAGTCACTGATGACAGGGCCACCAAAGCAGAGTTATTAAACACGGTTTTTCGAAACACCTTCACCAAAGAAGAAGAAGTAAATATTCCCGAATTCCAATCAAGAACAACTGCGAAGGTGAGAAACATAGAAGTAGATATCCTCGGTGTAGCAAAGCAGCTTAAATCACTTAATAAAAGCAAGGCTTCCGGTACAGATTGTATACCAGTCAGGTTTCTTTTAGCGTATGCAGATGCAATAGCTCAATATTTAGCAGTTATATAAAACTGCTCGCTCACAGAAAGTTCCGTACCTAAAGACTGCAAAGTTGCTCAAGTCACACCAATACCCAAAGAGGGAAATAGGAGTAATCCGCTGAAATACAGGCCCATATCTCTAACGTCGATTTGCAGTAGGGTTTTGGAACATATACTGTATTCGATCACTATGAAGTACGTCGAAGAAAACGATTTACTGACACATAGTCATCAAGGATTCAGAAAATATCGTTCTTTCGGAACAGATCTAGCTCTTTATACTCATGGAGTAATGAGTGCTATCGACCGGGGGTGTCAAATTGACACCATATTGTTAGATTTTCAGAAGGCTTTCGACAACGTTCCTCACAAGCGTCTTCTAACCAAACTGTGTGCCTATGGAATATTGACTCAATTGTGCGACTGGACTCGTGATTTCCTTTCAGAAAGGTCTCAGTTCGTAGTAATAACGGAAAGTCATCGCGTAAAACAGAAGTAATATCCGGCGCTCCCCACGGAAGTGTTATAGGTCCTGTATTGTTCCTGATCTATATTAACGACATAGGAGACAATCTGAGTAGCGCTCTTAGATTATTTGCAGATGATGCTGTCATTTACCGTCTTGTAAAGTCATCAGATGACCAAAATGAATTTCAAAATGATTGAGATAAGATATCTGTGTGGTGCGAAAGTGGCAATGGACCCTGAATAAAGAAAAGTGTGAAGTTATTCACATGAGTACTGAAAGAAATCCGCTAAATTTAGATTACTCGATAAGTCATACAAATCTGAAGGCTGCAAATTCAGCTAAATACCTAGGCATTAGAATTACAAATAACCTAAATTGGAACGGTCACATAGTTAATATTGTAGGTAGAGCAAACCAAAGACTGCGCTTCATTGGCAGAACACTTAGAAGGTGCAACAGATCTACTAGAGAGACTGCTTACACTACACTTGTCCGCCATATTATGGAGTATTGCTGTGCAGTGTGGGATCCGTATCAGGTGGGACTGACGGATGATATTGAAAATGTTCAAAGAAGGGCGGCTCGTTTTGTATTATCGCGAAATAGGGGAGATAGTGCCACAGAAATGATACATGAATTGGAGTGGCAATAATTAAAACAAAGGCGTTTTTCGTTGCGACTGGATCTCCTCATGAAATTTCAATCACCAGTTTTCTCCTCCGATTATGAAAACAGTCTGTTGGTACCCACCTACGTAAGGAGAAATGATCATCACGATAAAATAAGAGAAATCAGGGCTAGCACAGAAAAATTTAAATGCTCGTTTTTCCCGCGCGCCATTCGAGAGTGGAACACTCGAGAGACAGCTTGAAGGTGGTTCATTGAACCCTCTGCCAGGCACTTAATTGTGAATAGCAGAGTAATCACGTACATGTAGATTTATAATTAATTTGTGCTGATAAAATAGGTTACGACATATCCTAGGAGGGATATGCTGTTTCATACAAAAGCACAGAGATATTTACACGATTGTTCTGACAGACAAGTAGTGTTTTCTATATATTATATTATGTGTTTTATTTATTATGTTATGTAACTGTGTCATATTTGGTGCGACTTAATGTCCCAAGTGAGTAAGCCAATGTGCCACATTAAATGGAGGTGTGCCCAGTTACACATATGTTGGCGAGTCATTCGGCCACCTAGAATGTAGGAAGTAAGGAAAACTTGTTTGTAAGGCTGAGCGCTAGCCACTTGGACCAGGACCCAAGGCGCGGCACGGCCGGCCCAGCCGAAGTGACCGCTACTAGTCAGCTTAAGTACCAGGCAGGGAGAGTGTGGCAGCATGTGAGTAAATCCCAGACCATGTTCACGGTGATTGGCCACTTAGCTGTAGGACAGAAGATACACTAGAAATGGCAGAGTATCAAACAGTCTCAAATTCGGTTACTTAGATTGACTGATCTGGCCTTGCAACACTAACCAAAACGGCCTTGCTGTGCTGGTACTGCGAACGGCTGAAAGCAAGGGGAAGCTACAGCCGTAATTTTTCCCGAGGGCATGCAGCTTTACTGTAGGGTTAACTGATGATGGCGTCTCTTGGGTAAAATATTCCGGAGGTAAAATAGTCCCCCATTCGGATATCCGGGCGGGGAATACTCAAGAGGACGTCGTTATCAGGAGAAAGAAAACTGCCGTTCTACCGATCGGATCCCTTAATCGGGCAGGTAGGTTAGAAAATTTAAAAATAGAAATGGATAGGTTGAAGTTAGATATAGTGGGAATTAGTGAAGTTCGGTGGCAGGAGGAACAAGACTTTTGGTCAAGTGAATACAGGGTTATAAATACAAAATCAAATAGGGGTAATGCAGGAGTAGGTTTAATAATGAATAAAAATATATGAGTGCGGGTAAGCTACTACCAACAGCATAGTGAACGCATTATTGTGGCCAAGATAGACACGAAGCCCATGCCTACTACAGTAGTACAAGTTTATATGCCAACTAGCTCTGCAGATGATGGAGAAATTGATGAAATGTATGCTGAGATAAAAGAAATTATTCAGGTAGTGAAAGGAGACGAAAATTTAATAGTCATGGCTGAATGGAATTCGAGAGTAGGAAAAGTGAGAGAAGGAAACATAGTGGGTGAATATGGATTGGGGGACAGAAATGAAAGAGGAAGCCGTCTGGTAAAATTTTGTACAGAGCATAACTTAATCATAGCTAACACTTGGTTCAGGAATCATAAAAGAAGGTTGTATACATGGAAGAATCCTGGAGATACTAGAAGGTATCAGATAGATTATATAATGGTAAGACAGAGATTTAGGAACCAGGTTTTAAATTGTAAGACATTTCCAGGGTCAGATGTGGACTCTGACCACAATCTATTGGTTATGAACTGTAGATTAAAACTGAAGAGACTGCAAAAAGGTGAGAGTTTAAGGAAATGGGACCTGGATAAACTGAAAGAACCAGAGGCTGTACAGAGTTTCAGGGAGAGCATATGGGAATAATTGACAGGAATGGGAGAAAGAAATACAGTGGAAGAAGAATGGGTAGCTCTGAGGGATGAAATAGTGAAGGCAGCAGAGATCAAGTAGGTAAAAAGACGAGGACTAGTAGAAATCCTTGGATAACAGAAGAAATATTGAATTTAATTGATGAAAGGAGAAAATATAAAAACGTAGTAAATGAAGCACGCAAAAAGGAATACAAACGTCTTAAAAATGTTATCGACAGGAAGTGTAAAATGGCTAAGCAGGGATGGCTAGAGGACAAATGTAAGGATGTAGAGGCTTATCTCACTAGGGGTAAGATATATACTGCCTACAGGAAAATTAAAGAGACCCTTGGAAAAAGAGAGCCACTTATATGAATATCAAGAGCTCAGATGGAAACCCAGTTCTAAGCAAAGAAGGGAAAGCAGAAAGGTGGAAGGAGTATATAGAGGGTCTATACAAGGGCGATGTATTTGAGGACAATATTATGGAAATGGAAGAGGATGTAGATGAAGATGAAATGGGAGATACGATACTACGTGAAGAGTTTGACAGAGCACTGAAAGACCTGAGTCGAAACAAGGCCCCGGGAGTAGACAACATTCCATTAGAACTACTGACGGCCTTGGGAGAGCCAGTCCTGACAAAACTCTACCATCTGGTGAGCAAGATGTATGAGACAATACCATCAGACTTCAAGAAGAATATAATAATTCCAATCCCAAAGAAAGCAGGTGTTGACAGATATGAAAATTACCGACCTATCAGTTTAATAAGTCACAGCTGCAAAATACCAACGCGAATTCTTTAAAGACGAATGGAAAAACTAGTAGAAGCCGACCTCGGGGAAGATAAGTTTGGATTCTTCAGAAATGTTGGAACACGTGAGGCAATACTGACTTTACGACTTATCTTAGAAAATAGAATAAGAAAAGGCAAACCTACATTTCTAGCATTCGTAGACTTAGAGAAAGCTTTTGACAATGTTGACTGGACTACTCTCTTTCAAATTCTAAAGGTGGCAGGGGTAAAATACAGGGAGCGAAAGGCTATTTACAATTTGTACAGAAACCAGATGGCAGTTATAAGAGTCGAGGCTAATGAAAGGGAAGCAGCGGTTGGCAAGGGAGTGAGACAGGGTTGTAGCCTGTCCCCGATGTTATTCAATCTGTATATTGAGCAAGCAGTAAAGGAAACAAAAGAAAAATTCGGAGTAGGTATTAAAGTCCACGGAGAAGAAATAAAAACGTTGAGGTTCACCGATGACATTGTAATTCTGTCAGAGACAGCAAAGCACTTGGAAGAGCTGTTGAACGGAATGGACAGTGTTTGAAAGGAGGATATAAGATGAACATCAACAAAAGCAAAACGAGGATAATGGAATGTAGTCGAATTAAGTCGTAAAATATTTTCACAATGAACTTTAGAATCAACAGCTCTTAAATGCTTCATCTGATTTCAACAAATGATATCTCAGATGATCGCATTGCACTATAGCTATCATCCCTGAAATGCACTCATCCGTATCTGTTTTATTTATAGATTTATTACGTTTCTATACCGTTTTGATTATAAAAATGTTTCTTACAACGTTGTATCTTCCACAATAACATAGGAATTGAATGTAGCATGAACACCTCATATCTCGACATATTTGTGTAGTTATTTAAGGAATATGATAAATTTTTGCCATTAACGTAACTTACACGTGATTGCAATCAATATTAAAAAACCAATGTAATTTAAAAGTGGATAGTTGCGTGTGTCAGCTGACACTACGATTGAAAAGAATGCCAACAGACGCTTCTATTAAAACAGATATAACTAATTGCTTGGACATTATTTAACAAAATTTTGCTGTTATTTAACGTGAGTGCACATGCGCAATAATGACGGCTCCTTTATTTATGAACAAACTATTATTTATATTTATGGAAAATGGTTTGAGTGTGACAGAATGTTTGTAACCATTTTTTAAATGTTGTAATTAATATATTAGTTTAGAAATATATTAATTTAGTGTAGAAAGAGGTCAAGTTGAGTCAAATCATATCTATAGAAGATAATGTAACGCCGTAAAGTCAAGCGCCGGCACGAGATTCGAGAACGATGGAGATGAGATGGCTGTGAGAAGACGTCAGCCAGTCTCACTGTGACCGACCCCTCTCCAGGATGACAACGTGACAGCAGGTGCCTTTATGTGAAAAGGACGTAAACGCCGGGATCGACTGGCGACGCACCAGCTGTATAGCAGATTCAAGACTAGCGACTTGAACAGAAGCGTCAACACTATTTACTTCGCTTGTATATTCAATATGGCATCGACTTAAGATTGGTTATACTGAAGAAGCTTGATTATTTTGTATGTCGCCCTTTGTTTGCGAAACATCATCGTAATTGACGAAGTTACGTATTGTGTCCTTTCTTATCGTAATAAAACTCAATAATACGATTGGTCTGATTGTTTGTCTAGTGATCCTAGTAGGCAGGCTTCCTAAGCAACCCATATTTGACGAAGAAAATGGAGACGTAATTCATAAGAACGCTTTATTTTTCATGGGGATGGCCTTGAGGCATTGGAGAAGTAGGCAGTGGGGGAACCCTATGAAGTAAAGTGAAGACAGACACTTTTTGAGTGGTGCGCTCAAGGGAGCGATTCCAGACATTTTTACGTTAGATCTGGAAGAAGGGAGATCCGCCTGAGGCACTGTGTGATATTCGGTCATGTGGGTAATATATTCTGGGCGGTGAACGACAGCTAGAAAGCTGTGTTACTTTTGAAGAGGCTTGTAACTACTGCGAAGTCTGAATATGCTCCTGTGCAGAACTTTAACTTTTCTACTTGCATTATGAATTTGACACTAGATAAAGTATGACTTTCTACTTGTTATCTCTCATGTGCTAATCAGTACATCGTCATGCTGAACACTGAATTATTTTGAGCTGGCTAATACTTTGTGCATTGTGTTCACGGAATTAACTTGGTTTTTCGAGTGCTTTGGGTGAGTATTTAGCTTGGAGATTACCATTCTGGTTACGAACTTAACGGAACTTTGTTGCAAAACTGGTAGTTGTTGGACCACTTTCCATTTTTTTGAAATGACTTATTTGAATAAATGCTATTCAGCACAATTTTCTGGGGTAGTCTACATCAATTTCAGACGTTGTAATAGAATCCATTTATTAGTTATTCATTTATATTTTATTTAATATTTCCGATTATTTTATTAATTCGCAGTTATAGCCAGTGCATAGCCTATTTCACTGTAGAATCACAGCTAAGGGGTTATTATTTGCAGCGAGGTAGCTGCTGGGCATGAAATCACATGAGTACGGCTCGACCCTGAGACTTCAACGAGCCATCGCTTTTAAATAACGCCGTGCACAGTCCAGTCACCTAGCATTCAAGTAACTGTAGGTAAAGTCGTAATCTTTCTTCTAAAATCAATGATGATACCTTAATCCTATATGAATTGGATGCTTATGCCTCCCAGACCCCAGAAATAATCTCCTGAGAAATCAAAAATGCTATGGCAAGATGAAAAGAGGAACTGCTTCAGACAGTGATGACCTCTAAGTCGATATTTTAAAGCTGATGAATGAGGAGTTTATAAAGCATTTAGCTAAAATATTTTCAAGTTGTTTGCACAGTAAATCATTAGCAAGAGGTTGGAACAAAGCATAACAAATGCTCTACATAAAAGGATAGTACAGCAGATATAAAGTACTTTTGCCTTGCTAGCCTTCTGTTCACACTGCACTAACATATACTAGAATTCTGAATACCTTACTGACCTGGCTCATCCCACTGAGATAGATGGTTTCCGCACAGGATTTAGTACAAAAAATAGTGGAACAAATGAGCACCAGATACCTCATTGTCTTGCTTTTATAGATTTTGAAGAGGGATTCGATTTGATCAGTTACCTAACTGTACTTGAGGCTCTAACAGAACAAGGGGCAAAGCAGGACTATATTAAAATCTTATATAACATATACAGAAGCTTCATGTCGTTTTTGAGCGTAGTTGAACAAACCAATGCATTTCCAATTAGAAAGGGTGTGAAAAAAGAAAACACTGTTTCCAAAACTATATTCAGCAGTCCTAGAAACGCAGTGTACAAACTGAATTGGAAAATAAAGGGAATTGAAGTTCTGGGAAAGAGATTAAATAAATCGAGATGTATAATTTTCAAAGCGACGGGGTCCGTAGCTGCGATGAATTATTTGAAAGATCTCTTGTTGCCTTCAGCTGTCATTCTCTTTATTTCATGTACGATTGTACAATTTCGGCCTTAGGCCATTCTCAAGTACTTAAAACAGAAGTATCATACATTGGATACATTAGTGACGCCTATGATTTTGATTTAGGAACAAGTCATACCTGTAGATATACTAGGCGCATTATAACACTTTATGGATGATTTTTTAGTAGTAGATTATGTCGTGTGCGTCGGTGCTCCTATGACATCCTGTTATGCTCAGAAAATAAAACCACGTTACTTTTGAGCCGTTAACGCAAAGCTCTTACATAAAAGGCACATGTTTTAACGTACTTACCACTAGGGAGATAATTATTTTGCGGAAATTTGCTACTTAAACTGCATATGCTTTTGTTCTCAGTTATATTTAATTATCGTTCGTCATTGGTGTAAATTTGACTGCATGTAATTTTTTTCAAAACTAACTTGTACGTATGTATTCTGTTACTGTGGGAGCACGTCATTTTTTAATAGTTGGTACAAAGATCTTACATACGAAATCTGTTGCAGTACTGTAATGAAACATTGCTGAGAACTACGAGATTCGAGTAAAAACTGCTTTATGGTAGCGTGATGTTTCACATTACAGCTATATTTGTATATGAGTGTAGCGATAATTTTACATTCTATGGTTCTATAATGCTTCACCGTGGAATTGGTAGAAAATTGTCTAGGAATTTCCCATTTCGCAAATCGTTTCGCTCATTTAAAACTCTGTCTGACTGAACTTTTAGACGGATATAAATTTCAATCTGTTCCATTACATCTATGATTTTTTCTTTCTTTAACTTACGTAATATTTGAAGTGATCCATCTATATTAGGTGTTTCGTGGTTGGTGTCTTTTAAGTGTGCAGCAAATGTGGATGGGTTATTGTCGCTTGTCGTGTGTTCTTTAAATCTTGTACTAACTTTTCTTCCTGTTTGTCCAATATAAAATTCTGGGCATTCTTCACAGTTAATATTGTAGATTCCTGATTGCGACAACGGTTCCAGTTTACGTGGTATGTGACTCAATAATCACTGTAGATTGTTAGTAGTTCTGTAACTGGTGTATGCATTCTTGAAACATCGACTCATTTTGTCGGAAATAATACCTACATATGGCCATACACGAACTTCATTTTTTTGTGGTTCGTTTTTCTCTCTAGTTAAAGTTATTTCATCTAGGGGACTGGCATGTGTTTGATTGGTTTTCTTTTTGAATAACGTGTCTGCTAAGTTTTTAGGATAACCATTGCTTATAGCTACATTTCGGAGAAGATCTAGTTCTTTCTCAGTTTTTAATTTTTTCAGTGGCAAGTTGTTTAGTCTATGTATCATAGAATGAAAATATGCGAGCTTGTGTGCTCTTTGGTGGTATGACTGGTTGTGGATAATTATGTCTGTTGTCGTTGGATTACGAAAAATATCGAATATGTGTTCAGATATTATGGGTGGAGGTTACACTCAACAACCGAGCTAGGTTAATAATTGGCTCCTTTTACCGACCTCCCGACTCAGCAGCATTAGTGGCAGAACAACTGAGAGAAAATTTGGAATACAAATTCACATAAATTTTCTCAGCATGTTATAGTCTTAGGTGGAGATTTCAATTTACCAGATATAGACTGGGACACTCAGATGTTTAGGACGGGTGGTAGGGACAGAGCATCGAGTGACATTATACTGAGTGCACTATCCGAAAATTGCCTGGAGTAATTAAACAGAGAACCGACTCGTGGAGATAACATCTTGGACTACTGATAACAAACAGACCCGAACTTTTCGACTCTGTATGTGCAGAACAGGCAATCAGTGATCATAAGGCCGTTGCAGCATCCCTGAATATGGAAGTTAATAGAAATATAAAAAAAGGGAGGAAGGTTTATCTGTTTAGCAAGAGTAATAGAAGGCAGATTTCAGACTACCTAACAGATCAAAATGAAAATTTCTGTTCCAACACTGACAATGTTGAGTGTTTATGGAAAAAGTTCAAGGCAATCGTAAAATGCGTTTTAGACAGGTACGTGCCGAGTAAAACTGTGAGGGACGGGAAAAACCCACCGTGGTACAACAACAAAGTTAGGAAACTACTGCGAAAGCAAAGAGAGCTTCACTCCAAGTTTAAATGCAGCCATGACCTCTCAGACAAACAGAAGCTAAACGATGTCAGAGTTAGCGTAAGGAGGGCTATGCGTGAAGCGTACAGTGAATTCGAAAGTAAAATTCTATGTACCGACTTGACAGAAAATCCTCGGAAGTTCTGGTCTTACGTTAAATCAGTAAGTGGCTCGAAACAGCATATCCAGACACTCTGGGATGATGATGGCATTGAAACAGAGGATGACACGCGTAAAGCTGAAATACTAAACACCTTTTTCCAAAGCCGTTTCACAGAGGAAGACCGCACTGCAGTTCCTTCTCTAAATCCTCGCACAAACGAAAAAATGGCTGACATCGAAATAAGTGTCCAAGGAATAGAAAAGCAACTGGAATCACTCAACAGAGGAAAGTCCACTGGACCTGACGGGATACCAATTCGATTCTACACAGAATACGCGAAAGAACTTGCCCGCCTTTTAACAGCCGTGTACCGCAAGTCTCTAGAGGAACGGAAGGTTCCAAATGATTGGAAAAGAGCACAGGTGGTCCCAGTCTTCAAGAAGGGTTGTTGAGCACATGCGCAAAACTATAGACCTATATCTCTGACGTCGATCTGTTGTAGAATTTTAGAACATGTTTTTTGCTCGAGTATCATGTCGTTTTTGGAAACCCAGAATCTACTATGTAGGAATCAACATGGATTCCGGAAACAGCGATCTTGTGAGACCCAACTCGCTTTATTTGTTCATGAGACCCAGAAAATATTAGATACAGGCTCCCAGGTAGATGCTATTTTTCTTGACTTCCGGAAGGCGTTCGATACAGTTCCGCACTGTCGCCTGATAAACAAAGTAAGAGCCTACGGAATATCAGACCAGCTGTGTGGCTGGATTGAAGAGTTTTTAGCAAACAGAACACAGCATGTTGTAATCAATGGAGAGACGTCTACAGACGTTAAAGTAACCTCTGGCGTGCCACAGGGGAGTGTTATGGGACCATTGCTTTTCACAATATATATAAATGACTTAGTAGATAGTGTCGGAATTTCCATGCGGCTTTTCGCGGATAATGCTGTAGTATACAGAGAAGTTGCAGCATTAGAAAATTGTAGCGAAATGCAGGAAGATCTGCAGCGGATAGGCACTTGGTGCAGGGAGTGGCAACTGACCCTTAACATAGACAAATGTAATGTATTGCGAATACATAGAAACAAGGATCCTTTATTGTATGATTATATGATAGCGGAACAAACAATGGTAGCAGTTACTTCTGTAAAATATCTGGGAGTATGCGTGCGGAACGATTTGAAGTGGAATGATCATATAAAATTAATTGTTGGTAAGGCGGGTACCAGGTTGAGATTCATTGGGAGAGTCCTCAGAAAATGTAGTCCATCAACAAAGGAGGTGGCTTACAAAACACTCGTTCGACCTATACTTGAGTATTGCTCATCAGTGTGGGATCCGTACCAGATCGGGTTGACCGAGGAGATAGAGAAGATCCAAAGAAGAGCGACGCGTTTCGTCACAGGGTTATTTGGTAAGCGTGATAGCGTTACGGAGATGTTTAACAAACTCATGTGGCAGACTCTGCAAGAGAGGCGCTCTGCATCGCGGTGTAGCTTGCTCGCCAGGTTTCGAGAGGGTGCGTTTCTGGATGAAGTATCGAATATATTGCTTCCCCCTACTTATACCTCCCGAGGAGATCACGAATGTAAAATTAGAGAGATTAGAGCGCGCACGGAGGCTTTCAGACAGTCGTCCTTCCCGCGAACCATACGCGACTGGAACAGGAAAGGGAGGTAATGACAGTGGCACGTAAAGTGCCCGCCGCCACACACCGTTGGGTGGCTTGCGGAGTATAAATGTAGATGTAGATGTAGACTTTTGGTTTAAAATTTTTAAATCCAGAAAGTTTGTGCTCTTATTTTGTTCTCTTTCCATACTGAAATTAATTTGTGGATGCAAACTGTTGACTTGTGAATGCATGACGTTGCACTCATCTATTGTGCCATCGAACGGGATTAAGATGTCATCAACATATCTATAGTATAAACGATTTTTTGGTTGTCTGAGTGAACCCGTTAAAAAAGTTTCTTCTAAAGTGTTAACGAAAATATCAGCTAATATACCTCCTAAACATGATCCCATTGCTACCCCATCATTTTGGAGATAAATTTTGTTCTGTAATGAGAAACAGTTCTAGGAAGTGATTAATTGTAGAATTTCTATTATTTCAAAGATTTCTGCTTGAGTGATTGTCTTATATTTGAGAAAGATGTTTTTAACGATTTCTATTGTTTCTGTGACTGGAATGTTTGTGTACATGTTAGATATATCGAGTGGTAAGAGTATTCCCTTTTCTGGTATTTTTGTAGTTCTTAATTTATTAACGATAACGTTAAAACTTTTTGTAGTGTATTCTTTCTTGTTATGTAATATTGCTTAAGGAGTATGTTGAGCTATTTACAGACACCATGTGCTGGGCTATTAACCATGTTAACAATTGGACGAATCGGTATTTATTCTTTATGTATCTTGGGCTGGGCACGCATTGATGGTGTTGTTGGATTCATTATAATGGAATCATTTAGATTTTTTTTTGTATATATGAACTTACATTTTGTTAGTCCTTTCTTTAGTTGTGCATTAAATTTGTTGGTTGGATCCTGGTTGATAATTTTCATATTACTTTGGTCGAAAAATTCTAGTATTTTTCTATTGTAATCTTCTTCTGAAATTATCTTCAATGTATTTTCGTTATCTGATTTTAGACTAATTCCATTATTTTCTAGAAAGTTTATTATTTATCTGACGTATATTACTACTGTCCTTCCCTTTTATATTTGTCTTACTTTCTCGTATTATTTGTATTTTTATTATTTTTGCAATTTTGTGAGTAATGTAATTTTGTCCATTAGGTGGAAACTGGGTCACATCAAGAGCAACTTTAGTGTTTGCAATAATATTTTTAATCATACTGTTTCCAAGACGTATGTTAAATTTCAGGTCTTTTTTTAGTACGTTCATTTCTGTGGGAGTTAATCAAATGTTGGTCAGATTTTCGACCATCTGGAAGAATTTGAAGTTACTCTGCATGTGATATTTATTTGCATTGGGTATATTTAAATCTTTTTCGTGTATGAGCCAATGTATCTTCTTTTTATGTCTTAGTCGAATGTTTGAACCACTATACCTTACAAATGTACATGAATGTAACGTGCTCCTAAAATAGCGTGAAGCATAACATGATGTCGTAGGAGCAGCGACGTACATGGCATAATCTACTTCTAAAATATCATCCATAAAGTAAGTTATAATGCGCCTAGTATATCTACAGATATGACTAAATCGCATGTGTCAGTAATGCATAAAATGTATGATTACTTCCGTTTCAGATACTCGAAAATGGCCTAAGGCCAAAATTGTACAATCGTACATGAAATAAAGAGAATGGCAGCTGAAGAAATTGTTCTATATGCATATAATAAAGACGAGCTTGAAAAGTCAGTTTGCGAACTTGCGTTAACCTGCTCTGAAGCTGGTCCAAAAACCAACTATAACAAAACCAAGGTCATGATTAATGAATGGACACCGTACGGAAATACGTGTGATGGAAGTACGCAATTGCGAAGGGCCACAATATGTCTATCTGAGTCAACATGTTCACATGAAAGGAAACTTAAAAGACAAAAATATTCATATATATCAGAGTACAACGAAGGTCATTGATATAGAGGACAGAGTAAATAGACTGAAAAGGTAGTGGGATAGTCACGTCACTCGAAGGAAAGATGACACACCTGGAAAACAAAAACTATATCGGAGCCCAGTTAACCGATAAAGACCGAGGGGGACGACCGATGGACAGATGGGAGAGAGACTTCAGACAGAGAACTACATTTAACTAGCAACGAGAAGCTCAAGATCGGCAAAAATGGAAGAACATAGTGGCATCCAATGTAGCACGTCCACAAAAAGGGACCACATCATTAAATAACTGAATTGGCTGGTAATATTTATAGTATATTTAAAATAAAATTTAACTGATGTTCTTGTGTTGGGTTGAATGGTGCAACATCCGAAGCTGTACACTTATTTCAACAACAAAATGCTTCTACGAAGTACAGTGAAATCAGAGATTTTTAGAATACCTATATTTGGTGATATGTTTAAGTTCATGCAAATTATGCTGCTCGCAAAAAATTAAAGTGCGTAAGAAGATTTATTAGCTATTAAAATTTTTGATGCTTACAATGGTTTCTCCAGATGAAGAATTGGTGGTCAAGATAACAACATATGAGGTATCTCAAGAAATGTATAAAGAAGAACAGAGAATAAAAGGAATAATTAATCTAGATCTAAATGACCGCATGTTCTATCTGGTAAAAAAGAAAGAAAATGTAAAGAAAAGAAAAAAAATCGTGTCTGCATCTCTGTGAAAAATAAAGTTACGGAAACATGCATGTCGCTATTTTACGACCCTTTGTGACTATTCGTGAAAATACTTTATTAATATCCGTATCGTATTAAAATTTATCTGAAGTGGAAGAGAAACCTCATCCTACATACATGGGCTTCGAGAAAGTGAAGCTAACTCGACACCAATGAGGACGATTGTTGAATATTCCCTGGCTCCCTAATTAACAGGAGGAAGTCAGGACTCCTAGTGAAATGAAATGAAATCTAGGAAAACCACTCTGTAACCAGCGCTACTCAACATTGCTGAAGTTCACATCAACAAGTATGTTGATAACGATACAGGAGTGCCTGTGTTATCCGAATTACGATGCGGCACTGCGGCGACTGCAACCGTTATGAAATACATGATATGTATTCGCAGTTATTAATATTGGAAACCATCCACTGTATAATGGAATGACGAGAGGGAAAACTTGTACTGGACTGGGACTCGAACCCGAAATTTCCACATATCGCGAGCGGAAGCATTGCAAGGAACATTGCATCGTAATTCCGAATAATACAGGCACTGCAAAATCGTTTTTATCCGCCGACACCGGGCAAGAGACTCCCCCCACCACCCACCCCCCCGTACGGTAATATACACAATGAACATAACAGTTAAGAGGTTGGAGACACATGGTTGGCAACGTATGAAGTTTTGGGTATGCCTGTGAGTCGTTCTCGTACAGCCTAATGGAAAGACAACCCCTCATGATAAGCGGAAATCCCGGTTCGAGTCAGAGTCCGGCACAAATTTTCATTGTCCTCATTCCATGATAAAGCGTATGGTTGTCCAAATTCGCAACTGCGAATACATGTCAGATAATCCATTGATTGGTGACTGTTTAAGTGATTCGTATCTTTAGTTTTCTTCGGTTTGAATGATTGTTTTCCCAGTGTAAAATATTAGTTTATCCGCAGAAATTGCAATTTGAAATACTTTACACACTTACATAGTCTAACTGCAAATGGAAACGTCCATGTAGCCCAAAAGTCAGCGTATTTCGCACTCCAAAAGACGAAATAGACATGCAGCAATGTATTCTATTGGTCTGTATTTACAACTTTCAGCCAGTGAACATGCCCAGATTAAATCTATACGTTTATTTGTAAAAAAATTTCTGTATATTTAGTCCTTTCACCTGAATGTAATAAGGTGCATTAAGAAATAGCTGTGATGTGCTGCATTTTTATCTTTCAGGTCTGTGATACACAATTTCAACAGCAGAACGTGAGACAAGAAACTAATACCTATGGCAACAGAACCGAAAGGCTGTTAACAGCTCTCATATTGGCGCTCCGATTAAGTAAGTGTAAGTCATTTTGTAATCTATAAATGCTCCCGTAAAATAGGGTTGCGTAAGCTGTAGAGCCTATCTGTAGAGCACAGCGCGATGAGGGGTTTTATTTATTACGTTTGCAGTTTCTAGCATAGCTTCCGTAAACCTTCCTGAAAAAAACTGTTACAAAATTATACTGTTATAGGATCCGTAACCTGAAAGTTTCCAAAATACCTATGATGTAGGATTAGAGAAACTGTACGGAGAAATTTTCAGATAATAGAAGAACAAGGGAATAAAACAAAGGCCCGGCTTTGGTATTTGCAGGAAGTAAGGTATCGTTCTCTGACTCCTACAATCAAAATGTTTCTTGAGGTTTTCAGAATCAAAAGTCATTTACAAACTGTGACGTGTAATGCGGTAATGATAGAGAAACGTTACTTCATTATAGTGCTCACTGTCTTTAGGTTTCACTAATCATTTCCTTCCAATAAACGAAACTCATTATCAACACTGAGTCGGTTGTCAACTAGAAAAGATTTTATCATCGAGATTCGCCGAGAAAGCTTGCACTCTCATATAACTCACTATAACTGAACACTTGATATGTCACAGTTTGCAGCAATCAGAACAGGCAAGGCCGAAAACCATGAAACACACCACGCATAAATAAGTACACACAATTATACAGTGCCGTTAATTAGTAATCTGAACTTTGTGGCTAGTCAGGGGAACTGATTTTAATACTTGATCATTACTTCCTCAGAAAGATAATGGATGTAGTCAGATTTACAAATTTTGGACTACCACATTCAATTAAATTTCAAATACTCTCTTTTCATTGAAATAGAAAAAACTGAGACCTGTTGTGGGTTTAGTAGATTGTTATTATACATAGCAAAAACCCATACTTTGCCAAAGTATCTATTTTCACAATATTTCTCCAAATGATTTGTAAAAAAAGTTTGCTTTACAATAACTTAAACAATCAGTATAGACTACGAAATGACAACATGTACATTAATGATTGAAAGTTACTATAAAAAAAGGGAAAAGACACATTGTGAAAGTAATTGAGCACTGAGTTGTAGCGTTATGACTTGAACTCATAGCCTTGTCTTCCACGAGCAGAGCTTTTACCGATCGAGCTATCCAGGCATCCCGTAATCCTCCTCCCCCACACAGCCGAACTTCTGCCAACAGCGTTCCCCGTTTCCCAAACCTCGCGGATGCTCTCCTGCATATCTTTTTGTATTAGCTCTCCAGAAAGAAAAGACATCACGGAGAAATGGCTTACCCAAAGCCGCGGCTTTATTTTCGGAATCAGTTTTTCACTTGCATTGGAGTATGCGCTGTTTTGAAACTTTCTGACAGACTGAACCTATCTGATGAAAACTCAGCCTCAGGGTGAAAGATCTATTCTGGAAGAGACTGAATGTAAAAAAGAAGAAAAGATATATGGAGTTAAAATGAACTGAATTTAAAGTGTGCACCAGACTTTAGATTTGCAGTAGCTGTGTCAAGTGCCAATAAAACGAGGAAGATAATTTTAAATATAAATATATTCTGAGCAATTATTTGGCAAAGAGCCAGTGGCACAGTGTATAGAAGCAATTGGAAAAAAAGACTCACTCTGACGGGAGGTTCCACGAAAAACACAATAATGTCGATTTTAACGAAGATGAAATATTTTGCAAAATAACAGCAGTGTGTTCTGTGATTCCCGGTTGATCGTAGCTTTTCCCTCCCTAATTTATTCCATATAACTACATGGTTCCCAATTTATCATAAGCTATGGTAGCATAATTATTCCATCTTCAATCACACTGAAACCTAGTTTGCTAAATGAAACAAAGATAGTGATCGGCCTGAAAACTTTTATCATTGTGCAAACAGAAAATTTACTTTTCTGGCATAGGGAAATACACTGATTTTGAATATTTGTCCTCTCGTTATTGCAGTAGCGTTTGTGGTAGTCTTTATTGCTGGTAAATGCTTAATTATCATTAATTAACTTAATTAATAAGGAACTCATTTACCTAAAAACGACACAAACTGTTAATAACAACACTTAGTAAAAACGGTATACAATAATTTATTTAGCTTTACACTATAGACATCTGCTCAGTTGATAATGTTATTAAAGAAGACTCACAATTAAACCACAAATTTAGAGGACCTAAAGCTTTAAAAATTAATTTTGTCCTTCGCGAATTGAGAATTGCTCAGGACCGTTACCAGGAAGGGATGTGAATTACGGGTACAACAGGGAAGCCCTCATCAGAAGTATCTTTCGGTAAAAGCTGGGTATAACAGCAGCTGTGCACAGACGTTCTTCATACTCATTTTTTCAATAAACGCGACTTCGGCGCCTTCGTTACCTCCGGCACTGCAGCGAGAAGTTTCCTTAAGTATTACACGTAAATTACGTCAATAGTTATCTAAAGATGAGAAAGTGAAAACATGGAGTTCTTTTCGAACTCTGCCTTACTAATGAGGTAATTAGGAGCCGCATCGTCGGGTAGAAATATGTTTCGCGATCACACGTATTCCAGAAGCAATTAGTATTTCAGTCGTAACCGCAGAGATACAGGGTGGTCCATTGATAGTGACCGGGCCAAATATCTCACGAAATAAGCATCAAACGAAAAAACTACAAACAACGAAACTCGTCTAGCTTGAAGGGGAAAACCAGATGACGCTATGGTTGGCCCGCTAGATGGCGCTGCCATAGGTCAAACGGATATCAACTGCGTTTTTAAAAATAGGAACCCCCATTTTTATTACATATTCGTGTAGTACGTAAAGAAATATGAATGTTTTAGTTGGACCACTTTTTTCGCTTTGTGATAGATTGTGCTGTATTAGTCACAAACGTATAACTACGTGGTATCACGTAACATTCCGCCAGTGCGGACGGTATTTGCTTCGTGATACATTACCCGTGTTAAAATGGACCGTTTACCAATTGCGTAAAAGGTCGATATCGCGTTGAAGTATGGCTATTATGATCAAAATGCCCAACAGGCGTGTGCTATCTATGCTGCTCGGTATCCTGGACGACATCATCCAAGTGTCCGGACCGTTCGCCGGATAGTTACGTTACTTAAGGAAACAGGAAGTGTTCAGACACATGTGAAACGTCAACCACGACCTGCAACAAACGAAGATGCCCAAGTAGGTGTTTCACCTGCTGTCGCGGCTAATCCGCACATCAGTAGCAGACAAATTGCGCGAGAATCGGGAATCTCAAAAATGTCAGTGTTGAGAATGCTACATCAACATCGATTGCACCCGTCACATACTTCTATGCACCAGGAATTGCATGGCAACGACTTTGAACGTCGTGTACATTTCTGCCACTGGGCACAATAGAAACTACGGGACGATGACAGATTTTTTGCACGCGGTCTATCTAGCGACGAAGCGTCATTCACCAACACCAGTAACGTAAACATGCATAATATGCACTATTGGGCAAGGAAAAATCCACGATGGCTGCGACAAGTGGAACATCAGCGACCTTGGCGGGTTAATGTATGGTGCGGCATTATGGGAGGAATGATAATTGGCCCCCATTTTATCGGTGGCAATCTAAATGGTGCAATGTATGCTGATTTCCTGCGTAATGTTCTACCGATGTTACTACCAGATGTTTCACTGCATGACAGAATGGCGATGTACTTCCAACATGATGGATGTCCGGCACATAGCTCGCGTGCGGTTGAAGCGGTATTGAATAGCATATTTCATGACAGGTGGATTGGTCGTCGAAGCACCATACCATGGCCCGCACGTTCACCGGATCTGACGTCCCCGGATTTCTTTCTGTGGGGAAGGTTGAAGCATATTTGCTATCGTGATCCACCGACAACACCTGACAACATGCGTCAGCGCATTGTCAATGCATGTACATGTATCACATTGGAACAACCGAAATAAAATGTTCAAACTTACCTACGTTCTGTATTTTAATTTAAAAAACCTACGTGTTACCAACTGTTCGTCTAAAATTGTGAGCCATATGTTTGTGACTATTACAGTGCCATCTATCACAAAACCAAAAAAGTGGTCCAACTAAAACATTCATATTTCTTTACGTACTACAAGAATATGTAATAAAAAAATGGGGGTTCCTATTTAAAAAAAACGCAGTTGATATCCGTTTGACCTATGGCAGCGGCATCTAGCGGACCAACCATAGTGCCATCTGGCTTCCCCTTTCAAGCTAGACAAGTTTCGTTCTTTGTAGTTTTTTCGTTTGACGAATATTCCGTGAGATATTTGGTGCGGTCACGATCAGTGTACCACCCTGTATATTTACTGAGATATGTAGATGTCGAAGAATGTCCTCGTTCTTCGCAAACTGTGGGAAGGCCTAAGATCGAACAAATTTTGATGGCAGTGTCGAGAGTGGGCAGAAAGCTCGATCTGCAAATAACAGCCATTGTCTTCCTATGCATTCGTGCTGTTTGCGTTTCAGCACTGGAAGCGTGCAAGAAAATAAGCCACTACATCTCCACATCAAGAAGCACCCATAGCGTTCTACTTCATTTACCTCTCAGCTGGCATATACTTCTAGGGCTTGTTTATACAGTCCGACGGAAACGTTTTCGTTCGGACGTGGATGGCAGAGGGTCTTTATTGATATCCAAAAACACTCGCTGCTCGTCAAAATCACACTTTTTGCCACAGTAAAAAGCTGAGTGACAAGCTTGGCTGTTTCAAAGTGGATAAGTGCAGGCAGGGTGGCAGAATTTGTAGGGGTTGCATCCAGGATGGACTGGAAGAGACAAAATCGTTTTTATCGAGCATAAGAGATACCTATCATCCGCTTCGTGCAGTATAACAGCGGTTAGCACACGCCGGAAGTTACCAAAAATTGGCTTTACAGAAACCTAGAAGCATTGGATTCGGAAAGACGCGATGTCTCTAAACACTTCTGGAGGATGTTTGAGTATTGATACTTTGACAATGGGAACTGCATCAGAAATCATTAAGCGCGTTGCAATCGTGTTTGTACTATGTGGGACAGATTTAGACGTCGTCATCATATTTGTGCCTCATTAGTCTCCTTGATCCCTTGATTCAGCTATGTGTTGAACAATGAGGGATGATGGGCTTCGCATGAAAACTGTCAGAAATAATTTTGTTTTAAATTTCAACATTTATTTAATTATATTCTTCTTCTAATTATATTATATGACATATTGCAGTTTAACAGAGTATTACGCCAGACTCATTTAGCTGTTATTTGTGGAACGCAATCAGTTGTAGCTCTGTAAATTTGGCACTCATAATACGATCATCCATTTTGATACCTCTAGGTTGAAACAGTATTTCCTTATTAATGTTGTATATTATTCAGATACGGCGGTAACGGCTCCTTTTTACACTTATCGAAGTCGACAGTTTGTTCGCCGAAGTTGGAATAGAAAAAAATTTGTTGAACTTTCATCTTACGTGATGTTTTGGCTTTTCGGAACCCACGTTTCCTAATCAGTCATCGGGATCTCTTCACCAAGGACTGAAGATTTTATCTGACGCCTAATGATCATAGTAGTTGGTGCGGAGGCGGCCAGGTATCATTGCAGCCCGACGCTTTCATCAGACAGATGGGCTTATCGTGACTCGGGTCAGTGTCTTCTACGAGTGTCGTATTCCTCTCAACGAAGATGAGGTTTATTTCAGGTCGTGCAATATCGTGACAGGATGTTGTAACCTACTGTCCAGTCTTGCAATAAATATTTCGTCGACGGATTCGTCTTCCAAAATGCTGCTACGCTGCGCCTGCCTCGTGCGTACCTTCCTCCAGGAGGCAAGAATATGAAATGGTTGCGATATCTGCTCACATGAACCCTACTGCATATGATTATGATCAGTTGAAACTACAGTGTGTTGTTACAGGACCTTAAACGGTCACTGGATGATCTGCTGTAGAGTGCAAGGGATAGAGCAGAGTGTTACTGAACGTCTCCTAGAGACATATTTTGATCTGATGGCTATGTAAAGATGTATATTTTAGAACAGACTGCCTGTATTTTGGTTACTGTTCTGTTTTTATTCCACACTAAAGCTAATTTCTTTATAAGGCTTATTCTTAAATGCTCTGCTTCCCTTGAATCTATGCCCTTTTACATCTGTAAATAGGCAGGTGGTGTGACAGATTTATTACGCAGTGTATATGCAGTGGTGAACAGATTAATGAAGTAGAGCCGGGTGTACTTTATACGTAGATATAAGCAGACAGAGTTCTCAAAATTTTGATATGAAACTGACGGCTGAATACTTTACAGAGTCTTTATGCCCTGATAAATTAACAGGTTGATCATGGATCATGTTATAGACATTTCATTTAATAATACCCAACGGATTAACTAAGATTAAAAGACGTACAGATACAGAATTTTTAACAACCTATTTGATTAGGGGTACAGAAATGAACTATGTTTATTTCACAGTACGTTGTCACATATTTTTTAAGACACTCATTAATTATAAAGTAATGACACACAATTGCATATTTCTAATTCTGCAACGTGCAATAATGTGTATTATTGGAGATATAGTGACGTGCAGATCACTTCAGTTTTCTCATTTCGTTTCTATTAATAGGTAAAGTCTGAGGTTTTCAACCTGGGAATGTGCTACTGTCCTGACTGCAGGTAGAGTACAGTTTTTCACTCGCCACGACACGAAGAGCAAGAGGGTATGTAGCCCATCGTCCCGATCGCTTCTTAACCCGAGGAAAGGCCCACGGTACTCAGTCTGATAGCAGCAGACTGGACCTCGAGTCGTCATGGAGGGACTGATACGAGGAAAAATCCCGGCCCCTATATGGGATCGAACCAGGGACATGCAAGCCTGCAGTGTCGCGCTCTTCCCACTAGACCACCACAACCAACTCTTTACTGTGAGAAAGTATTTCTTTCTGAAAGTTGTTTAAAAATTGAGAAAAGTTAGATTGAACATAACCTGAACAAGACGTATTTCCATAATTTATCATGATCTAAAAACAGCGAGGTGGCGCAGTGGTTAGCACTCTTGACTCGAATTCGGGAGGACGACGGTTCAAACAGGGGTCGGCCATCCTGATTTAGGTTTTCCGTGATTTCCCTAAATTTTCCTAAATCGTTTCAGGCAGATGTCGGGACGATTCCTTTGAAAGGGCACGGCCGACTTCCTTCCTCGTCCTTCTCTAATCCGATGGTACCGATGACCTCACTCCTCGCTGTTTGGTCCCCTGCCCCTAATTAACCAGCTAATCAAAAACAGATTTTTATCTAATCACCATATCGTTATCGTTTAGAAGAAAACGCAGGAATGTGTCTGTACTATTATGGAATCAGCTCGTTATATCATGATTGTATTTCCTCGGAACGTTTCCACATAAATATTATTAAGTGTGGGAAATGCTAAAAATGTAGCGGACGAAAAGTTAGTTACAACTTCTAGAGAAGCCAGACTGCATTATAGGAGTCGAGCATCAAAGAGAAGCGGAACTGAGAAGAGAGTGCGAAAGGATAGCAGCCCAGCCCCCATGTTACTCAAACTGCAAGTAGAGCAAGCTAGAAAGAAAACCAGCGGGTATATTTTGGAAAGGAATTTGCAGATCAGTTGTATGGAATCGGCAATATTTGCAAAAGAGGTTATGAGATGAAAATCACCAACGTAAAATAAAGATGATGCAATGTGCTCGAATTAAATTAGGTGGTGCTGAACGTATTACATTAGGAAATGAGACAATAAAAGTACTAGATGAATTTTGTTATTTGAGGAGCAAAATAACTGACGGCAAACGCAATAGAAAAGTTATAAAATTAAGACTGGCAGTAGCAAGAAATTTTTTATGAAACAAAGAACTTAGTTATCATCGAATAAAAATCTTAAGTGCTATGAAGTCTCTCCTGAAGGTGTCTGGTTTGAGTGTACTGTTCTACAGAAGCTGTAATGTTACAAGTGATGTGTCCATTGTGAGAAGTATTCTAAAACTGAGGTTTTCGTTGAGTATCGTGTGTGTGGCAAGTTACTGTGTAATGAATGGAACAGGGAGGTAGGCGGACTCTGAGGAGTTTTCCGAATCACTGTAGTGAGCCCTGAAAGGAGGTGAAGAAGCTGTCCAGTGGGCCGCTGCTTACAAATCTCGTGGCGGTTGTGTAAATTGTGCTGACACCTACTTGTGGACGCTAAGTCTTGTGGTCAGGTTCTGAGTGTCAAAAACTAGAGCTTGGAATGTTCACTAAGAACACAAAAACCATTTCCAGACATTCTACAGAAAATCTAATGATTGCGTTGACATTGCAATAAAAACACTGAATCACTACCATTATTACCATATATGTGAAGTAAATATTAATAAAGCTACTAACAATTCCGTACAAAATCAATAACAAATGTTACAGACGAGCTACATATGCATACATCACATAGTTGTATTTTTACTAAAAAAGTTGGTCTTTTGCGACATTTGCGTCTAACGATATAATATCAACCTGCAAATTATTTAAAAGTGTTTGTAATGTAAATCGGAAATGTGTGAAGGTTGTAAAATTTGTAATCCTCTAAATAAATGTTACTCACTTGACTTTAGTGATGGATCACGTGACACATTTTTAAGTAGGCAGACAGAGCATGTTTCGTGGTCTTCTGTGTTCCGTGTCTTGGTGGGTAAGGTGGTTTGGTAAGATTGGAGCGGATTGTGAGCCACGTGAGTTTAAGGGTTGGTTGGGCATAGAAATATTTTAATTTTCGTTTATTCGTGACTGAGGAACAATTCTTGTAACGATTCGGGACATAGGAAATGTTTGAACAGTATGTGTCAGTATAGCAGTCAGTAACTGAACTTCGGCCATAGTGAACTGGTTACTGCATATTGTCTTTAATGAACATATTGGACTTTAGGAATTTAGTTCACTTTGGATGATTTGTTACACTGCACAATTTGGTTTACATTCGTTACTGCCTGCAAACATTCTACTTCCTCTGCTTAATCAACCAGTTGATGTCTTATTGCTATACTTTGTTTAAGTATCAGCCTGTGTAAGGCGGCTATTCGAAGTAACTTTGTAACTGATGTGAGTAAAACTAATAGTGAACTTTAATCCTGTGGTTAGGTCTAAGGGATCATTCGTTAAATATATCGTTTAATAATTCCTTTATTTTATTAATCCATTCATTAACTTGTCTTGTCACATAAAAGTGGGCAACTTTGTGACACTTTTAGAACTTTTCGTAAATTTTGTTACAAATTTGCCTCATTTAAAAAGTAACAGTGCGAAATAAAACTTTGTCTTTTTCACTAAACCAGAGATCGGCAACAGACGGACCGCGGAAGGTCGAACCTCGGACCGCCAAATATTCTTAAATACAGTCCGACGTCCAACTAAGTATCCTGGCGCCTCGTTCGCACTAGGCTAGTAATTTAGTCGAGTACTGAGCAATCTAGTAACTAAACGTGTATGAAAAACAAAAATTTAGTCGAGTAGATTAGCAAATCATTTAGTCCAGTCGATCCACTTCATTCTATTTGTATCTGAGAGTAGCGCCTCCCACTCACTCGTTCATTTGTTAAACAAGTCCGACCTGTCGTTTTAGTCAAAGAGGGCACAGTGGGCGGTCGGTCTTTACTTCGTTTCGTCAATCGCACGCACGTTGCAGAGCAATTATTCATTTGTTTTACAATTTGTCGTGTGAAAAACCTTTTCGTACATGCATACCCACATTAATAATGGGTCCTAAAAAGTGAAAGTGGACACTGAAAATAGGAGACTTCTGACTGAATGGACTGAACAATATTGTTTTACGCTGCCTGATAGGCCTCAAGCAGTTCCGGTTTGCTTAATATGTAATAAAACTGTCGCTGTTATTAAATGTGGCAATTTAGAGCAACACTATGAAACAATTCATCAGCAATTCCACAAAAATTTTCTCTTGGCAGTGAGGCTCGTAAAGAAAAACTACAGGTAATATAATTCTATTAGATAATGTATAAATGTGATATGTATAACTGCTATGTAAACTTATCGCGATAAAATTTAAATTTAAATTACAAGAATATCTCACTTTGCGGCGGTGCGGTTCTTTCTGTCCCTTTACGACGGACCTGCACCTACCTGTGAACATTGTCTCAGCAGATCATCAGAAGGAAAGCCGAGTGAAACCTACTGTACTTCGACGTGAACCAAGCTGCAATTTAAGTCACTAATCTACGTTTAGGGAGAAAGTTTTCACACAAATGAAGAGTTGTAAATTTGGTCCTCAATTAATATATTCTGAAAATTAGGTGAACAAGTATCACTGCCAAGCCCGTGCTAGTCTTAACACTGTCACTCACAATCCCTTTCACTCACGTTAGCAAGGTTATGGTGTTGCATTTTCCGAAAACGTAATAGCTACAAAAATACGGATTGTTTTTGATTGAGAATGCTCGCCAGATGTTAGGTCTGTCGGTACCAAATGCAGTCACAGTTTTTAGCCACCGACCTGCTCAATACACCACACTGAATATATGTCTTTTTTCGTCACAAAATTCACTTAAATTTTCCGAAATTTCTACACGCCCATCGGAATAATTATGCCGTCACTTTACCACACTTTTGATATATGAAACACTGCTGGATCGGGAAACTTATCGTTTCCATCGTAACTACTACTACACACGTCCGAACTGTTTCATGGATAGGCTCCGACTCTTCTCTAGAATACTCTATGTATTCTCTACCAGCAGAGAAAGGCGCGCGAAGAATAATGCTTTACCATTGGTCAGTTTACCCAACGGCCAATAGCAAAACAACATTCTCCCGCGTCAGTCCGCGCTTTTCACCAATAACCAATTGCACAATAGTAAACTTAACGACTGCACTTTTTACCGATGTAATTATCTAATATGCTGAGGTTTTGCTCATGCATAAAGTTATTTACTATTGTTATTTATACCTGAATTAACTTTCCCTTTACCATAAACTTACTTTACAAATCTATTCTACAAAAATCCCCTTTGTCCATATCCATACTTCTTCGAAATGTTCCCACACTAAATCCTACAACATAACTCGTTAAACAATTATCTTCATATTAACCTTAAACCACACTCACGCATCATTCATACTGCTAAAACACATTTGTAACATTTTACATACACAAAAAGACGTAATAACACTTCATTAAAATACTAGAACAGTTTATGAAAAACATTCTATTACTTTAGTGCACTGTAGTGGGCACAATCGAAACTAAATCAGTCCCCTATCCAATATTGTCCTCTATCGGCTGGTACATAAACTACTTGCCCGTCCAGTCTCGCGTCACCATCTGTCACTATCCAGCTCTGAAACACATCTTCCACTTTACCGCCTCCAAGGCAGGATCGCTATACGGCGCTACGCCTCAACTTCTTACGAAAACAGCACGAAATTGCTGGTTCACTGCATGAGTGAGCAAGAAGCAGCGCTACGTGTGCTGGACACTTAGATTCTGAAATAATGAAAGAATATAGGCTGGAAGGAGCCTCGGCGCTTTTTGAAGAAAAAAAGGATGTTGTCGTTGCAGTTCAAAGTATTCCAATGTTGGCAAGAAGTAATACAAGAAGAAAGGAAATTTTAGCTACTGATATTAAAAGCACTCTGCTTGAACTTTTGGAAAAGGCACCATGCTACGCCATTGCACTTGACGAATCATGTGATATTGTTGATGATGAACAAATATCTATTTCCGTGAGATTTTTCGACATTGAAAATAAGATATACAGGGAAGAATTGCTCGCAATATTGCCTTTGAAAGGTAACACCCGAGGAGAAGATTTATTCAAAGCTATTGACGAATTTATTAATAATTCCAACATTCGTTATGATAAAATAGTGTCGCTTTCAACTGACGGCGCTCCAGCGATGATTGGCAAAGAAAAATGTGTAGTAAAGAAAATCAGGGATCAGAATCCAGATCTAATACCGCATCAGTGTATAATTCATCAGATTGCCCTTTGTGGAAAACTCAATGTTACACTGAAAGAAGTAATGGACAGCTTGGTGCAGTTGATTAATTTTATGAGATCTCATTCTTCTCTTCAACACCGAAAGTTCAAGAAGTTTCTTTCAGAATGTGATGCAACTTATTGCAATACAACAATGTTCGTTGTTTAAGTAAAGGTCAAGTTGTTGAACGTTTCTGGCTAATAAAGGAAGAAGTAACCTCCTCCTTGTAAATCTTGGATACACAGGGAGCAAAGAAGCACTTAGAGTTCATAACAAACGAGCGCAATATGCTAGTTGTGGCTTTTCTGAAGGATATTCTGAAATATTTAAATGCTCTCAACATAGAGTTACAAGGGAATGGGAAATTAATATGTGATCCATTACAAAGCGTGTCTGCTTTTCATCGTAAGCTGGATATGTTGAAAAAGATATTGCAAGGCACGAATTTATTCATTCCCCAACAATTCTTGAGTATAAAAAAGAGAACTATGAAGAAGACTTGCAGTGTTTGTAAGATTTCTGTCCGATCTAAGGGACGAATTTGCTAAAAAATTTCAAGACTTGGCAGAAATTGGAAAGCTGTCTCAATTCCTAAAATTTCCTTATGAAGTTGACGCATCGGCAGAATGGACTGATGTGGCTCCTAAGTTGTTCAGCGTTTCAAATTCTTCACTTCAAGTGGAGATAATCGACTTGCAAGAAGATATTTCTTTGCAAATGTATAAAACTGTATCCACTGAAGAATTTTGGGGTAAACATGTTTCAGAAAAATATGAAAACTGTAAGAAAGTAGCTATCAATCTGGCCGCTATGTTTGGTTCGTCATATATATGCGTATCGTCGTTCTCGAAAATGAATTCTTCGAAGAACACGTATCGGTCAAGTTTGACGGACGCCCACCTCGAAGACATACTTCGCATTTGCTGTATCCCTCTTACACCGAACTTTAAAAAACTGGCTGAAGACCGTCGATGTAATTTCTCATATTGAATATATTACAATATTAGCTGAGAACTACTTGTTTTACTTGGTTTACCCTTTTTTTGGAAACTAACTCGACTTGAAAACAAAATAAAAAACAGTACCTTTTAATTACTAGTTTTTTTTCTGGACCTCCATAAAAAAATTTTACACCGAATCCGGACGCCACTGAAAACTACTTGCCGACCCCTGCACTAAACCATTCACAGATGTTCCTAATTTAATGCACAAGACACGCTTGCTACAGTTCTGTGCAGTTATAAAGCATCGATTGCACACTGACCAGCGAAGCGGCGCGAAATGGAATCAAGAAGACGCTGACCCGCGTTCCAGTGGAAAGAAGGGGCAGCGGCACACCTCCAGGAAGACAGAGTTCAGTGCCCCCTGTCAACGAAGACTTAACCAGCTGCCCATCACTGGTCGGTCCCAATTCGGTCACAGACTTCAAGAGCATCAGTATTGAGTAGTAGGAAGATGATACTTAGCCTGTGATCTGGGAGTAGTAATAATGTGTAAAAGTAATTGCATTTAGGAGGCACAGAAGCACATCAAGCCAACTCATGTCGAGATGATAAATTACGTTTCTTTCATTTTTATAAATAAAATGTTCTATCAATCTGCAAATCTTACAGATCATTTTGGATTCCTGTCACCGGCCATCGGAACTTCTCTCCTTCCTTGTTTGTGTCGGTGCTCCCACAAAAGCCAACACAAAAAAATCTCCAGTTGTTACATTTGTTTCTGCATTGATTTGTGCTGTCGCAAAATTAGCTCTGTAATCTGCTACCTTCAGCTAGTCAGCTTTTCAAAGTTTTTGGCAGCAGCGGAAAGTTTCGAAGAGACCTATAAACACGTTTTTCTAACTTATAGCAAAATGGCTTTGTCACCAGCTCAAGCGTAATACATAAAATTGTAGCTTCCATCACTAATAGTACCACTGTGCGAGAAGCACGCTCCAGCAGAGGTATATCGAATGCACTTCTGACACAAAGCACTTCCTCAGTCACTAAGCTGCCCACTTTTATAATATATAATATTATCACTGACTGTCTCTGCTAAATTAATGTGCTTCATGCAACATCGATGCTTGTATAAGGGCTTAAAGAAACAGTGTATGACAGAATACATAATTTACAAATGAGCCATACATAAATTTAATATCGTGCACTCGCCCTCTGGTGGTTAGGTAGCAACAAATTGATCCCAAGCGGTGATTAATTTCACACCATTTTATCAGCTACTAGCCCTAGTGAACTTGCAAAGAAAGTGGACAGTGAACACGTTCATCTCGAAGGAAGGTTTCGGTCATGCACTGTTGCTTTAAGGCCGTGTAGAAGCATGGATCATTCATGAGGCATATTAAATTAGCAATGAGTAAACAGTGAACTAATTAAACAAATCAATAACTGGATTATAATTATTAAAAGGAAAAATATCACAAATATGATCCTATAGAGTATAGAGTAACAATGTGGTGTGCTACAATCGAAGGACTAATCTTTGATTATTCGTTTATTTAAATCACACACAAAGTTACTGCGAATGGTAATCTCACATAGGTTCTTATTGAACATGATGTGGATATATTAAACCAAAATGATCAATTTTGCAGTGCAAGCAGAGTATTCGTTGGCAGTAAAGAATGTGAACAAAATGCACTGAGCGGTGTATCAAATCACTAAAACTGCAAGAAATTTCAAAGTATAACCGGTGCATACAAATCTTTATACATTAACATATTCAGCTTGGTTGAAGTATTTACTCACTGTTATTTCAACTGTGCGTCTTTTTCCACTAACACTCTGCCCCGCCTGCCTATTTAAAAACTTGATTGTGTGACCAACAGCCTCACTCAAACAGCAACTTACAACTTGACCACCTCTCGTGACGTTACACATATTATAATATTTAAACGTTTTTTATACATACATCACATGCTCTCGGTTTATTAGCTACTTTGTACCACATTACTCAGTTTTAAACATAGCAAAATGACTGGGTTTATTCAGTTTTATGCACCAAAAACGGAACTACAGGAAATCTATAGCCAATTTAATAACTTTATTCTTCCTGGCTCTGGCGTCCCACATTACTCAGATGACAATCTTACATCCATTAAGCTACCAAAATCTGATTAATTAACGTATGGATTGATAATATCATGGAACAACCGTCTCATGCTGGCAATAATGGTTTGCGTACGTGTGTAGAAACGTTGGTTTTGGCATCGTTATACGATTTATTCAATGAATAATTTCCAGCCATTTGCGTATCTGTTTAACAATAGTAGAAATATGGTGATGCCTAGCAGATATCAGTATCCACTTAAATATGTGTCACATGCATCTGTTGAACGTCTGTATAATTTATTATTGACATTACAAACAATTATAATGTAAATGTTATTATGTTTGTTAATAATGACTTTATACATATGGTAATAACTGTATTCAGTTCGTCTTTGTATCAAGAATTCGACGCCGTCTTTAGATTATTCGTAGCATTTCTGGAAGTATAGTTTTCAGTGAATATTTTAAGTTACAGTTTTAAGACAGTTTCTGCGCCATTTTGCCTCACTTCCTTAAGCACGTGGTGGATTTGCAAGTTGCTCTGCCACTGTAACTACTCGAGCATCCCCACACCTCCGTTCACATCTCGCTGGAACAGCTTGGGTACTCTGGCCAGCATCCACTCTGACTTACGTGACCCACCCATTTAACATCAAATTACCAAAGACACACTGCTCAATCAAATACTCAGCTTTTTTATATACATTGCTTAGCAGTCTCGCCGTTTACAATGTCACAAACAGAACAGGCAATAACAAAAATGTTTGAAATGTGATGCTACAGAAAAATACTAAATACAATTTCTTAAAGGACATCATAGTCGCCGTTGACTGTATAAAATATGTATTTTATTTGTTTACATTTTGACGACGACATGTACTCATGACAGATAGTCTTATATTCTGACAGAATGCAACTTTTGCAGTGTTACTTGAAAATGGCCCTAAGGCCGAAACTGCAATCGTAATAATAAATATTTTATACACTCAGCGGCGACTATGATGTCTTTTAAGAAATATTATATAACTGTGAAGCCCAACTATGACAAGTCAACTAAATATTATGTCACCAGATCAAATAACTAATAAATAGGTACTGAGCTGAGTTGAGGAGAGAAAATATCTTTGGCCCAACTTGCGTAAAGAAGGCACAGGTTAATAGGACGCATCATGAGGCTACGAACGAGTTAATTTTTTATGGAGGAATGTGTAGAGCAAAAGGTGTAGAGAAAGAACAAGGTTTGGCAACAGTTAGCAGGTCAAGATGGATTTACCTTGCAGAAGCTATGCGGAGAGGAAGGATCTTGCTCGTCTGAATCAGAACAGTCTTCTGACTGAAGACCTCAACAACGAAAGGAACAATACTTGGGACACGAGTAGCCTCCTATTTCCCGGTCATACAAGCCGCAGTTTCTATAGTTATATGACTGTTTAGATCTAAAGTTATTGTTATATTGTTGTGGAGAGTTTGAAATGCTACAATCAATAGTGGTTTGTGGTCTCCAAAAATATCCGTGGGTAACTGCGAACAATGTGAAATGGATAACCATTGTATCCACCGAGTAGCAAGTTATATACAATAAATTAATTCTGCGAAGAAGCTGACCACACATTTTTATTTGCCTTGTTAAGACGAGATCATTAACATTTCACAGCAATCTGTACGATGAGAATAAAACAAATACATAAATACAATAATTACGAAAATTTAACTATTGCTGTGTTTATATAGCTATGCAGACGTCAAGGTGGCTAAAGTCAACAGATACATATGATCAAATTATCTCAGTGGTTCACTGAGCAGTTTAGACTCTGCAGAACAAATTTGAAATAAGAAATAATGAACGTGTATGAAGATGATATCACAATGTAAGAATACATATTACCTACCTTCTTATGCAGAAAGGTTGTAGATGTACGATTGATTTCATGATAAAATTAGCATTTAATTTAAGCGGTGGCTAATAAAACTGACAGTAATGCAAAAGTACCATCAAATATGTAAAGTTTCTCACCATCAATGAAAAACATATAAAAGGGCACCTCAAAATGACATGTTATATTAATCTGTAGAATCATATGACACTAATGGTTCAATTTTCAAGAATAGCAAGTATAGGAAAGAATGGGATTTTTCTTATTCAGCTGTCGGCAAGAATGTGTTTATATATTTCACGATGATTTACGGCATGCAGGATGAGAAATTCGGTACACAAAGTTGCCACTTCTTGAAACAACGGCTTTAACGCACCTTTGCTTGGAGTGGAAATGAACTTGAATGACTTAAACACGTACGTCATTCCAAGCTGCTTCAGCCCTAGTTGTGGTTGACGAGTGGTGGCGTGTAACCCTCTCAGCAATCCATGTTCACAAGTTTTCAGTGGTTGAAAGATCTGCAGAACGTGCTGGCCAGGTCAGTAGTTAAACACTCACTGATTGAAGTTAGGTCATGTCAGTAATGTCAACATGTGTCTTGCGTTTTCTGGTTGGAAGATAACGTGAAGGAGAACTAAGAGTTATCGCATAGCCAACAGTGTTAAAGCCATCAGATATTTAATGGTTGCTTCCCAAATTCCCAGCTGTGTGGGCCAGAAGTGGTCGTGTTGTGTATGTTATGAAAGCCCATACCATTACATCAAGTGTCGTGCTCGAATGACGATGGTGAATATAAAATGGCTACGTTCATTTTTCTTGGACTTTCCTAACTCGGATACATCCATAGTGATTCTGTTTTCAGAACGAGTTCTCGTCTACAAAGCTGACAGGGGTGCTACTCGTTTGACCATTGTTGTAGTTGGATATAGCCTGTCGATACACTGCTCTCTCTTGCTGCTTCAGTCGAAGCCACATCAATGGTCGCTATACAGACAGTTTTTGGTGTTCTAGACACTGTCGAAATTTTAACATTTCACCTGCGCAAACTTTGGAAATTTGTGGTAAGTTCCTATGGGAACAAACTGCTGAGGTCATCGGTCCCTAGGCTTACACACTACTAATCCTACTTAAACTAACTTACACTAAGGACAACACACACCCATGTCCGAGGGAGGACTCGAACCCCCGATGGGGGGATTTACCTGTGCAGCCACCGGTTAGTGACAGTAAGCAACTGGGTCATAAAGCGGTAGTTGATTTTATTTAGTGTTTTCAGGGTTTGTGTAATAATATTTAACTCTTGTTCGACAAATATGTATTACTAATGAGTTAATAACATTTCACAAGCAAACTTTAGTTTTTAACCATTTTTAGTGAGTACGCAGCACACCACAATTTAAGGCTCATTTATTCGAAACCCCATAACTGTCTCCCATTGCTACACAAAAGATTGAAGTTTAGCTCAAAGGTGCCAGCAACCTCTGGTGCAAAAGCATGGCGCCATGCGACGCCACTCTCGGGCTTGGCGATGCTTCAAACAGTATGTTATAGACTATATGCGAAAAAGAGGATACAGTTCAGAAGTAGATATGAGTTGGGTTAATGATGTCACATTGGCACCAACTTTCCGTCGTAACCCCTCTTATACAAATTTCACCTCTTCTTTGACGCCTTCGAGATGGAGGTCAAACCGTGACACCCAGAGTGCAAATCACGCCGTTTCCTTATGGGTGCTAGGGGAAAACGTTTCAGGCCCACCGCCGCTCAGAATCTACACATGAACGCCAAAGGATGTGGCGGGGAGAGGTCATAAAGGGCATCAAGAAAACCATAAGTTCGCTAGCGGCACTGGTTCCCGCACATTTCGCGGTCGAAAACGATAGTCCGCATTGCGATGAGTAACAGGACGAAGTTCTTGACAACTTTTGACATTGCTGACACCCTCTTGATGGTTCAATCATTCTCTATGGGCATTGTCTGCTAGAACCACACTGAATATGATCACACCGTTTTGGAGCGTAGTGCGGCCGCTTTTTTGGCTCTGCTGTGTAGGGTGGAATCAGTAGGGACGGTTCACAACCACTCAAGGAAATATGAGCATGATCTGAAGTAGCAAAAGGTGTCCATACTTTTTCGGCCTCCCTGTTACGTGCCCTCCTATTGCATGCGACTTTGACACATGAATGAATAAAATAGCCAAGTATCCCTCTAAGACTCGCAAGTTCGACGACACCCATGGTACGAGGACATTCTGTGATGGATTCCTAGGTGCCGGCAGGCAGGGACCCCTTGACACCCTTCAAGAAAGTGGCCCTACACTGCTGCTCTAGCGCCTGCTTTCAGCCCTGTAAGCAGGGTCAAAACATGTGAAAATCGCTTGGAGCCAGGTCTGGACTGTTTGGTGGATCTCAACTCCTTTATTGTGTCGGCTGTCCGTTTGGCAGAATGTGGGTGAGCGTTATCTTGCGGCAGGATGACACCTCTTCACAGTTTTCCACGACTTTTGGATCTGATTGCAGGTTTTAGTTTCGTACGCAACACATCACATCCACCATACAATACAGACCTGGCTCTAAAGCCTCGTTTACGCTGGGGCGACGTCTTGCGACATTGTGGAATGCTATGGAAATGTGGCGTACGTCGTCTTGTCATTTAGTTCTAAATCTTTTGAAATGCTTAACTACTACATAACACTTTTTCAAAATTAATAAGCAAACTTATTAATAGTATTAATAGTAAACTTTCAGTGTTCGGCTCCACAAATTTGAATTATATGTAAAGTCTTACTCCAGTGAGTGGGAAATAAACATCCCAGGTTGGGATGCATAAACTAAAACCAGAGGAGGGGATGGTCTGATGCAGAGTGGGGGAAATCCCCCCCATCCCCCCCCCCCCTGCAAATCGCACACTGGTTTGAAGTGTCGTAATGGATAACGCCACAGAGCGCCACACTTTTGCATCCTTACAGAGAAGGTTGTAGGCTCCTTTGAGCCAAATTTAAGACATTTGTGTTGCAATAGGAAACACTTACAGGGTTTCGAAAAAGTTACCATTTACTTGTTATGCGCAGTTTATGTTATACACACACTCCAATATGCCATAGCAAAGGATATATAAATTACAATGAAATTTACCAGTGTGACTGGTGATGCAGTCATTAATGAAAATATAGATTCTCGTTTTGTATGCAATACAGATATTTTGAGATATTTTTTGTCAAATGTTTTGGATAATTTTCAGCAGATCGATAATGCTAAATTGTAATTGGCTTTCTCATTTTAATCCTGATCTCTGATTGCAGCAGAGGAGAGGGAGGTGTTGCGCTATACAGCGTAGGTGAGCCATTGGCGTGCATAATGCATGTCTATGACTTTAATATTGGTTTTACATAATTTACTGCATATTTGGTGCTATTTTTTAATATTACACTCTGATTTGTTGGAAATAGGAAGGATGAAGGGTAGGCTGGACATAATGTAATTTTACGCTATTTTTACACATTATTTAAATAGTACACTGAGGGTGATTGGTAAGACGATGGGGCATGGGCTATAAATCACAATAATTTGTCTTTTCCATCATACTGGATTTTTAATAGTGTACTATGTTTGGCTGGAAGTAAGGCAACATATGGGGAGGGGGAAAGGGAAGGGTGATTTTAATTTTCTGTTAGTAAAACTAGGCTATTTCCACCATCTTGGATTTTTCGTATAGGTACGAATTTGTGAATACTGCAGTTTCAACTACCTGTTTTCAACTACTTTTCAAGGCCGCCCAACTATACATTTCCGACTACTTTCCTCGACCATCACCCTGAAACACTCGATGATAAGATTCTTTTAGGATGGTTATCTTACAAAGTAGTGATATAAGTGGGTAGTTGGTTGACACTGAAAAGTAGCTGAAAGCAGGGCATGCCCGTTTTCGTACCTATACCTATATCCAAGCTAGCAGAAATAACCTTACTTTGTTAATGGAAGATTAAAAACCCTCTCCCCCTTCCATCCTCCCGTTGTCCCCCTCCTTATCTCTAACAAGTCAGTGCACTGTATTAAAAAATTGCCCCAAATATGCACTAAAAATTACGTAAGCCTCATATGAATGTCAAAGATATTCATTATTTCCAAAAGACATTTAAAATGATGTCAGATTACACTATTTACAAATACATGTGCAGTATCCCTCTGGCCGGCCGCGGTGGTCTAGCGGTTCTAGGCGCTCAGTACGGAACCGCGCGACTGCTACGGTCGCAGGTTCGAATCCTGCCTCGGGCATGGATGTGTGTGATGTCCTTAGGTTAGTTAGGTTTAAGTAGTTCTAAGTCTAGGGACTGATGACCACAGATGTTAAGTCCCATAGTGCTCAGAGCCAGAGTATCCCTCTGACAATATGAAACTGATGATGTCATGTTGACGTATACATACATAACTCTGGCGTAATATTAAAATGATTCCTAGGTTAAAGATGTGCATCATATGCGTGAAATGCCTCACCCAGTCTGCATAATGTTCCACCTTCCTCTTCCCTCCTCCAATCCGAATCTAGTATTAACATGTGAGAACCAATTATAATGTAGCCCCATCTGAGCTCTCCTCAAAAGTACCTAAACGACTTAAATTGTCTATCGAAAGAAAATATGGCACATACTTCTTTCTCCTCTCCTCCATCAGAACCTACTATTAAACGAGAGAGAGCCAGTTACAATGTAGCTCCGTCTGGGATGTGTTCCACAGTATTTGAACGACCTAAATTGATTAAAGAAAATACATCATATACCTCACTCTCCTCTTGTCCACTCAGAGACTAGAATTTTAGCTGTCATTAAAATTAAAGACACAGTAACATTTTAGCATCATATGCGATGTTTTTAAAAGTATCCAAAATAGTTATCAAAAATACATCAAAGTATTTGAACTGAGTAAAAAATGACGAACTATGTTGCATTAATGACTTCCAAAAAAAGTGTTTATTATCTAGCTCACCAGTCACATCGGTAAATTTCATTGGAAGCTATATCTGATTCGCTATGTAATACTGGAATTAGTAACTAATATACTCTCAATGAACAATTAAAAAGTGACATTTGTCTATGGCGTGTAATTAATGAAATAGTAATACATACTTCCCAAACATGAGTTACTTTCAATACTGTTCTGCATAACCTGACAATGCGAAATAAAATCAACAGCTGCTTTATGTCCCAGTTGCTTACTGTCATCAACAAATGGCCGCACTGGTAGGTTCGATCTCTGTACCTGGAGTTGCTTACTGTCATGATGGATGTTTCACGCACCATGCTTTCAACTTGCCGAAAGTGTGCTTCGGGAGATGAGTGCGGATGTATTACCATTATACACGAGGATTTCTCCCACACCATGTGTTGCACTACACGATGGAGGGATGAATGCTGCATTTTGTATTCAGTTACGGATAAGCTTTTCCCCATACTTGGAAAAATATAGCATTCTTATAGATTGCGTCGATACTGAATACATTCCCCCTCGTAGGTCGGCGTCCTCTCCCCCCCCCCCCCCCATCTGCCACCGTGTCACTTGTATAGTGCTGTTATAAGTCAGTGTTCAGTGTTGTGCGTCCCCTGTCAGTGTTGCGAACAGCCACCATACTGTCGATAGTTGTGTTTTTATCTCGTGCGAACAGACCAGCCGGTCGCCGTGTTTTTTTAATTGTACGTTTCTCCTTCCTGTGTGTCTTCATCCGCATCATCAACGCCGTGTTTGTATTTTAAGCTCCGCAACTTTCTGCCATTTTACTTTTATTAACAAAGTCACCATTTTATGGCCCTTTTATATTGTTTGTTCTCTCACCATTGTTTTGTTTAACTTTCTCTCGGCTGTAGAGCAGCGTATTAAGCTGCTGTCAGCCCAGCCCTCCCCAGGTGTGGGGGGAATAGAAAATCAATAAAGAAAACAAAATGAATACACTTTAAATATATAAATACTGCTGAAATGTAAACATTACATTTTCTTGGTTGCTGACATATTTTAGAATATTGTGGCGTTTGGAAAGCACCATAGATGAGGTAAAATAATTAATTTAAGCTTTACAATAGGTCCCAAACGTTTACAATAATTGTTATGGATTACATTTTCTAGTAATGCATTATCTTCGTTCTCCTCTCCCCTAACGCATACTTTAGCGTTCACAATCATGTTTTATAAACACAAATTTGGCGGATAAGTCTGGAAAATAACTTGATGCAAACATTGTGATAATCAACATATACATCACACTTTTCATGTTTTGCCAATGTATTTTGCAGACATTTCAGAATATTGTGACATTTGACAAATATCATAGACGTAGAAAATAATTAATTTAAGGCTCTATTGCATCTACACCGTGTGTTGTCCACATATCGACATTTGGATGGGTTTTTAACAGTGCAGCCATCTTCTGGTGACAGTAAGTAACTTGTGGAACAAAGATCGAACTTTTAACGTTTTTACCAGTGCAGCCATTTGTTAGTGATAGTAAGAATCTGTGAAATAAAGCAGCTATCGATTATACATCACGTTTCCCAGTTTTGGGGTATAGTACTCAAAGTAAAACGCATGTTCAGAACTATGTATTACTAATTTGTTAATTACATTTTATAAGCAAATGTTGCTTTTTAATTATCTATTGAGAGTGTGTATGTACTCATTCCATCATTTCGTCACAGATTGTATATAGCTTTCACTGAAATTTGGAACTGTGGCATGTGAACCACACCATATGCAATCTTTTTTTGGAAGACAGCAATGCAAATATGCTTTGTCTTTTTTACGTAAGTCAGAAACTTTTTCATATGTTTTGATAAATATTGTGGATACTTTTGAGCACATTCTAGGTGAGGCTACATTGTAACTGGTCATTTCGCTTTAATGTTAAATTCTCATTGGTGGAGAAGACAGGTAGGTGTGTGACATTTGTTTTTATAAATAATTCAGGTCGCTTGGGTGCTTTTGAGCACAGCCCAGATGGAGCTATATTGTAACTGACTCTTTCATTTTAATAATGGCTAAAATGCTAGGTTCTGATAGAGGAGTGGACAAGGAGGTGTGTGAAATATTTATTTTAATAATACAAGTTGTTTGGGTAGTTTTGAGCGCAGCCCAGATAGGGTTACATTGTAATTGGCACTTTCAGTTTAATACTAGGTCCTGCTTGGAGGGGAGGGGAGGGAGGCAGAACACAATGCAATGTGTGTTCGCCATTTTCCGTATATAATGTATATCTCTGAAATTGGAGTTATTTTATTTTACGGCAGTAATCCCGTTATTTAATAGCCACACATTTTACCTACCTCTGATCAATTAGATCAGAGGTAGGTAAAAGATGTGGCTATAAAATAATGGGATTATTGCCATAAAACATTTTATTTCAACAACATACGTATTTAGCTATTGACACCCTCAATATACTCGCCTCCCCTATCCCTACAATGCTCCATGCGAATTTTCCATTGATGGCAATATTGCTGGAAATCTGCCTCTGTGAGCTTCATAATTTTCCTTTTAATTCAAATCTTACGTTGCAGATGAAAATCACATGGTGCTATGTCAGGTGAATAAGGTGAGTGATCTAACAATGAGATACTGTACTTCGCTACAAATCTCTTAAACAGACAACGTGGTATGAGTTGGTGCGCTGTTTTGACTTGTTCTTCCCCAGATCGGGTGGTTTTTTTCTTATTTTGTTACGGAACAAGAACCTCAGGGTAGTAATGCTGATTAATTTTTTGACCTTCAGGAACCCAGTGAAGATAGACAATTCCATGAGCATCGAAGGAAACAATCATAGTCGCTTTGAACCTTCATTTGCTCATTATTGCTTTTCTCGCTCTTGGTGAAGTTGAGTCGTTCAATTGCCTGCATTGGCGCTGATTTTCTGAATAGAAAGTGATACATCAAGATTCATCACAAATTAGAATACTTTACTCGAAGTGGTTTCTAAGATTTAGGGAAAAATGCAACAGAAAATGTAAATTTTGTGGGAACAGCTTCTAAAGTTTCAAAAGAGTGTAAGTCACTTAATGTACGCTTAACTTATCATTTTTAGTCACTCAGAAGAACCTTGCTCCATACTGTATATAATACTCTTGATCTTTTTCCAAGTTTTTTCTTCTTTTCTTTTAACTGGACTCCTTAGTGGGCATATGTGCCGCATACTCTGCTTTATCAATGCGAACCTGGTCCATCCTTTCAAGTTCTCTGGTGCAGTTTGCTCCAGGATTAATTACCATATGCTGTAGCACTTTCACCCTACCAATGTTTCCATCATTAAAAGCAATAACAACATCACTGACAGCCCCCCTCCCCTCCCCCCCCCCCCCCCCCCCGCACTTTAGTGTCTTCATTCCAACAAAAACATTTTTTGTGAAGCGGGTCAATATAAGATTAATGTACGACTCATTGGGATTTTGAGTCTGACTATGCAGACACTTCTTCAGTAATTCAGGATCTTCCAGGTCTCTGTAAATAGGTTTTATGATATTCACGACTGCTGCTGGGATGGAATGTTTATGGCTGTATGAACTGTTTGAGTACTGGACATGGCGGCAATTGCACCGCGAATCGGGTCCAGGAGGGCAAAGGTGGTGTACTACTTTCTCATCAGTTGACAGTCTGTGGAAGATAGTAGCCCATGCTGCCTGCTTCATTTTCGACAAATCCTCGGTATTATTTCTAATGGCCATCCCATAATGCTGCTGTAGTTCATCAACCATTTTGTCGGTCAGCCTGCCTCTTGTGGTTTTACCATCAGAAAGTTTCTTGTCTCTCAAACTTTGTTTCAACTTCCTCAACTTGGTGCCCATCCTCTTCTGGACATGACCATTATAACACAGCAATCCACAGCCCTCTATATAAAAAATTATCCTTCCCATGTGAGTTTATAAGTGATATATACACCATTTTATTCGGAAAATTACAAATTTTATAATGACATAAAAATCCGAAAATGTGAAAAAAATTCCGTTCTAACTCCCCTTAAGAGGGTATGTGGTTTGTTATTTCATTGATTAAAAAGTCTAGTGAAATTCACAAAGATCTTGGCACTACCTGCCCACTTATCAGTAAGACGTTGCGCCCCCCTCCCCGCTACACCCGGCCTGGAAGCATGCACTGATTCTGTTGGGAAGTGTGTCGTTAAGTCATTGTACTTTCTCCTGAGGTAAGCTGGCCCATAACATTTGTAACTGGTCCTTGATATTCTTAACTACTGGCACTAAGACGAACTTGACGTCCGCGCTCGTACCACACATGTTCTATGGGGCAGATCTGGGTATCTTGTTTTCCATGAGAGCTCCTCAACATCATACAGACAGTTCATAGAGACAGGTGCCATGTGTGGACAAGCGTTGTCCTGTTAAAAAATGGAACAACGATATTGTTGCATGACAGGTAACACACGACGACGCTTTATGTCCTTAACGGAGCATTGTGCTGTCAGAGTTCCCTCAATCACTACCAGCCAGGACCAGAAGTCATACCCGGTGGCTCCCCATATCATAGCGCAAAGAATAACACCGCTGCGCCTCTCCAAAACGTTGAGAGAATGGGACCTCTACCCACGTCGTCCCCCACTCGCCAACGATGGAGATCCGGGTACTACAGAACTTGATTCATCGCTCAACACAGTACGACGCCATTCACCAGCAGTCCGTGCTTCACGGTTACAGCACCATATGAAATTCAGCCTTTTGTGTGGTGGCAGCCTACTCATGAATAGTACTTCTCTAGTCTAAATGCTACTAGCCTCTGAACACTGATACGGAATGGCACAGACTGTTGCTGAGAATGCAGTACCTGTTCTTAGAAAGCAGGTGAAAATGTGTGGACCTGCGAAGTGGTTAGTGCGCGGTATGATGGTCCTCCCTTGTGGTTGTCAGACATCGTTGACCGGAATCTTGACGTCGAGTAGGTCTGTTCTTCACGTTCCCATGCAATCAGACAATAGGGCTGCGGCCACATTCGAACGCCCCACAAATCTGGATATTGCACGATTCGACCAGGCGGCCAAATATAGAGCCACATTAAGGCCTCTTCCATATTCTGCCAGGTTTTACTTGTCTCACACTCTCCGTGTCCTTCATAGTGATCACTCAACGTCTGACGCTGTTCACAACCATTATATACCCTACCAGGCTAGTAACAAATTAAATGTAACAATGTTAATCCACTCTGGTGACCTTCCCACTGTTAAGTCCCATAGTGCTCAGAGCCATTTTTGACCTTCCCACCTGTCACAGAGAATTGCAACTCTTCAACAGCCACCGATAGTGTGAACATGTATGAAGATACACTGACATCCAACCACTTCATCTGGGTGCTTCATTTTTTTTTTCAGGCAGTGTGTGTAGAAGGCCAACGGCCTTGTCGCTGTGGTAACACCTGTTCCCGTCGGATCACCGAATTTAAGCGCGTTCAGGCTGGGCTAGCACTTGGACGGGTGACATCCAGTCTGCCGAGAGCTGTTGGCAATTGGGGTGCACTCAACCTTTGTGCGGCAAACTGAGCAGTTACTTGATTCAGAAGAAGCGGCTCCGGTCTCGTAAACTGACATTCGGCCGGGAGAGCGGTGTGCTGACCACACGCCCCTCCTTATCCGCGTCCAGTGACGCCTATGGGCACACGGCGGCCGGTCGGTACGGTTGGGCCTTCCAAGGCCTGTTCGGACGGAGTTTAGTGCACGTAGAAGAGAGTGCTGTACCTAAAGGATAGTGTAACTTGGAGCAAACGCTGTGTAACATATTAAAGCTACTTCGAATGTGCTGTTAATTCTTAAGTTATAGATTTTTAAGGCAAGTAAAATTCCCTGTATTTTTAAAACAGGTTATGTAATGTGTAGACGATTGAAGTCATACTTCACCAGTTGTGTATAATCTTATAACTTGAAACATTATGAGATCTTTTATCACGGAACATGAGCTATTTGAAATTCAACTGAGTTTCGTAAATGTTTTGACAATTTCACCTGTCTTGAAAATGGAAGTTTTTGTTAATTTCCAATAGCTTCAGTTTCAAAATGTATTTAACTTCTAAATTTATAACTGGTTGTTGATAATACACACATCAAAAAAAGTTTTGCATCACCTCGTTTCCGAGTGTTCCGGAACCTGTAAAAAAAGTTGGAATTGAGATCAACATAAACATCATTTCCGCCCTATTTATTGCTCATGAAAACCACATATTGCATGTTGTGCCACCATTCAGCGAGACTATCAGATGCGGTAGTCCAGATTGATGTACACACCGGTACCTCTAATAACGAGTAGCACCTACTCTTGCATTTGATGCATGCCTGTATTCGTCGTGGGACACTATCCACAAGTTCATCAGGTCATTGTTGGTCCAGATTATCCCACTCCTCAACGGCGATTCGACGTAGATGCCTCAGAGTGGTTGGTGGGTCACGTCGTCCATAAACAGCCCTTTTCAATGTATCCCAGGCATGTTCGATAGGGTTCATGTCTGGAGAACATGCTGGTCACTCTTCTCGAGCGAGGTCTTTATCCCGAAGGAAGTCATTCACAAGATGTGCACCAGGAGGGGGCAAATTGTCGTCTATGAGGACGAATGCCTCGAGAATATGCTGCCGATATGGTTCCACTATCGGTTGGAGGATGGAATTTACGTATCGTACAGCCATTACAGCGCCTTCAAAAAAATGGTTCAAATGGCTCTGAGCACTATGGGACTCAACTGCTGAGGTCATTAGTCCCCTAGAACTTAGAACTAGTTAAACCTAACTAACCTAAGGACATCACAAACATCCATGCCCGAGGCAGGATTCGAACCTGCAACCGTAGCGGTCTTGCGGTTCCAGACTGCAGCGCCTTTAACCGCACGGCCACTTCGGCCGGCCACAGCGCCTTCCATTACCACTAGCGGCATACGTCGGCCCCACATGATATCATCCCAAAACATCAGGGAACCTCCACCTTGCTGCACTCGCTGGACAGTGTGTCTAAGGCGTTCAGCCTCACCGGGTTGCCTCCAAACAGGACTCCGACGATTTTCTGGTTGAAGGCATATGCGACACTCATCGGCGAGGAGAATTTGATGCCAATCCTGAGTGGTTAATTCTGCATGTTGTTGGGCCCATCTGTACCGCGCTGCATCGTGTCGTTGTTGAAAAGATGGAACTCGCCATGGAAGTCGGGAGAGAAGGTTCGCGTCATGCAGCCTATTGCGCACAGTTTGAGTCATAACACGACGTCGTGTGGTTACACGAAAAGCATTATTCAACATGGTGGCGTTCCTGTCAGTGTTCCTCAGAGCCATAATCCGCAGGTAGCGGTCATCCACTTCAGTAGTAGCCCTTGGGCGGCCTCAGCGAGGCATGTCACCGACATTTCCTGTCCCTCTGCATCTCCTCCATACCCGAATAACATCGCTTTGGTTCACTCCGGGATACCTGAACACTTCCCTTTTGAGAGACCTTCGTGGCACAAAGTAACAATGCGGACGTGATCGAACCGCGGTATTGACCGTCTAGGCATGGTTGAACTACAGACAACACGAGCCGTGTATCTCCTTCCTGGTGGAATGACTGGAACTCATCGGCTGTCGGACCCCCTCCGTCTAATAGACACTGCTCAGGCATTGTTGTTTAGATCTTTGTGCGGATTTAGTGACATCTCTGAACAGTCAAAGGGACTGTGTCTCTGATACAATATCCACAGTCAACGTCTATCTTCAGGAGTTCTGGGAACCGGGGTGTTGCAAAACTTTCTTTTAACTGTGTAGTTCTGCTTAATTTGACTTCACTTACTGATTATTGATTTGTAACAGAGAAATTGTGTGACAAATACACGGCGAAATACTGTACTGACAAGATTTTCTCGACTACAAGCATTTAAATCTGAATACAGTGTTTTTTCCTAAGAACGTGACCATGTAGTACCTTGGAATATGTCTCACCATTTCGAAAAACCTTAATTTTCCCCAATAATTGTAATTTTAGAAAAAGACTGCAGCACATACAGGGTGTTTCAAAAATGACCGGTATATTTGCAACGGTAATAAAAACTAAACGAGCAGCGATAGAAATACACCGTTTGTTGCAATATGCTTGGGACAACAGTACATTTTCAGGCAGACAAACTTTCGAAATTACAGTAGTTACAATTTTCAACAACAGATGGCGCTGCGGTCTGGGAAACTCTATAGTACGATATTTTCCACATATCCACCATGCGTAGCAATAATATGGCGTAGTCTCTGAATGAAATTACCCGACACCTTTGACAACGTGTCTGGCGGAATGGCTTCACATGCAGATTAGATGTACTGCTTCAGCTGTTCAATTGTTTCTGGATTCTGGCGGTACACCTGGTCTTTCAAGTGTCCCCACAGAAAGAAGTCACAGGGGTTCATGTCTGGCGAATAGGGAGGCCAATCCACGCCGCCTCCTGTATGTTTCGGATAGCCCAAAGCAATCACACGATCATCGAAATATTCATTCAGGAAATTAAAGACGTCGGCCGTGCGATGTGGCCGGGCACCATCTTGCGTAAACCACGAGGTGTTCGCAGTGTCGTCTAAGGCAGTTTGTACCGCCACAAATTCACGACGAATGTCCAGATAGCGTGATGCAGTAATCGTTTCGGATCTGAAAAATGGGCCAATGATTCCTTTGGAAGAAATGGCGGCCCAGACCAGTACTTTTTGAGGATGCAGGGACGATGGGACTGCAACATGGGGCTTTTCGGTTCCCCATATGCGCCAGTTCTGTTTATTGACGAAGCCGTCCAGGTAAAAATAGGCTTCGTCAGTAAGCCAAATGCTGCCCACATGCATATCGCCGCCATCAATCCTGTGCACTATATCGTTAGCGAATGTCTCTCGTGCAGCAATGGTAGCGGCGCTGAGGGGTTGCCGCGTTTGAATTTTGTATGGATAGAGGTGTAAATTCTGGCGCATGAGACGATACGTGGACGTTGGCGTCATTTGGACCGCAGCTGCAACACGGCGAACGGAAACCCGAGGCCGCTGTTGGATCACCTGTTGCACTATAGTTGAATTCTTTTATCTTGACGGCTCGCGCACGCCCGCCCAGACGCGGGAGATTGCTGCGTTGCCAGTTGCACACGACGCACGCGCCAAGAGAAGCAGCGCCATAGTATAGCATAGTTCGCAAACTTACGTTTAGGGGGGAGCGCGCAGTACATGAAGTAAAACCACCACGGCCGCATTAACCCTTTCGCTGCTACAAAGACGTGCTCCCTGCATTCCGCGCTGTGCGCGATTTTGTCACTGCACTTCTCGCCTGTGCAGACACATGGTGTTCCGACTGCTTTGACACTCTTATCATTCGATTCCAGAAAAACTATTTGGCCCAAAAATTTGATTTTTACACATCTTCTTGATTGATACCTTCCCCCCATAAATGACTTAATTTTGTTTCGATGTTCAACGCAGTTATTATGCAGCATTAAATATAGTTAACCACTGCACGAAATTTTGAAGAGTTTGCAGAGGTAAAAGTTCATAGAGTATACTTTCCGTATGGTCGATTTTAGTTGCCACAATGTTGAGAATGAAATGTGGACAAGATACCTAAATTTCATATAAAATTTACTGTATAACAATATCTCATTTAATTTAGGTACCACATAGGTGTCGTATGTAATATTAAGAAATGTTCCCTCTTTCGCGACTGTAACAAAAGTTTTATTTCCACCAGGCATGTTTGGCTTTATTTTAAAGCACTTCAATCAATCAAAAGGCAGTACACAAAATACATTAAACAAAACTGTAGACTTACAAAAACATTAGGACTTGAATATACCGTCTATCAGTGAAGTCCCCCTGAGCTATGTCAAATATAATTTTTGTGTGTGGCACACACAAACAACATTTATTTGCTAAAACACTGATCAGCGAACACAAACGTTAAATATTGTGTTACCGCAGCGCAAAACTACGAAAGGTGACTTGGCAATGGAGGAGACAAAATACTGTCCACTGAAGATGCTTCAAAAGAGAGATACGCATCTGGTCTAAATAAGACGCTTATTTCAGTTGCAGAAGAGGAATATATTTCAATACCATTGGTAAAACTGCGACTGTGGAACAAAAACAAGAAAGAGAACATGAGTACCATTGTGTATGTGTCATACCTTTCATTGATTGAAGTGCTTTAAAATAAAGACAAACGCGCCCGGTGTAAATAAAACTTTTATTACAGTCGCGAAAGATGGAATATTTCTCAATATTACATACGACACCTATGTGGTACTTAAATTAAATGAGATATTGTTATACAGTAAATTTTATATGAAATTTAGGTATCTTGTCCACATTTCATTCTCAACACTGTGGCAACTAAAATCGACCATACGGAAAGTATACGCTATGGACTTTTACCTCTGCAAACTCTTCAAAATTTCGTGCAATGGTTTACTACATTTAATGCTGCATAATAACTGCGTTGAACATCGAAACAAAATTAAGTCATTTATGGGGGGAAGGTATCAGTCAAGAAGACGTGTAAAAATCAATTTTTGGGCCAAATAGTTTTTGTGAAATCGAATAAGTGTGTCAAAGCAGTGGGAACACCATGCGTCTGCACAGGCGAGCAGTGCAGTGATGACAAAATCGCGCACAGCGCGGAATGCGGGGAGCACGTGTCTGCAGCAGCGAAAGGGTTAATGAAGAGACAAAGCACTAGAAATTTCGAAAAATTGCATTCAAACGAATAAAGTTCATTAAGTATGGCACTTCAATATTGTTTTTAAATAAAGAAAATATCACATGCCTCACAAGGATTGAACTCATAACCTTTCACGAAGAAGCCAAACACCTTCACCGTTACGCTAACGCTTACTGCTTGAGAAGTATAACACGTGACGCAAAAATACTGACAAACACCGTTGGTATGACTATGAATATTCACGCTTCGTCGAAGTACAATAGGAAATAAACAATTACCACTGTTCTTTATTGTGAAAAAGTGGTTCGTGAGATTGATACAAACACCTTTCCTTGCTATCGGCTGAATTAGGAGCCTTATTGCTTGTTTTGTTTAATTAATTAATAGAATATGAAGCAAATGGTATAACGAATGCTTTTTCCAAACTTTCTATAAAAGAAAGTCTGCTATCAAGACATTGCTTTTGTTCTATTACTTTATTTATGACTGAACGTTTCTAAAACTGAAGACACTCGTCCATGCTCTGCACTGCAGTCGAGATCTGGCAACGTCGTTCTCTGTTCATTGGCTGACTGTGTTTTGTGACGTCAGATGCGCAGAACGAACCTAAACTCGGCCGCCAACATAAATGACGCGCACTTTAGCTGCGCGTTGCCCTCTGTGGTTGCCGTACGCGGTCGCCCTACCTTTCCAGCACGTTCATCCGTCACGTTCCCAGTCCGCTGAAATTTTTCAAACAGATCCTTTATTGTATCGCTTTTCGGTCCTTTGGTTACATTAAACCTCTGTTGAAAACTTCGTCTTGTTGCAACAACACTGTGTTCTAGGCGGTGGAATTCCAACACCAGAAAAATCCTCTGTTCTAAGGAATAAACCATGTTGTCCACAGCACACTAGCACGTTGTGAACAGCACACGCTTACAGCAGAAAGACGACGTACAGAATGGCGCACCCACAGACTGCGTTGTCTTCTATATCTTTCACATCACTTGCAGCGCCATCTGTTGTTGAAAATTGTAACTACTGTAATTTCGAAAGTTTGTCCGCCTGAAAATGTACTATTGTCCCAAGCATATTGCAACAAACGGTGTATTTCTATCGCTGCTCGTTTAGTTTTTATTGCCGTTTCAAATATACCGGTCATTTTTGAAACACCCTGTACCTGCAGACAAAAATATATTAAAATTATATTATACAGCTGGCTAGACGTAAAGGCTGAAAAGTGTCTCAACGTACAACACTCCGTCTCACATGAGAAAATTCATTTTTTTGCATTAAGAGATGTTTTAAAAAATTTGAAACAAAAATATAAACACTTTCTGTGTAAAAATAGAAGTTCTCAAGATCAGAGAAAATAAACAACACAAAAAGGAATGCAATGGAATGACTCTCCTGTTTACATTTTAACTTCGTGTTTAAAACGTAGGTACTATGAAATAACCGGAAACGTTCAAAACTTTGTAGGGGACGGTTTACTCTTGATGACTACGGTGTATCTACATTTACTGCGGTCACCAGGCAGGAGTTTTTCCTTTCACCATCAAAAACTTAAGTTTTCCTTGGGCTGAATAAGCACTTTACGCACCGTTCTCTTCAAAATTGTAGACAGCTCTTCCATGGAGTTTAAATTGAGCTCAGAATGTTTCGCACCATCAGTTCCTATTTCTCATCATCAAACCGCGTCCGCTGTAAACACGACATTACATAACACTCTTTTACTGGGCACTGGAAAATTTGTGTCAGGTCTTGAATAAAGGAGGTGGATAGTTGTTCCCGTTTTGGGTCAGTTTTATTTCTTATTTTTATTGTATACATAACTTTCAATTTTCGCTGCGAAATAATAATTCAAACTGGTTCAAATGGCTCTAAGCACTATGGTACCCAACTACTGAGGTCATCAGTCCCGTAGAACTAAGAACTACTTAAACCTAACTAACCTAAGGACATCACACACATCCATTCCCGAGACAGGATTCGAACCTGCGACCGTAGCGGTCGCGCGGTTCCAGACTGTAGCGCTTAGAACCGCTCAGCCAAACAAATAATAATTCCCCTGATGACACCTACTAATGTACTGAAAGCTAAAAACGTTTCATCAGACATCGCAAGTCTATGTCTCTTACATGAATGAATACTTGGAGTTAATTGTACCTTGCGTTTAATTTTCAAAATAATCATCCGACTTCACTTTTACATGCATGCGCATAAAACATTTGCGTACTTTTCACAACTATGTTTAGGATCGAAGTTTCCATTTACCTTCCAGAAATGTTCAATGTGCCGTTGACTGCATGAGCAATAAACATCCATGTGTGGATAAAAATTCTACGTCAACATCGCAAATTTTCTTTACTAATTAGTGATATAGAATTATTTACGAGCCATCTTGAGATAAATCTAAAATGTTGTTCAGTGTGTGACAAACATTACATATCGTCGTATTCTTAGAGCTAAGTCACCCTAAAATCATAAGTAGCTATGTAAACTGTCAACATTAATCAATAATCAAATATTGTTACAGTTCTCATATTGCCAGATATGTACACAAGCGATCTAGAGCTATTATAGTTACATCGCTCACGAGTTGATGTAAACAAGGTACCACATCTAATATTCGTAACAGGAACGAGGAAGTGTCTGTGCGAGAGTGTCAGCCAGCCCTCGGCTGGCACGACGAGTAGAGGTCTATTGATTTTATGTACACAGACACTGCCTTGTTCCTGTTACGGATATTAGAAGCGATATCTTGTTTACGTACACTCATGGGCGATGTAACTGTCACCGGTGTCGTTCGTTTGTACACATGTGTGGAAAATGGGCATTGTAACAATGTTTAATTAGTGATTAACGTTATCAATTTACAAAACCAACAACGATTTTTAATTTTAGAGCCACTTAGCTCTAAGAATACAATGAAGTGTAAAGATCGTGACACACCGAACAACATTTTAGATTCATCTGAAGATGGTTCGTCAATGAGCCGAAACCGGTAACCAATAAAGAAAATTTGCGATCTTGACATGTTTTAAATCAACAGATCTTGTAGTTTCCCTTTGACAATGTCAAAGAACAATAAACATCCAGGCGATCGTCGAACTTGTCCCACACTTTTGGGGGCATGTCTAGAGTTGCAGAATTCACTGCCGACGCTATGAGCAATTGCAGTTCACTTAAAGATTATAGAAGGGGAGTTACATTGACAAAGACTTTCACAAACCCCACAAAAATTTAATATAACCTGAGGTCAGACAATCTAGGACTCCAGCAGTTTTATGTGACATCCGTACGCGCTACGGCCCATCCACCGATGGGGCAGCTCACTGTCACGAAACACTCTTACCTGTGGGTGGCAGTGCGGTGAATCTCCGCCCTGTAGAAGAATTAAATTTTCGGCACTTTCTCTCAGTCGTGAAAACAGGCAGATCTCCACCGAATCCAGACACTCGAGTACTGTAACAGTTTTTCTCGTAAAAAAGAACGGCCCGTAAATCTTTTCTCGGGAAACAGCGCAAAACACATGCTTTGGAGTGTCTCTGTGTCGTGCTCGACTATGGTATGTGGCTGCAATGTTCACCTTGTTCTTACATTGTGGAGCTTCATTTTTCCACTTAAATGGAACGTAACCTAATCGCTGAAAACTGAAAATGAAAGGAAATTTTTATCTTTCATCTCCACACCTAGAACGAATGAATTCACAAAACGTTATAGGTCATTATGTGCCCATCATGACGGGCTTGTAGCAACTGAATCTTGCATAGTTTAAAACACAGATGTAGTTGCAAAACGCAGCAGACAGACACACTAGGAACTGCCAACCTTCGATTCGAGTGATGAGTAGACGTCTATAGAATTTATGCAAAGCTGTTACATGCAGTGCAGCTTTTGAGCAGCACTTTTAGGTGGCCATTTTTGTCTGAAACTGTGGACAACCTATTTAAGAAAATTTTATGCTCGTTACCCTTGATCAAATAGTCGATCACTAACGCTACTTAATAACTGCAATCGAGATTCGGTACCTCCAATAACTGCCACTTTTATGGTTTTCTTTCCACTACTCTTTTTAGTACGGTGAAGGGACTGCACAGTAAGGAGCCTACGAAATGGCTAGCAAAAGGATCTGGGTACCATAAAAATGTTCAGAGTCGGAGACAAAGTAGCAGCCACAGGTAGCAGCCAGAGGAAGCAGCCACCGGTAGACAGAACAGCATTTGCGTCTATTCGCGCCCCTGTCTCGCACTTCCAGGGCAGGACACAAGACGCTTATTCATGTGGCTCAAATGGCTCTGAGCACTATGGGACTTAACTTCTGAGGTCATCAGTCCCGTAGAACTTAGAACTACTGAAACCTAACTAACCCAAGGACATCACACACATCCATGCCCGAGGCAGGATTCGAACCTGCGACCATAGCGGTCGCGCGGTACCAGACTGTAGCGCCTAGAACCGCTCGGTCACTCTGGCCGGAGAGTCCCATAGTGCTCAGAGCCATTTGAACCATTTGAAGAGAACACTTCACGTTAGGCTTTTTCAAAGTAAATACTTCACGCTAAACGATGGAAGGGCGACGACTTCAAATTAGGAAATTGACAAGTAAATACTTGTTACTGGACGACTGATGAGGTGAGCCTCGTGGCTGCACAGTACGATGTTTTCATCTGAGTGCTGAGTAAAGAGAGAGAGCTGAACTCATAATATTCAGCCACTATCGCCACTGCTGTCCTCATTACGCTGCGATGTATAGTTAAGATGGACCATCGTTGCGATTGTTAATTCCATAGGGAAGCAGCATTCGTTCACTCACTTCAGGAACCACTTATTCCACTTTAATACTTCTCAGCTTTGGTGACGTAACTGGTGTTCGAAGCTATTTTCTCCGTATTCTCCACGTAATTTGCTTATTAGTCCAGGCAAATTAGGAAAAATGGGGCTAAAAATTTTAAAAGTTTTGAAACTTTGGGAAAACTCTCTTAGGGGATGTAGAAGCACAAAACAGAAAAGTTCCCTCCCCTGTCTGGGGAGCTTCCCCCTCCCCCACACCTTAATGAAATTTATTTTCCTTTTTTCAAGCTTTACAAAAAAAACAGTTTATTTAACAGAGTTGTCTACATGACAGAAAATATTTATGGTGAAATTCTACTCAGAGAAGGTCAAATGCATGTTTAAGCAAGGTAATTAGTTTATGAGTGCTAAAATTTTATGTAAACAAAAAGTGAAATTTCTTTTAAAACAGACTTTTATTTATACCGAACCAATTTGAACCATTTTGCTTTATAGTCTTTTACTTTAGAGTTATGCAACTTAAATTATTGGAATGAAAATCGTTTCTCATGGAAATTAAGAATTACTGAAAAACTAATTAACAATTACTTTTGTTGTAATACATTTACAATCATATGTATAGCAGGTAGACAATGAAAATACCACAATATCTATCAAACAAATAAAATTCTTGTAAATACACTCCTGGAAATTGAAATAAGAACACCGTGAATTCATTGTCCCAGGAAGGGGAAACTTTATTGACACATTCCTGGGGTCAGATACATCACATGATCACACTGACAGAACCACAGGCACATAGACACAGGCAACAGAGCATGCACAATGTCGGCACTAGTACAGTGTATATTCACCTTTCGCAGCAATGCAGGCTGCTATTCTCCCATGGAGACGATCGTAGAGATGCTGGATGTAGTCCTGTGGAACGGCTTGCCATGCCATTTCCACCTGGCACCTCAGTTGGACCAGCGTTCGTGCTGGACGTGCAGACCGCGTGAGACGACGCTTCATCCAGTCCCAAACATGCTCAATGGGGGACAGATCCGGAGATCTTGCTGGCCAGGGTAGTTGACTTACACCTTCTAGAGCACGTTGGGTGGCACGGGATACATGCGGACGTGCATTGTCCTGTTGGAACAGCAAGTTCCCTTGCCGGTCTAGGAATGGTAGAACGATGGGTTCGATGACGGTTTGGATGTACCGTGCACTATTCAGTGTCCCCTCGACGATCACCAGTGGTGTACGGCCAGTGTAGGAGATCGCTCCCCACACCATGATGCCGGGTGTTGGCCCTGTGTGCCTCGGTCGTATGCAGTCCTGATTGTGGCGCTCACCTGCACGGCGCCAAACACGCATACGACCATCATTGGCACCAAGGCAGAAGCGACTCTCATCGCTGAAGACGACACGTCTCCATTCGTCCCTCCATTCACGCTTGTCGCGACACCACTGGAGGCGGGCTGCACGATGTTGGGGCGTGAGCGGAAGACGGCCTAACGGTGTGCGGGACCGTAGCCCAGCTTCATGGAGACGGTTGCGAATGGTCCTCGCCGATAACCCAGGAGCAACAGTGTCCCTAATTTGCTGGGAAGTGGCGGTGCGGTCCCCTACGGCACTGCGTAGGATCCTACGGTCTTGGCGTGCATCCGTGCGTCGCTGCGGTCCGGTCCCAGGTCGACGGGCACGTGCACCTTCCGCCGACCACTGGCGACAACATCGATGTACTGTGGAGACCTCACGCCCCACGTGTTGAGCAATTCGGCGGTACGTCCACCCGGCCTCCCGCATGCCCACTATACGCTCTCGCTCAAAGTCCGTCAACTGCACATACGGTTCACGTCCACGCTGTCGCGGCATGCTACCAGTGTTAAAAGACTGCGATGGAGCTCCGTATGCCACGGCAAACTGGCTGACACTGACGGCGGCGGTGCACAAAAGCTGCGCAGCTAGCGCCATTCGACGGCCAACACCGCGGTTCCTGTTGTGTCCGCTGTGCCGAGCGTGTGATCATTGCTTGTACAGCCCTCTCGCAGTGTCCGGAGCAAGTATGGTGGGTCTGACACACCGGTGTCAATGTGTTCTTTTTTCCATTTCCAGGAGTGTATCTTGTTTTCACAAAACCATCATCCAGATCTTCTGTCAAATCACTGCGAGGCATATTAGTGCAGCTTTGTCCTCGGCAGCTTTTACAAATTGTTGTGCAATGTAGGTCACCCCCTTCACACATCCGCACTTTCTTCCGCAGCCTTGAGTGCACCAGCATGAAATCAGTAGCAGTATTTTCTCTGGAGCAGGTGGTCATTTCATGTGAATCGGGGAGAGGGCTGAGTCTGATTTCCTCCACCCCAGTTTCTGGGAGCCAAGTTGTTCCCCTGCCATAGCTGGACTTGTAGGTAAACTCGGTAAGAGTTGAGGCGTCCTGCATCAGTAGTGGGTGGCAAACGAGAGAGTGTGACAGCATTGTTTGCCTGTCCCACAAGTACATTAAGAGATCTAAATCGAATGGCATTTTAATTGTCATCTTCAGGACTCTCTACTGTCTTTGTATGGAAAGAGAGTATAAATATATCTCCTGCTTTTGCGATGGTATCAGGAGAGGAAGCAGGATCGTTGAATATCCGTGGAATATTATGAACGTGGGGATACCGGCTGGAAAGTCTGCAGCTTTCCTTTCCCAAACGAGACTAAGTGGTGTCGCAAACACTTACTGCATGAGGAAGCAATATTGAAATCTTGTATTCATGAATGAGTGATGAGTTACGTATATCTTTATAACTGAAAAACCTTGTTCTGATGCTACCGTTACCTTCCTTCATCAGGATCATGCCTGTGTCGTCTGGAGCAAGAGAGATAATTAGCACAAGAAGACAACATCTTGACCCACTATAATAACTTGCTGGTAAAATTTTGAGGAATTTATTACTTGTGCAAACAATTTGAACATCTGCATCGTCGTCCAAAATCCTGGTTTCAATACCAAAACTGTCTAGTTTTTGCACAAGCTGTGTAATAAACATTTCCTTATTGCTGAGGTTACTAAGAAAGGAGGACTGTGATTCAACACATAACGTCTCGTCATTAAAGAACATTTCTCGTAGGTCGTGAGGTCTGCTTCATCGTTCGCCTTTGGCGTTCAATAGTTTTTATGTTCAGAGAACTTTCTGAATATCCGTAAAATACAACAGCAACATCATCTTTATAATGTCTCTGAATATATGCTATTAACGTTTCATAAATGTCACAAAAAGCTCCATTCTCGGGCCACATGACCTGGTGTATAAGAAACCTTCCATCTATAACAAAGAACTTCGATTCATTTTTGTCGATATTCTTTTCAGGTACTTGATTGAAAAGATTCTACAGCAACGACTTTTCTGTTTTTCTCATCAATCCACTGCTGTCCAATACAGACGTCGGTACACTCGAAAATTCGCACGTGAAGCAATCCTTTAAATCATCAAGTGAATGAAACGTGCACACTATTCTCTGAAATAACTGCATTGTATCTACTCCTGTTATATTTTTTTCAAGCCTAATAGTTGACATACCCATTGTCCTAACCATGCTGGATCGCTTAAGCTTCAGAGGACCAAATTTTGGGGGGACAGTAACCATTGTTCGAAAGGCTTCTTCAGCAACCGACACAGCTTTGTAGCAGTTTAGTTCCTGAGAAGCTACTAATCCAGATCCTAATGAATGCAATTGCTCCTTATAAAAAAAAGGAGTGTGTTGTTGCAACCATATTCTGCGAATTTTCTCGTCAGTTTCTATTCTCCCACTACTCAGTTCAACATATTGATCACTCGAAACCGAACGTAAATTGCAGAACTGTTATCGGTGAAACCTCTTCCGTGTGAAACACTTCCAACACCCTTCAGGTTCTTCATAAACGTTTGTTCCATCGTCATGTCGGTCCATGCTCCACACTAAAACTTATCAGAGCGTCGAACCGTAAAGAATCTGTCCTTGGTGAATTTATCTAACTACGCGGGTTTCATGGTTTCTTTCAGTTTTTCCACGTTCTTGAGGTACAAATGACACGCCTTAGCATATGGAAAGTGTCCAGTTGCATGGAATATTGGGAGCATAGCTCTCACACATTCTATATGGAGCTCCCAATTCCCATACGCTCTGTCTGGATGAAATGCAATGCCAAGATGACAAGCTGAATGTATTGTACCCACTACTGGGAAATGTTATCTCCTTTACTTAATATCATCCATTGTGTTGACAAATTTATTTTTCAGCTTTTCAATCACTTGGACTTTTCCCAAATCGCCGAAAGATGCACCGTTTCCACTCAAATCAGAAATATGGTCTTTAATATATTGCTTCTCTTCCTCCATGACTGCCATTTCCTCCAGTATTATGATGGGAAGAGCACACATGACTGCAGAGTGAGCCTTGAATGCCCTCGTGTATGCACATCCAGAAGGTATATGGGGAACAGAACCTGCAGCATACACAGTCTCCGAAAGTTGAGAGTGTTCACTGTCTCTCATTAAGGATCCTACTACTCCTTAAAAACACAATCAAGTGAAAGCCTCCTAATCGACTAACTAAATTAATGAATAATTCATTCCCTCGATTACCCTCCACTGCAGCTACATCTTTAGCTTTCAAGTAGAGTGCTTGATCAAACGTCACGATACATGTTTGCTGTGTGGTCTTCTTATTCTCCATGATTGCACAAGTTGAACCATTTGAAATAATACTATAATCTGTGGGTGGATTGTTGATGAATGGAAGCGCTAACCATTTGATTGCGTATAAAATTCCCCAGTTGTGATTTTCTCCATAAAACCTTGCCATGGAGAAATAGAATGCTGTAAAAATTTTTTCATCATCCAAGTAAAATCGTGATTGGTAGGCACTGTTGCTTTAGAGAATGATTGTTCTGAGTAGACATTTTGCAGAACAATTTCTTCAATTCCAACTCTATTCTGCCTTCGGAATGTTAGCAGACTAATTTTTTGGGCACTTGCTGTTTCAGTAGAGCTCGGCATGACAGATAGTTTACTTACTTTCTAATGTTCTATCGCTCTCCCAGGAGTGACAGACCTGATCCCATCCATATCATGGAATATACCTTTCCCCGTCATTATTGTAATATTTAACTCATCATTATTGAAAACGAACTCCGAGAACGAAGCATTTGAAATATTTGGTTTCCAGAACTGAACGGCAGAAGTCTCAAATAAAGCCACAGTGCGATATGAACAGAAGAAACTCATATTCGAGGCAATTGCAACAACATTTTTTGATCCCGCTTTACGTAACAAGTACACTGCGAGACCAAGTTGCAGTGGGGAGATAAAAGAACGAGGCCTGGTAGCTGACACAATCGTATGGGACATTGCTGTACATTTTTTTTTAAAGGGACTGTTCACTACCTTTATTTTTTGACAAAACTATACCCTTCAAAAATTCGTGTAAAGTGTCAGGAACCATAAATTCAGCATTCTCTGTCAAGTCATTGATATTTGTATAATTGGCGGTACTTTAAGGAGTCATTCTTCTATCTTCACGCATGATAGGTGCTGCTGCTTCTACTATTCTCTTTCTCTCATCTTTCTCATTAACAGCTCGTTCATTGTAGCGCTGATTCAAAGATTTGTGGCCATTGCAACGTAAACATACAACTCGAGGATTTTTTTGACACTGTGGCAAACAAGACCCCGTTACCGAAGCGTTCAGTCAGTTTGTTTTTCAGAGTTTTTATAGTCATTGTCTCTCCTTCTGGGAGACATTCACTAAGTTTCTGCAACAAATTGGCCAATGAAAATTGACATTCCTCTGAACTATGCGTAAATTTGCATAACTATTGAAAAGCGGCATCAAAGTTGGTATCTTGAGGGCGGCCTCTTTTACGAACAGAGGAGAGGTACGACAATAATTTGACATAGCAATCTTGATGATAACGGGCTTCTGCAGCTACTAAACACGAAACACTGTTGATGCGTTCGGAAACCTTCCTACCGAAATCATCATCGTGTTTGCTTTCTCAAGCAGCGTATGTTTCACACTAAAAGAGCAAACTTCAAACACTCTACGGCGTTTGTGGAGTGGTTTTTCTGTTTCCGCTTCTATGTCAAACTTTTCAGCACATATGAAACAGCCTTTTTTTAAAAAAATTGAATGGGTAAGAGGAAGAGGATGACAAACTTTTATCATCTACTTGTGCAACGTTCAGATTAATTAGCTCCCTTACATTAATTTCCTTAATATATTCACGTCGACATACCTTATTCACTTCAATCAGTCCAGCGTTCTGTAGAAGATTATCAGCCCCATCCTTCCATTCCTTGCTGACGCATATCAGTGCTTTCAAGCCCTTCCTCACTTTTGATGTCTCTCCTTCCAAAACAGATTTACCACAAATAAAATAGGTAGTAGGGTGTAGCATTGTTGTTTTCTCAGTCCAGACAAAAGAAAAGAGACTAAGAATAAGCACTGCATAACATCAAAAACTGATAAATACTGTCACAAAACAAAACTCTCTGGTACTACTTTTACAGATCACAATATTAACTCAACTGAACTGGACACTGGGTAGCGACAATAGTGGTAGGGGAGCGCTGAGTGAATGTGAAGGAGAATTTGACGTTTTCGTTGGTGGCAGGTTCCCCTGATTTCAACGATACTGATAGCAAAAGACATATCATCGAGTAGAATATATAGGCTACGCAATATTTCTGCACACTTAATTACGACTTTCATTTAAATATTTTGCTAAGTAACAAGAACTGCAAACTATTACGTTAATGGAATTCTATTCTATTCTATTCTTATACCTCAAATACCATTCGTAGATATGAAAAGAT